>NC_041390.1:578003785-578167303 GCF_002162155.2 Triticum dicoccoides
CGATAACTAGGGTTCCTAGACGCCGCCACCGCTGCCGGCCCCAGCCCGCTCCAACGACCCCCGCGCCCGCTCCACACCCGCTCCGGCTCCCCCGCGCCCGCTCCGACGACCCCCGTGCCCGCTCCACACCCGCTCCGGCTCCCCTTGCAGCCATCCCCAAGGTGAGCTATCTAGGCTAGCTAGGGTTCACTGCAAGCAAAGAAAGAGAGGAAGAAATCCCCCCGTCCCCCCGCCCCTTTGCTGAATGTCGATGGAATCAAATTTGCCGCCCCGCAGGTGAAGGAGGACGGTGCTTTCCTGCCGTGGCTGCGGAGCAAGGCCGGGTCCGCCATCTCGTCGGCGCTGCGCATCGGGGCCTCGCCGCTGGGAAGGTCTGTTCTTGGCTACTGTCGATTTGCTACATAGAACAGAGCAGAGCAGAGAAGAGCAGTAACAGTGTCCTTGTTCGCGTCGCAGCCGATCCAGGAGGGGGACTGCACCGGATCCGCCATCGCCGAGGAGCCGCACAGCACCGGACCCACCTCGTCCTCTTCCTCGGGTCGCCGTCGTCTTCCTCAACTCCGGCCATCTCAACTCCGGTCTCCGCTCCACCTCTGCTCCGTGGTTCAGTACACTAATCCTATTGTCTTTGACTACTTGATTTAACTTGTTGTACTTCCCACTACAAGTTGATTTACTGAATATGCTACTCTAGTTCCCGGAGCTGTGTTTCTATTTGTGTGTTTGGTATACAGTTTCTAGTTTGTGCATCACTATAAGAGGAGTGCATTTTTCTAGGTTCTCTCACAATCTCCATACGTTAGTTTGTTATCTTTTATACTTACAGTACAACAGGTTAACAGTTTGAAAGCCAGACAGTGAGGCTTTCTAGTGTATGGTCCTAACACACAACAATTTTATTAGTTGAGGTTCACACTAGACAAATTTGTGCCAGCTAAGAAAAAAATAGAGTTCTACATTAACTTGTTTGCCAGCTGGAGCAAGAAGCCTGAACTAGTTTTCCTTAGGTATCGCCTCATTTAGAAAATATTGGACAAGATCCCAAGAGGCTTGGAGATATGTACAAGATCAGTAAGATAATAGCTTGCTGTTTAAGCATCGTTGCAGTCAAACTCTAGAATATTTACAACGAAAATGACCAAAGGTATGGCCAGTGCCATCAGGAAATCACAGGTGAACCAATGCATCATAGTGGAACACTAAACTGACAATTCCATCATATGTATCACCAATCTTCTTGATTAGTGATTATCTGAATTAGTTTGTAAACTGTAGAGGTGGTTAGGCTCTGGTTAAAAATAAAAACAATAATAGAACTTTTGTATTTTCTAAGTAAAAACCCCACATATGCACCAGAGTAGACCTATGCATCAGAACCAAAGTAGACCTAGCTCTGCATTAGTTGTTTTGTTCTTCAAGTGTCCCAGTCAAGGACAAACTGAGTGGTTGCAAAATAATATTACGTGGTCAATGTGCATTAGTTCTGAACTGGTCAACCATGAATTGGGATGATAATGTTATTTTTCCTTCTTAACAGAATGGTGTCATAATCAGAACAAAGCTGCTGCAAATGCATACTTTTTTTACAAGTGCATCTGCACCTTCTAATCCATTTAGAGTTATCATAAATATATTTCCAAGGTTTTTTTCATTTCATTGTAGAGTCTTTGCTTCTGGACTCAATGCACATTCATCAGTCATAAGAGATAAATACTAGTAAGTCAAGGGCACCAGAATTTGATCATGCCTCTTTTGAGAAGTATGTCTATTGATTCAAAATTGCCATGGCAAAAATATGTTTCAGAAAATGACATAGACTATAATTTCCTGGCATGATCCATAGAATAAAAATGTAGAATAAAAAATGCCATGATCCATACACTATAATTTTTTGTTGGGTGACATATTATATCTGGAATGGAAGCTCACATAAGTTGAGCTGATTTTTGTCCATATGAAAGCAGAGGACCATATGTTCTGTGGCTGGGTTTTGTCTCCGACCATTGTGTCGTGATGATTTTGCAGGTACCCCGAGAGGCCCTTGAGTTTGCCGGAATGTCGATTAACTTCCGTTCCGGCAAATTCGGGTACTCCATATGTCCTATTTTTAGCAAAGGTCATGCTGAAATTTTCCGTGAATTTTAGCATGACTTTGCTAAAAATCGGACATATGAGGTACTTGCTACTAATGCATGGGCCGGGGTATCTTAGTACTTAGTTAAGTAGGATCAACTGCCCCTTTATTCTTTGTGCATTAAACCATAGGTGGCAATAGAGCCAAGTGATTAGTGCCAAGTGATTAGGCCCAACCTAGGGTGCCTCAGCATCGATAAACCCTAAATGATGAAAACTTAACTTGGCTGCCCTGGATGCCTCGGTGTTGATGAGAACCTAAATGATGTACGCTTAGGCTTTTTGGGTGCCTCGGCGTCGACAAACCCTAACTGATGAAAGCTCAGGCTTTTAGGGTGCCTCGGTGTCGACAAACCCTAAATGATGAGACCATGATCTTGTTCCTTAACAATAACCAAACTTTTTTCCTATTTAGAGCGAAACATGGCCCACAACGATGAGGCCGGTGGTTCGGGTGGCAAGAAATTCTGGGAGCTGTCCTAGGAGATGGAGGAACAACCTCACCGCTATGAGGATGCCGCGGAAGACACCGATCCTGATTACACAACCCCTAGTGGCGTCGGGGATGACACCACTGATGGTGCCGCTGAGGATGCCACCACTGATGATGGCGGCACACACTCAGATGGCAGCCAACCGAAGAAGCAAAGGAAGGACCGGCGCCCGAGTGCGCTCCGCACCCTCAAGGAGGAATTCACTCAAGTGGACTCTGACGGGAATCCAACGGAGCCCAAACATATAGTCAAGAGGTACTCGCTTCAGCTCAGGTGCATTCTCTGGAGCACCGTCTCGATCAACACCAAGAACCTTAGGCATAAGGACCGAGGGAATTTGCGCAACCTCCTCTTCACGAAGCTGCACGAACGATACAAGTTCCCCGCCGAATTTGAAAACACACGCCTCTCAGGGAATAAAGTGAACAGTGCCGCCCTCACGAAGATGAGCACGGCCCTGTCTACTTGGAAAAGCGCGGTGAAGAGAATGATTGATAAAGGTGATAGTTATGATAAGATCAAGGCGAAATATCCTTTGATGAGCGAAGATGAGTACAAGGAGTTCAAGATCAAGTGCGAGAGCAGTGCAACCTCCGAATCAAGTCAGTGGGGGAAAGAAATGCGGGAGTTGAACTTAGGGGAACACAAACTCGGTCCCGACGGTTACAGAGTGGCGGAGCCTATATGGGACAAGGAGGACGCGGAGCGTGCCGAGCAAGGCCTACCGCCCCGCTTCGAGAAATACAGCGGTGACAAGCAGACCAGGAACTATGTCAGGGCCCAGTACAAGGAGGACCCGATAACAAAGGAGCTTACCACGGATCCGAAGACCAGGGCGCTTGAGCTTCTTCTGGTAAGGAATACACCCCCACGTAATTAGCTCCATATGGTTGCACTCTAATTAATCCCCAATATTTCTAAATGGTTCATGTTCCTTTCGCAGGAAACTGAAAGCAGTAGCGCGGGGTCGTCTAAGAGCTCCCCTTTCGACACCCCTTTAAATAGGGCATTGAACGTAATGAAAAAGAAGGATAAGCTCACTAAGCTGACATCAGCTGGTCGTGTGGCCGGCGAAGGCTTGTCCACAAAATGGGGGTCATACTATACCGCTGGTGTGCGGAAGGAGAAAAAGACCAGCTCGGAAAGCCAGACGCGCGAGGTTGAAGAACTCAAGGCACAAGTGGCGTGGATTCCGGAGCTTGTCCAAGAGCAAGTGCAAGAACTTCTTGGAACGATGCTCAACGCCATGGTGCCTACGTTGATTCATGGGCTGACGACGTGGATTGCGGGCGGCCAACAGGGGCCTCCCCCGATTCCCAGCTTCACGGCCAGCAACTCGCACAGCGTGCAGGCGGCGCCATTGGTGTCTCCGGCGGCGCCATTGGTGTCTCTGGCAGCGGCGTCATTGGTGTCTCCGGCGGAGGCGGTATTCGTGTCTCCAGCGGCAGCACGGGCATTGGAGCTTAATGCACCCGGGTGTACGCCGGCCGACACCTCGCCAGCAAGCGCCCCCTCCGTCAGTTGCACGCCCGCTGTTGGTGGTGCCTCGACATTAGCCGAGCTCGACGGCATCATGGTAATCAAGCCTCTCGGCCGATGACTTCATCTCCTTGCCTTTGACTGGGCATCCCTGACGCCCTGTACATGTTTTTGCAGGGCACCGTCGACGTTCCTTGCACTCTTCTGCATTTCGTGGGCGCCGAGTTGGTCGATGTCGCCAAGGGCAGAATCGTTCAACCGGGCAACCCCATGTTCCACGGTAATCTGATGCCACCCACTAGGTATAGGGTTGAAGTGGTTCGGGTGCTGCCAGGCTGCGACGAGCTGTTACCTCCGATTCGACCCGCTGGGGCCGACGAAGAATATGAGATGACCCTCAGCACCTGCGTAAACTGGCCCCTGCTTTGGCCGAAGAGCCAGATTCGTTTGGGGGCGGGGGACACCACCCCACAGACAAGACCGCCAGTCGTGCCGGCGCCAAGCCATGGCAACAACGCCGCAACGCTACCGGACCTACCGGACATCCCTATGGCACAAGATCCGGACAGCCCTATGGCACATGATCCGGACGGCGACGATAACGATGACGGTACATTTACCAAAGTTGATAAGTACTTTGCCAAACATGGGTACGCTGACGAGTTCTGTGGGCCTCTTTCTCAAGAACCCAACCAATACGACCGCGATCTAGCTGGTACGGCGGAGTACTCCAATTGCAACAGGCGTCGTCTGGCGTTCAGTTCTCGGGACATGCTTCCAGCTCCCGCCTTCACCGAGCCTCAGATAGCTGAGGTGCGAAATATTATTAGCCCCAACACGCTCAAGAAGGCGGTCAGTGAGCAGAACTCGGTCCCATTATAGGAGATCAAGAAGAAGGGACGGAAACGAAAGACTAACAAGGGCGCCGGTGCGAGCCAGCCGGCACCGAGTTTGATCCATGCTCAGGACGGGCCAACTTCACCTAAAGATATCTTGAGGAGGGTGCATGTGGCGGGTAGGGCGATGCTACCGCCAAATATGCTGAATGCTGCAACCGGTGCTATGCGGAGTCTGCACGATAGTGTTCTTTCTTTGGAGAAGCGGCGTCTCAGAGAGAAGGATGTGGCATACCCGGTTTTCATGGCCAAGGTGCCATAGGGCAAGGGCTTTGTTGATGGCGACATCGGGGGTACGATCCTCCTGCGGTTTGATGACATCTTTGATATGTTTAACCTTCATCCGCTACACTACACCTTCGTTCGGCTGTTTTCGCTGAGTATGGAGATGCGGATCATTAGAGACAAGACCCCGGACATCGTGATAGTCGACCCCTTCTACATGCGTGCCAAGCACTTGAGCAGCACTGGGGACCGCCAAGTTGCGAGTTCACACCTCGAAGGCGTCATTCTGGCAAACCCAGATAAGGATAACTTCCTTGTGGCTTACTTTTCCGCGTAAGTCATCCCTTAACCGCCCCGTAACATATGATTTCTTAGATTTCGATCATTCTTTTTTTTCTAACATTCTGTGTTCTGTGCAGTGACACACATTGCACACTCGTCCTCTTAAGCCCGAAATATTCCATGGCCACGTATTTAGACCCGAACCGTAACTCCAAGATAGACTACACAAATGTCAAGAAAGTTCTTGATGATGTTCTCCCCGCCTACGCCAAATATGGAGGCACCTTCACCAGGGCAGTTCATAAGTACGGCAAGCACATGTTCTCACACAAATACGAAGTTCTGCTGCGTCAAGCAGCCGCCTGGCGGTCAGAAGGATGCCTACTACGCCCTCCATCACATGTGGGCGATCGTAAGGGACCATCATCAACTTCTGCTACCAGATAATCTCAAAGATTGGGCCGCGAGCTTGTCGGCAGTCCAGTACGCGGACCTCAGACAAGAATTCTTTCGCATCCAGTCAGATTTTGCGGACATCATCCATCAAGATTTCCTTCATACCTCGGGGCAGTTCTTCCTCAGATATCAACCGTCCAACAGTGAGATAGATGAAATGCTACAAATGCAGGGTGACAACGACCGCGATTTCATGACCATCACAACAGACAGCGGCTTCATCCATGTTCCTGTCCGATGAGTCGAGTCGAAAGTAGTGATGTGCAGTTCTGAAACATTGATTGGCTCATGTTGTAATTATACTTTAATGAATTCGTATGTCTCTTTGGTTTGGACAGTCGTTCAACTTAGATGTAATCGATGCTATTTTTTAGTAGGACCATGAATCATGCTATTAATGTCTTTCTTTTCTCTTCCGATCCTTTTGTTGCATACTTACATATTGCTTATGTATTGTCTGTTGTTTGGCTTGTGCATAGAGATGCCGTCGTATGTCGTGTACAAGGGTAAGGTTCCCGGAGTCTACGACGACTGGGAGGAGTGTCGGAGATAGGTTCACCGTTTTAGCAGTAATAGTTACAAAGGGTACACCGCTAGGGGGGAGGCCGAATCTAGATACGCCCGCTATCTAGTGGGAGAGAGGAGGGAGCGTTGGAGGAACCGGATGAAGACCAGTTTGCTCGTGATGATGCTCATCGTGATGACCACAACTCTCTTCTATGTGATGGTAGTTTAGATGATCGATATCGACTTGTAATGTGGAGACAAACTCGATACTCGCGGTCTTGAGACTTGTAATGTTTTATGTTTGTTCGGTCTTTTGAATTCGGAGACTAATATGATGAATTGTATTCGGAGGCTAATCTTCTATTGTATTCGATGAATCTGATGTTGCTGTGTGCTGCTGTCTATATTCTGTCTAATAATATATTTTATATTCTGTCTAATAATATATTTTGTAACCTGCACAAAAATAAGAAAAGGAAAAAAAACCAAATATTCATACTAATGGCGCATCACCACCAGGTGCGCCATTAGTATGCCAAAGGATACTAATGGCGCATCAACAGAGAATGCGCCATTAGTATGACAAAGCCATGCTTACGTATGGCCCCCCGGGAGGCACACTAATGGCGCATGTTGTTACATACTAATGGCGCACTAGTTGGTGCGCCATTAGTATACCAGATACTAATGGCGCACATATGGTGCGCCATTAGTAAGATATACTAGTGGCGTGCTACTAATGGCGCACTGGTAATGCGTCATTAGTTGGCAAAACCAGTGCGCCATTAGTAGGCCTTTTCCTAGTAGTGGGCTATGGAGTTCTGCGGACGCCTACATGGATCTGGCTGCAAGTGCTGCTGATGTAGCCGAGTACTTCAAGGATCAGAAAGGTCCCGAAGTGGAAAAGCTGTTCTGGTCACAGTTTCACGCTCCAGTCTGTCCGCTGCTGTTGAATGAGCGATTGGCCGAGTGGGCCGAGCTCCATAGGTTGTCCGGACTTGCCATGATTTCCGTTGTGGATCACCTGTGGCCGGTAGGGCCAAGGCCAAATAGCTACTTTAGTTTAGTGCAACAATTCCTTGGTGCTGTGCCATGCATCGATGCTGTAAAGAGATCGGCATCATAGAGGGTGCGCGGATGGCCTTTGCCCGTGTCAAGACATACTGGGCGGAGATGGAGGCCACCACTGTTGCAACACAAGGTTCGGCCGTAGGCCGAGCGGCTGCCGAGCACTACTTTGAAGAAGCTCTTGAAGGAGCTCGTTCGATAGAGGCTCAGTGCTCGAAGAATATTATGTTCTAGTGACATGTATTCCCATTGTAAAAACAATGTTTTATTGAATTATCAAGGTTGTATTTATACTTTTGCCCGAAAGTACTATGATGCCTCCTGTGCGGCCGTTTATGTATATATGTATATAACTTGAAAGTTTGCAGTTGTCGGCTTCCGCCCCCACGCATATAATGTGGGGGTGTTCGCAAAAAATGCATATCCACACTTGATCCAATGTCTTGGTCCGTTAAGGAGGTGATAGCGCAGTGAACGAGGCAATCAGACTATATTGCTTTAACACTTTCACTTAGCCATAGGAGTTTGACAGTGGGGCTACTATATAGCCCCTGGTACTTCTGCGCTCGTCCGAATACGGGGCGCGTACGTACATGACCGGGAAACGGACCTTCATTAATGCGGAGGAATCCCGAAGATTCCGATGAGTCATCGAGTGGTTGACCAGTCTCTCTCTATATCATGACAGTTAGTTTTCGGCTTTCTCTACTGAGGTGCTCATCCGGATGAGCCAGGGCACAATTGCAGTAGTTCTCCCAGTGCTACCTTAGTCGATATAACGGAACGTAAGGTACCAAAACGTGGGAGCCGGGCAAACCCAACATTTGACCAAAGACATGATTTGGAGCTGGTGCATATAGGGCCAAACTCGCGACGCCGAACACTCCCTAAGGTGTTCGGTCTTTATAACATATACCGGGCTAAACAATGCCCTTAATAAGAAACCCCATGTGTCCAGGTACGTGCAAAATCCTGGCGTGGCCACATGCCAATAACGCCAGCATCCTTCTCGGTTGTGCGAAGTATCTGGAGGATATGAGGAACAAGAGACAGTAAAAAAAGGTTTACGCAGGGTCTTAATCTAAAAAGAAACCTTTGGACGGGTCCCTGCTGCACGTCTGCGCCTGTGTCTCCGTTGTGCCATGTCCTGGATGGGTGCAGCATGATTATCATCTGTAAAAGGAAAGAACTTAGGTGAAAGTTGCCGTGCCAAAAAGGGAAGAATTGGTTATTATCAATGAACTATCAAAATTCAGGAGAAGTCAAGTTGAGCCGGGCTGGCCCTGATTACACGCGGGGAGCCTCTGGTACCATTTATGAGGGTTTGATCATCAAACCCGTCTCATGTATATGTGATGGAACGCCGGGCTCGTCTAACCATGTCCGTGGTCTTGACGACATGCCATTTTTTCAAGTTGGTGAGGCCGTCTAGTTCGCAGCTGTTAGAGCCGCCGCGTTCTCTGCCGTACGTAAAAATGTTCGGTATTTCCGATAACTTTGATGATGCCATGTGGACCGGGCATCTTGAGCTGGAGAAAAGCATAATGCGGTATTGCATTAAAACGGGCGAAAGCTGCCTTTCCGAGTAGTGCTTGATAATCACTTCGGAATGGAGCAATGTGAAAAGTTAATGTTTCTCTTCGGAAGTTATCGGGAGAACCGAATACCACCTCTAGTAGTAGAGAGCCCGTACAGCGGGCCTCTTGGCCTGGTATTACTCCCTTGAAGGTAGTATTACTATTGCATATTTGTGTCGGGTCTATCCCCATTTTGCAGACTGTGTCCTGATATGTCAGATTTAGATCACTGTCGCCGTCCATGAGGACTCGTGTGAAATGGTACCCATTTATAATTGGGTCTAACACCAAGGCCGTCAGTCCTTCGCGCCAGATATTTGTATCGTGATCCCAACGATCAAAAGTGACCGGGCAGGCCAACCAGGGGTTGAACCTAGGGGTGACGGGCTCTATGGCTCATGTGCATCGGAGTGCATGATTGCTTCTCCTCTTTGTCACATGGATCATGTTTACGGTTTTAACCTCTGGCGGGAACTTTTTCTATCCTCTGGTGCTTTGCTGGCGAGGTTCATCCTCGTCTTCGCTTGATGTCTCTTCCCCTTTGTGTTCGGGTTTAGCTTACCGGCCTGCTTGGAGACCCAACATTCTCTATGTGTATGATTTGCAGGTTTGATTGGGGTGCCGTGAATCTGACAGAGTTTGTCAAGAATTTTCTTTAGGCAAGATTGTCCTTCTTTGCTGCCTTTGAAAGGCCTTTTTTCCGCTGACCTAGTCAGGAGCCCCTGAATCCGGCGTTTACCGCCATGTTATCTGGGCTACCTTCGTTATTTTGACGCTTGTTTTATTGCGTCGTGGTTTACCATTCCCTTCCCTAACTTCAGATGTGCTTGGGTCGCTGGTGCTGCTACAGGCCAACCAGCTGCCCTCGCCCGCACAAAAGTGGGTCATGAGGCTTGTTAGGGCTGCCATCGTTCTCAGTTTTTCTTGGCCGAGGTGTCTAGCGAGCCATTCGTCTCGGACGCTGTGTTTAAAAGCTGCTAAGGCTTCGGCGTCCGGACAGTCGACGATTTGGTTCTTCTTGGTGAGGAACCTGTTCCAAAGCTTTCGGGCGGACTCTCCGGAATGTTGGACTATATGACTTAAATCATCTGCATCAGGAGGTCGGACATAAGTCCCTTGAAAATTGGCCCGGAAAGCGTCCTTGAGCTCCTCCCAACTTCCAATTGAGTTTTCGAGGAGCCTTTTCAGCCAGTGCCGAGCTAGCCCTTTAAGCTTGAGGGGCAAGTATTTAATGGCATGGATATTGCCGTGGGTTTTTCATGGCAGATGTCCTTGTGGAAGGACTTAGTCGTGGAGCCATCGCTACGGGTTAGCTTTAAGGGGTTAAACCGGACAAGGGACACGAGGAAGTTTATACTAGTTCGGCCCACGTCTAGTTGTGATTGGTATTGTTAGGGTTTCGAAGGCCAGGGAGCGAATCCGCTTTGTCTGGCTCTCGAGTTGTTGTCTGTTCTCCTAAACTGCTGCCGGGTCGTCCCCTTATATACATGGGCGGCACCCGTCGGTTTACAGAGTCCCGAGACCGGCTCGTAAACGTGTCCGGTTCGGTCTCCACTCTTTCTATCTTACAATTCAAGTTTCATACAAATGCCGGTTCACGACTACAGGCCTCAAACCGGTTCTGGGCCCCGGACCTTTTCTCTTCTGTCTACACAGTCTTCAAGCATAATCAACTATGGATGAAGTTAACCCAGCCTTTCCTGGCCGGTTTACACCCAGTAGTAATATCCCCAACATTAGGCCCCAGATTGATTTGAACAGCTTCATGTCAATCCTTAGTAAATACTTCGTCTTCAACATCTTCTCATAATTTAGTAAACCGCCGTGACATCATCTTCTCGGATCATGGTAAACCGTCGTGACGTCACCTGTTTAAAAACTGTGTATGACACATCTTCATTAATGGGTCTCCGACAATCGAGGCAACAGCTCCGCCTTACTTCCAAATTTCTGGCCCCTCGATTTTCGCGTCTGACACTTATCCCTTGCCTTTATAAATAGGACCAAGGGGTCATTTTCACCTTTTCCCCCTCATGCCTCTTCGCGTCGTCTTCCTCGCACTGCTCAGCCTCTGGAGCTCCGCCACCACCGTCGACCGTCTCCTCTGCTCCGACCCTGGCCGCTGCATCACCCTGAATGCACCAGAATACTGCGGCGCCTTTCCGCTTCCTCACCAGCTCCAGTAAGTTCTCTGCTTTTTTTGCCACAGATCTGTTCTAGGGTTTCGACGTTCTTCGTAGTTCTTCCGAAGTTCATCAGTGTTGTTCTTCCCTGTTCTTCCTTTAGTATGTAGATGGACACTTCGTGCTTGACGTATCCCTTGCTGTAGCTAACCTACCATTGTCATCATAAATCCTTATGCGCAAAGAACTGATCTAGTCCTTCATAAATTGCTTTAGTTCTGCACCCCTTCTAGATCCAATTATTTTTGCCTTTTTGTCTTATCTTAGATCCGAAAGTTTTATATGTCACTGTGAGATCTGTTTCTATGTTCCTGTGAGATCCATTTCTCCTCGCACCAATATAGGCGGTTTGACCTTGTATAAGCAGTCTATGCCATTAGCACTCTAATAAACCGGAGGAGCATTTTACCTTCATAATTATGCTCCGGTTTAATAGTGTCTGAGTAATCCTGTGCTAGTATTACCTTTTTCTCTTATTGCATTGGTCTCCGGGTTGTACCATTTCACATATCAGTATGTTTCTTAATCCCTTGTCTCTTGTATACAATCATGCGTAATTTATAAACCGGCCTTTCATTTTCAGCTTTGTTTGCTTCGCAATGGCCAAACAATTCACTTCCTGCAACTGGGCTTGTTCTCGGGTTACTGAGACTCAGTTGAATGAGATGGTTACATCGGCTCCCTGCCTAAGAAAACTGAGATCAAATGGCGAGTTCCAGGAACAAAAAATCCTCCAACCCCAAGGCAGGGCGAGGTGGTGGTCTTTGTTGACCATATAGGTTGTGGCTTCAAACCTCCAGGGTCAAAGTTTTATCGAGATGTGCTTGCCATCTTCCAACTTCATCCACAAGACATTGGTCCCAACTTGGTTTCCAACTTATGCAACTTCCAGGTCTTCTGTGAAGTATATTTACAAGAAGAACCAACTGCAGAACTGTTCCGGGATTTCTTTCACTTAAACCAGCGCACAGAGTCTGTAAATGGCCCGAACACAGAACTTGGTGGTGTCTCGATTCAAAAGCGGAAAGAAGTTGAATTTCCTCATGCCAAACATCATAGCCACCCAAAGGAATGGCACCAAACATGGTTTTATTGCAGAGACACTTCGCCTGAGGATGAAAATCCCCTCCCCGGCTTTCATGATCACAGACTATCCAATACTCACCCAATGCCACAACGCCTAAGCTCTTCAGAAAGGGCAAAATACGCTCCTCAACTCACCAAGCTCCGAGCCTTTATGGCAAATGGTTTAACGGGAATGGACTTTGTGCGCTGTTGGATATCCTGGAGCATCTTGCCGCTAAGCCGGCGTCCCGGTTTAATGTGCGAATATACCGGTGAGGTTGACGACCCTCAACGCCATTGCAACATCCAATTATCTGAGGAAGAAGTTACTGAAGGTGTAAAGAAGATTCTGAATGAATCGGAACTGATCTGTAGTCAAACCGGTCTGAGTCCCTTCTATGCCAAGAACAAACCGCCTGCTGTAAGCATTACACTTCCTCTTCATCTCCAATATCTTTATCTTATACCACCTGTAACCCTTCTTCTTTATATAAATAGGGTGATGACCCCTTCTGGAAACGAAAATCCATAGAGAAAGCGGCAACCAACTAGAGACAAAGCGGTCAAGCCATCCTGCCCAAAGACCAAAGCCGTAAAACGGACCTCAAAACGGAAAACGGCTGACCGGATTAATATGGAGCTTGATGATGATACTGATGACCCAGAAGTTGAGGTAGAACTTGACTCACTTGGCTCTCTTTTCATGCATCTCATTAACAATGATCTTCCTCGGGAGGACGCAGAAGCTAGTCAAGCTGATGACATAGAGGTAATTACCCTTTCCTTCGGTTCAGACTCTATGCCAACACAAAAAACTCGCCAAGCAGTCCGGAAAGTAAGCTTTTCTCATCCTCTTGCTCACTTGGATCCAACATTTATTTTGAAGACCCAACAGCATGAAGCTCGCCGGACAACCCGGCACAGTGGCCAACGGGTCACTTCAGCCGGTTTACCTGACACTCCGGTTCGGAAGCGCCGGTCTGAGGTCTCTCCTACTTCTGACCATTCTTACCCCAAGGTAGGTTATTTCAGACAGCCTCTTAATCCGTCCGATTCAAATTATCAAGTGACACCTCCTCCATCTTCTGGTGAATCGACAGCAACTCAACTCCCCCCTTTGAAAACTATGGCCGGGTGAGTTGTAAAAACCTTTCCTTTCAATGCGCCATAAATCCTTTGAATGGGATGTTAATCCTCTTTTATTCTGTTTTCAGCAAGAAAGCTCGGGTCACCAATCCGCCAGAAGACCCTGTCGCCAAAGAATAGGAACCAAGAGGTGAACCGGAACAGGTTGGTGAACCGGAAGGTCCCCATCCTGAAGCAACTTTTGATGATCCACCCCTTGAAGGCCAATATACCGACGAGCCAACAGATGCTGAGCCTGCCGCACCCGATACTAAACCGACAGAGCCAAACCGGGCTAGTCCGGTGAAAGACACTGAAATTCCAACATCATCCACCAAAAATCCTGAAGGCCAATGTGATGATGTTATTATTACTGGAATAGGCCATAGCTCTCCTGGCCATCCCATCATTTTAGCTCAGCATAGTGCCAAAGAAGAGCAAGCTGCCCGGGATAGAGGTAAATGGAGCAGCAACTTATCAAGCTATGCTCATCTTAATGCTGATGAGCTTCATTCTGGCTTCTTGAACCGTCTGCACTCAAACCGGGGTTATGGAGCCGGTTTGGTGAACTTGATGAAAGAGCGATATGAGGTAAATTCCTCTCCCTTTGTATATTGATTTATAGCTGAAACACTATCCCAAGTAGCCCCCAAGGGCCGTTTTATGATTGTTAATCACAAACCGGGACTTTGTAACATTTTAAGCATCTCATCATTTATCCTTGCAACTGTAGGTCGCTAATAATGGATAAGACTCATCTTGAAAAAATGAGATAACTTTCTGCAGCATAGCCCCCAAAGGATGGTTTAACTTGGCAAGTTAATCCGGTTTTTAATCCACAAATCCGTTTTAGAACAGACGCACATTAGCCCCCAAGTGTCAAGGATAATGCTTGCATTGTTCTGGAGACTTGTATAAAGTGTAGTAGTTGAGAGTAAATAGGCATTAGCCCCCAAGTATGAAGTGCATAACTTTGTTATATGCTTTGTACTTTAGCATAGATATATGTTGTTTGTTTAACATACTTTCAAATTTGCAGGCTGAACTGAGAAACAAAGATGCCCGAAATTCTGACTTGCAAGAAAATGTGAAGTCACAACAATCCAAGGCTGCAAAAGCTAAAGAGGAGTTGACCCAGGCCCTGGCCGGAATGGAAAAGCTGAAACAAACCTTCAACCAAGAACGTGCTGAATGGGAAACCGAAAAATCCGGTTTAACCAAAAGAGCTGTAGATGCCGAGGCAGCCCTGAAGCCAGTGGTTGAAGAACTAGCCGGTTTGAAACACCAGATCAATGCTATGACCTCTGCTATCTCTGGTAAGTGTCTGCTTATGTATGTTGCGCCAGTCGATGAATCTTATAACTGACCAAAATGTTGATAAAATCTTTGGCAGGCACTCGGATCACTCATCTTGGTACAGATATGCGGACGAAGCTCAAAGCGGCATATACATTGGTTGAACAACTATACTCTGGGTCTCAACGGGCTATTAGCACGGTAGCTTATAACAAACCGGCTCCAACTTTGATTAAGGAAACCCTTGAGAAGTTGGGCATGTTACCAGCCCGTATTGCCGAGTTGAAGAGAGCAGCTGCCCAAGAAGGAGCTTTAACCGCCCTTATTCGAGCCAAAGCCTGGATTCCAGACCTTGAAGCGGAGGATATCATCAAAGGATACCCAGGCATCAAAGAAGACGGTTCAAACTTCGACAATGATGATCTTCGGCGGCTGACCAAACAGATGCGGCCAGCAGCCAGCAAGTTGGCTAAGGATACCGATTTGTCCCATTTTCAACCGTTTTATGATGCAGAAGGGAAAAGACAGCCGGCTGACATCCATGAAGTCGAAGAACTTGTGCCTCCGATTCGTAAGCACACTTACGCTCCTGATATTAACCCTTCCAATCTTATCCATGAGGAAGCTATGTTTCAAGCGTTAATTGGAATCGATTGGTCAATGGCTGATTTCCAGCGTCTGGGGAGGGATGAAGAAGGGCCTACACCAACTGACCCTCAACCGTCAAACCGTCACAATGAAGAGTCCTGATCCGGTCACCAGTTTATATGGCTACTATGAAAAACAATGATAGTGTTTGATCCACTTTGAAGCTTCATGTAATAGGATAGCTGAAACTTCGTTTATTTGCCATGCCATCGAGCATGTTTCTTAATACTTTGTGACAATATGTGCTGCCCTTTGGGATATATTTATGCATAACCCATGATGAATTGTGTTCCTGGGTACAACAACTTAAAAGTATCTAGCGGTTTACTGCTAGACGCATCATGATGTCCAAAAAGTATATGGTACTTAGATGAATAATCAAGTGTTTGTACAAAAAGTAATTTACAGAACATACCTCATTGATTGACCAAACGTGTATACGGCAAAGGTGTTAATACCAATTCGGAACATTGATAACTCCATCTTCATAATACCGGTCTATATATTAAACCGGACCGAGATAACCACCAGATTTTCTTTATAACACTGGCGATTTAGTCAAACCGGACTAGGTCAATGAACATCGGTTTATAATTGATCATGTGCCCACAACTTGTAGTTGAGAAGCAAGCCGGGTCAAGGACGTCGGTTTATCAAAAAATACTTATGATTTTCAACAAACAAAAGTCAAACAGGAAAATATGCAAGGCTTTTTACGAGCTGCCGGGCTCCAAATCAAGGCTTTTCATGGGCTGTCAGGCCTCTGAGTTAAACCATTTAACAAAGACTTTTAAGATGGGCCTCCAATTAACTAATCATCGTTTTAACTGTGACAAGTTCAGGGTCTGTAAAAGATTGACTTGTCAAACGTTCGATGGGTCATACCAGGATTACCTGGACAGGAGTGGCTTACTTGATGAAGGTAGGTTAACCCGGGTTTTTAGGTGAATACACCAGGCTTCCAAGCTGTGGCTTGATAGCCAATTATGAGGGTCCTTTCAAACTCTTTGTTGCTTTGCAAAAAGAGCCCCCAAGTAACTTTGTGAGCGATGCTCAGTGTGTGCCCATGTTTGAGTCTATACTGTGTACAACACTCTCTTTGGCTCCACAAAATTTTCCCTTTGTGGCTTAAATGCCTATCAAGAGGTGTAGCTATGGTGTGAGGACAACCAAGCCCCCTAGTGATATCCCTTCGTGGTTTAAAAACCGATCAAGAGGTGTAGCTGTAGGTCAAATATGACCAAGCCCCCTAGTGATTTTCTTTGTATCTATGCAGCTGATAAAGCCGGGTTAACAAAAACTCCATTTTGTCAGTTAACTTGTAAAAGCACATACATGATGTAAAAAGAAAAGATACCCCACTTAAAACGGAGGCTCCGGTTTATTATATGATATATACACTCTCATAAATATGTACAGATGAAGAGCCTATGGCTTCAAGTATAGTAAGGCCGAAGGAGAGCAATGTTCCATGGCCGCTTGGTCTCCTCCTCCGATTGACGTGAGTCTTTATGCTCTCGAACATCAATGAGGTAGTAAGATCCGTTGTGCAGATTTTTGCTGACCACAAAGGGTCCTTCCCAAGGTGGGGATAACTTGTGCATATCAGTCTGATCCTGGATGAGCCGGAGCACCAAATCACCTTCTTGAAAGGTTCTGGTTTTAACCTGGCGGCTGTGATAACGTCAGAGATCTTGTTGATAAATCGCCGATCGTGCTGCTACAAGATCACGCTCTTCATCCAATAGGTCCAGTGAATCCTGACGTGCTTTCTCATTATCAGCCATGAGTGGGTCCTTAGAATCCCAAGTACCAGACACCTGCTGAGCCACTAGATCTGAATCGCCGAAGCACTAAACCCGGCTCAAATTCATCTCTTTAGCCATCCGAAGACCGTGGAGTAAAGCCTCATATTCAGCTACATTGTTAGTACAAGGGAACATTAAACGGAGGACATAACAAAACTTGTCACCTCGTGGGGAAGTTAGTACGACTCCAGCCCCTGAGCCCCCCAACTGTCTGGAACCATCAAAATGAATAGTCCAATATGTATTATCTGGTTTCTCTTCAGGTGCCTGTAACTCCGTCCAATCATTGATGAAATCCATGAGTGCTTGGGACTTGATCGCCGTGCGGGGTATATATTTGAGCCCATGAGGTCCAAGCTCAATGACCCACTTGGCAATCCGGCCAGTTGCTTCTCTGTTTTGAATGATGTCGCCCAGAGGATTTGAACTGACCACTGTGATAGGATGGCCCTGAAAATAATGTTTAAGCTTCCGGCTCGCCATAAACACCCCATATACCAGCTTCTGCCAATGTGGGTACCTCTGCTTGGACTCAATGAGCACCTCACTGATATAATAAACCGGCCGTTGAACCAGATATTCCTCGCCAATCTCCTTGCGCTCTACCACAATGGCTACACTAACAGCTCGGGCATTAGCAGCCACATATAATAATAATGGCTCCTTATCGATCGGCGCCGCAAGCACGGGCGGTTCAGCTAGCTACCTCTTCAGATCCTCGAACGCCTTATCAGCTGCCTCACTCCAGACAAAGTTATCTATTTTCTTGAGCATCTCATATAAGGGGATGGCCTTCTATCCAAGGCGACTGATAAACCGGCTCAGGCTGTAATCCGGCCAGCCAGACGTTGAACATCGTTAATACACGCCGGTTTAGCCAAGGATGTAATTGCTGCAATCTTTTCCGGATTAGCCTCAATGCCTCTATTTGAAACCAGAAAGCCTAAGAGCTTGCCTGCCGGGACACCGAAGACACACTTCTCCGGATTGAGCATCATCTTGTAAACCCGGAGATTGTCAAAGGTTTCTCGTAGATCATCTATCAATGTCCCCTCCTTTCTGGACTTGACCACAATATCATCCACATACGCATGAACATTGCGCCCAATTTGTTTATGAAGGCAATTCTGAACACATTGCTGGTAAGTCGCCTGGGCACTCTTGAGTCCAAAGGGCATGCATGGAAACATAGTAGAAGGCTCCAAAGGGAGTTATGAAGCATGTCTTCTCCTGGTCCTTAACCGCCATTTCGATCTGATGATAACCAGAGTAAGCATCCAGAAAACACAAACGGTCACAACCCACCGTAGCATCAATTATTTGATCAATGTGAGGGAGAGCAAAGGTGTCTACAGGGCAAGCCTTGTTTAAATCTGTGTAGTCCACACACATGCGCCAAGTGCCATTTTTCTTAAGAACCAGCACCGGATTGGCTAACCACTCTGGATGAAAAGCTTCGACAATAAACCCAGCAGCCAACAGACAGACTACCTCTTCACCTATAGCCTTATGTCTCTCCTCATTGAAACGACGGAGGAACTGCCGGACCGGTTTGAACTTAGGATCAATGTTGAGTCTGTGCTCAGCGAGTTCCCTCGGTACACCTGGCATGTTAGAAGATTTCCATGCGAAGTTGTCCCGATTCTCATGGATGAACTCGATGAGCGCGCTTTCCTATTTGGGATCCAGGTTAGCGCTGATGCTGAACTGTTTGGATGAATCACCAGGAACAAAGTCAACCATCTTAGTGTCTATAGCCGATTTGAACTTCAACGCTGGATCATGTTCCGTAGTTGGCTTTTTTAAAGAGGTCATGTCTGCTGGATCAACTTGCTCCTTATAGAATTTCAACTCCTCCGTGGCACAAACCGACTCAGCATAAGCCGCATCGCCTTCTTCACACTCCAAAGCAATCTTTCTACTTCCATGTACTGTGATAGTCCCTTTATGACCTGGCATTTTAAGCTGTAGATAAACATAACATGGCCTTGCCATAAACTTAGCATAAACCGGCCGCCCAAACAAGGCGTGGTATGGAATTTTGATCTTTACCACCTCAAATGTCAATGTTTCTGACCTTGAATCATAGTCATCTCCAAACAAGACCGTATTTGACGGTTTAAGATCCTTATCTGTCAACCCCATACGGCGGAATGTATCATAATACAAAATATTGATACTACTTCCCCCATCCATGAGCACTTTAGTGAACTTGTATCCCCCAACTTGAGGGGCTACCACCAGGGCCAAATGACCTGCATTATCAACCCGGGGTGGGTGATCATCTCTACTCCACAAAATAGGTTGCTCAGACCAGCATAAATGCTGAGGTACTGTCGGTTCAACAGAGTTTAATGCCCTTTTGTGAAGCTTCTGATCACGTTTGCACAAACTAGTAGTGAAGACATGATATTGCCCGCTGTTCAGCTATTTGGGATTACTTTGATAACCCGACAGCTGCTGCTGCTGACTCCCCTAATGGTTGTAACCTCCCTGGTTGCCTTAGTGCCCTTGATTGACGTGTCCGGTTTGGTTGCCTAGAAACCCTGAACCGGAACCACCACCTCCGTAACCCGGCCCGTGGAAACCTCCTCCTGAACCACCGGGCGGGCCGTTGTCATATTGGAACATATTGGAATTCTTGAAATCCCGCATGATATAACAGTCTTTCCAAAGATGTGATGCCGGCTTCTCCTTCAAACCATGCTTTGGACAGGGCTGATTTAACAAGCGCTCCAAATTGTTGCCTGAACCTCCACCCCTCTGGGGCTGCTTGCCCTTATGGCGCTGGCCATTCTCCTGCGCGTTGGTATTTGCAACAAAGTCCAAGCTACTGTCGGCCTTGCGCTTACCACCATTTCCATGGCCTGCCGGATTATGTTGTTGACCTTTGGCATTGCCATTCTTCTTACCTTTCCCGGTTTGTCCTCCTCTAAATCCGGATCCTTGGTATTATCTGAATCGGTGTATTTAACCAAAGCGGCCATGAGTGTTGACATGTCATTGCAGTGACGTTTGAGCCTTCCCAACTTCTGTTTTAACGGTTTGAATTGACAATTGCCCTCTAATGTTAACACTGCAGTGTCTGCATTGATACGATCTAATGAATGCAAAATCGCTGAGACCCATTTGACCCAATGGGTCGTGGACTCCCCTTCCTCTTGGACACAAGCAGACAGATCTACGATTGACATCGGCTGCTTACACGTATCCTTGAAGTTCTGGATAAACCGGTGCTTCAATTCGGCCCATGATCCAACAGAGTTGGTCGGCAAGCTCCTCAACCAAGTGCGAGTTGTTCCTTCCAACATCATGGTGAAATATTTAGCACACACTGCCTCATCCACATCTAACATCTCCATTGCCATCTCATAGCTCTCCACCCACGCCTCTGGTTGCAAATCGGTGGTGTAATTTGGTACCTTACGAGGTCCCTTGAAATCCTTGGGCAGCCTCACATTACGCAAAGCGGGAGTTAAACAAGGCACCCCTAAGGAGCTGAACATCACCCTTGGCTCCACGGAGGCCGTGGGGTGAACCGGAGTATGCTGTCGTGCTCCGTGTCGAGCTGTCAACTCGGCCTCCTGACGTGCGCGGCCATGGTCCACAACATCTTGCGCATTAGCGCCTCCCCCGGCCGGGTTGTTCCCTCGTGGTGAATTTCGGCGACGTGCACTACTGGACACGGCCGATTCGTCCTCCACGTGTCTGCTATAACTCCAGCTTGGACGGGGAGTGGAATGAATCCTCTCACGACTGTGTGAATACGCCTGCTGTTGATTTAGTGCTGTTTGAAGGAGATCCCTGGCCCGACGTGCTTCCACTACAACTGGTGACTCACCATCGGTTGGGAGGGCCGCCAGGCATGAAGCGGCGGCCACAATGTTGTCCAACGGGTTGGAATAATGCCCGGGCGGCGTTGATACATACTGTGGCACAACGTTGTTCTGGCGAGGCGGGTCCGTCGTGCGTGGCTGAACCGGCGCTCCTGTTCCCGACGCCCCCGCCCGGTTTAGCGTGGGTTGGTTACCATCTCCTGCTCCTGGTGTGTTGAAAAGATTTTGCGGCTCATAAACCAACGGGAGACGTGACCGATACCTTCTTCTCATGACTTCCTCTGAAGCATTCTAATCAAGTCTAATCCGGTAGGCCTGTGCTTCCAATTCAGCCCGCTCTGTAGCCATCCTAGCATTCTCTGTTGCCAGGTCCGCTTTAGCCTGGGCTATCTGATCTTTCACCTTTGCAATCTCCGCATTGTGTTGATCCCTGGCTGCTGCATCCACCTCCGCGGACATCAACGTTGCCAAAGCGTTGAACAAATCAGACAAGACTTGGGCTGGAGGTGGCGCCGAGCTTCCTGCACCTGCTCGTGTGGCCGTTGTTGAACCGGAGAGCATTGCTACGGTGGTAGATGAATGAGGCACCGATTGTGTGCCGGCCATGAAGATGGCGGCCCGGTTTGGTAGACCGGGGGAATCTGGAATACTGTTGCCCTCGGATCCTCCCTCAATCAGGCCGTCCTGCAACTGGTAAAGTGATTCGGTCTCTCTAGAAGACTCGTCATCATAACAGACCACGGTCTCTCCATCGTACACCAGCCCGTCCTCATACCTCGATCCATGGATGACACCTACGAAAGCATGCCTTGCCTCGGGCTGAACCGGCGAAGAACTTGCACGCCGAGCCATTTCGATGATGTCGGTATAGATGTCCGGCTCGGGGGCCGGTTCGCCGATCTTGCCGATGAAGACGTGAGTCCCACCAAAGGGGACCCGGTACCCATACTCGATTGAATCGGCCTCGGGACCCCATCCTGTGTTGTCGATGTAGAGCTTGCCGCGACGACTCTTCATCATCCGTCCCATAGCATATCCCTTAAGTCCATCGAAGCTGCCCTTCAAGAACTCAAAACCATCGTGCGATTCGCCCCACGGTGGGCGCCAACTGTCGTGAGTTTGTCATGGCAGATGTCCTTGTGAAAGGACTTAGTCGTGGAGCCATCGCTACGGGTTAGCTTTAAGGGGTTAAACCGGACAAGGGACACGAGGAATTTTATACTAGTTCGGCCCCTTCGAGGAAGGTAAAAGCCTACGTCTAGTTGTGATTGGTATTGTTAGGGTTTCGAAGGCCAGGGAAGGAATCCGCTTTGTCTGGCTCTCGAGTTGTTGTCTGTTCTCCTAAACCGATGCCGGGTCGTCCCCTTATATACATGGGCGGCGCTCGTCGATTTACAGAGTCCCGACACCGGCTCATAAATGTGTCTGGTTCGGTCTCCACTCTTTCTGTCTTATAATACAAGTTTCATACAAATGCCGGTTCACGACTACAGGCCTCAAACCGGTTCTGGGCCCCGGACGTTTTCTCTTCTGTCTACATGGGCTTCAAGCATAATCAACTACGGATGAAGTTAACCAGGCCTTTCCTGACCGGTTTACGCCCAGTAGTAATATCCCCAATAGAGATCGTCTCGATGAGCCATATGAATATGGAGGATGAAGTCCTCTATCCAGACTCCAGGGTCTATGGTCCCGTCGTACGCCTCTATGTTCACCGGTTTGAATCCCTCTGGGAATTCATGATCCGGCACTTCATCAGTGAAACATAGGGGGTGTGCGGCACCCCTGTATTGGGATGTGCCATGGTGTTCGGATGGTTGTAGTATTCGGTTTTGGTTTTGTACCAGAGCGCGCTTCCTAGATCCGTAGATGGATCTGGTCACGCCGGATTTTTGGCGCAAGTTCTCACGTAGATCGTGTGTTGACTTAAGCGCCAACTTGTTAGCCGCTCTATCGCACTCACAAGGTGGTGGATCCGGCCGGTTAGCCGTATCATTCTTCGGCTGTGTGGGCTCTAAGGTCTCATCGTCGAATTCCGGTAATAGCTTGCGCTTTGATAGCTATTTTTATGCTAGCTTCCACCATACTTTGTTACTTTGTTCCACCTACTATTGAGCGTATCTTGTGCTACCTTGAGCCTTTGCTTCTGTTTCTTCAGGCTCCTCGCTATGGCAATAAGCCTTCTGCGGAGGTTCTCTTGCTCCAAGTGTGTTTCTGGGATGATGCGTGCATCTTCGTCCGGACTGTTTTCTTCCCCCGACGGGGTTTGATGAGGCTTATCTTAGGCGTCATCGTGTTCGGACGTCAGATCCGTACTATGTTTGCAGTTTGCATCTTGATCGTGCTCTGCCACCGGGGTGGTGCAGTTGTCGTTTCTTCTAGAGTCGAGTGGACTATTATTTCCTCTTGCACTATTATCGCTGTTTTTGCTATTGCGGGACTTAGGGCAGCGCCGCTGATGTTGGCGCTTGGGTTGCTTGGAGGGTGCATCCTCCATTGTCTCTTCGCCATTGCCCTCTCTGGGTGTATCCACCATGTATATGTCATGTGACGAAGTAGCGGTCCAGCGCCCTGTGGGCGGTGGTTCCGGTTCATCTCCTCCATCGTCGTCCATGCCGTCGATATCTTCGGAGTCGAAGTCGAGCATGTCGGTTAAGTTATCGACAGTGGCTACTAAGTGGGTGGTGGGTGTGTAACGCCCTCGATGCGGCTATATCTCCCACGTGTCGAAGCACGACTTAGAGGCATAACCGCATTGAAAGCCTTTTCGCAAGTGAGGTAATCTTCACACAACCCATGTAACACAATAAGGGAAAGAGATACATAGTTGGCTTACAATCGCCACTTCACACGATACATGATTAACGCATTACATCATCCAAATACAATTAAGGTCCGACTACGGAACCAAAATAAAATAAGACTACCCCAAATGCTACACAGATCCCCGATCGACCCCAACTAGGCTCCACTACTGATCAACTAGAACGAAATGACACAAAGGACAAGATCTTCAACGAGCTCCTCCTTGAGCTTGGTTGCGTCACCTGCTCGGTAACATCAGCACCTGCAAACTGGTTTTGGAAGTATCTGTGAGTCACGGGGACTCAACAATCTCACACCCTCGCGATCAAGACTATTTAATCTTATATGTAAGGTAAAAGGTATGAGGTGGAGCTGCAGCAAGCGACTAGCATATATGGTGGCTAACATACGCAAAAGAGAGCGAGAAGAGAAGGCAAAGCACGGTCGAACAACTATGATCAAGAAGTGATCCTAGAACAACCTACGTCAAGCATTACTCCAACACCGTGTTCACTTCTCGTACTCCGCCGAGAAGAGACCATCACAGTAAAACACACGGTTGGTGCATTTTAATTAAGGTCAACTTCAGGTTTTCTACAACCGGACATTAACAAATTCCCATCTGCCCATAACCGCGGGCACGGCTTTCAAAAGTTCAAATCCCTGCAGGGGTGTCCCAACTTAGCCCATCACAAGCTCGCACGGTCAACGAAGGATATTCCTTCTAGCGGGAAGACCCGATCAGACTCGGAATCCCGGTTACAAGACATTTCGACAATGGTAAAACAAGACCAGCAAAGCCACCCAGATGTGCCAACAAATCCCGATAGGAGCTGCACATATCTCGTTCTCAGGGCACACCGGATGAGCCAGACATCGGGTAAGCCAGCCCAGAGTTGCCCCTGGTAGCCTCGGACATCGCTCAGTTGGACCAACACTTAGAGAAGCACTGGCCCGGGGGGATAAAATAAGATGACCCTTGAGTCGGCTGACTCAAGGGAAAGAAAAGGCTAGGTGGCAAATTGTAAAACCAATGTTGGGCCTTCCTGGAGGAGTTTTATTCAAGGCGAATTGTCAAGGGGTTCCCATTATAACCCAACCGCGTAAGGAACGAAAAATCCGGGAACATAACACCGATATGACGGAAACTAGGGCGGCAAGAGTGGAACAAAACACCAAGCATAAGGCCGAGCCTTCCACCCTTTACCAAGTATATAGATGCATTAATTAAATAAGAGATATTGTGATATCCCAACAAGTAAACATGTTCAAACAAGGAACAACATCTCCATGTTCCAACAACGAACAAACTTCAATCTTCACCTGCAACTAACAACGCTATAAGAGGGGCTGAGCAAAGCGGTAACATAGCCAAACAACGGTTTGCTAGGACAAGGTGGGTTAGAGGCTTGGTTTAACAATATGGGAGGCATGATAAGCAAGTGGTAGGTATCGCAGCATAGGCATAGCAAAAGAGCGAGCAACTAGCAAGCAAAGATAGAAGTGATTTCGAGGGTATGGTCATCTTGCCTGAGATCCCGCAAGGAAGAAGAACGAGTCCATGAAGAAGACAAACGGACGTAGTTGAACGGATCCTCACAACTCCGGAACAAAACCGAAGCTAACGCGAGAAGCAACCCGGAAAGAAGCAAACAACATAGTAAACAACCATCACATAACATGGCATGATGCGCAAACAAGTATGATTCATGTCCGGTTTAAATATGCATGGCATGGCAAAGTGCACAAACAATACTACAAATTAAGTGGATCTCAATATGCAACGAGTTGCATATTGACGGAACACCATATGACTTATTTAGTTCTCTCTCGGTTATGTACCCAACAATATTAAATGTTATTAAGCATGGCAAGAGGTGAAGCATAAAAGAAACTATCTAACTAAGCAATTTAAATGGGGCCGGATATAACAAACAACAAATCCGGTAAATCCCCATATGCATTAGCAATTTAATGCAACAACAATTTAAACATTTTAATTGTTGTTATTATGATGCGGATGACATGGGCATGTTTTATGCAAGTTTTAAAGAAAATTTTGATAAGAGCATTATATGGAGCATATGTCATCATGGCGGAAAGAAAGGATGCCACGGCGACGATAACGGAAACGGTACCACGGCAACGTTCCAGTTCCGGAAACTCGATTGAGAAGCCGGTGGAAAAGAACAAGTGTGACGGGAGCGTGTCATGCGAAGAACGGTGGGGTGCTCCCGGTTACCGGGTTCCCACGTGTCGATGGCATGGCAACGAGGAGGAACAACCAAGGTTCACGAGTGAATACAACAACCAACCATGCATCTCATACAACACAAGCATTCGGTCCACGAGCATTGTCTCGGGGTTATACCTTCGGAGCGTGCAAGCGGGATAGTTCTTGTTCAGTGCAAAGTAGAGGAAGTAGACGTTCTCGTGACGGCGGTAGTGGAAGTAATCGTTCTCGCAACGGCGGTAGTGGAAGTAGTCGTTCTCGCATGGCGGCAGTGGTACATGTTTATCGGTAGTCAAACAAGACGATCCGGAGAGGGTACTTGGCAACATGCACGTCGTCGGTAGTTGTACACAATCGTTGTCAGACTTGACGGGTTCGAGGTCTCCGGCCATCGTGGTACTTGGCGCAACACCATGTAGTCGTACATTTGAAGAGTAACTTGGCCATCCGAAGGTGTACTTGGAGAACAACGGTCGTCGTGGTACTCAGCGGTCCATGAAGTTGTTCTCGTAGGTCTTGACATTTCGTTCGGTACTCGTTCGGGCAACCGTGTGATCTTGTTGGTGGTGTACTTGGCGAAACTCCACGGAGACGGTCTTGGCAGGCAACGAGCAGCGACGCGGTGCACCGACGCAGCAGCGCAGGCAGGTGCTCGAGCAGGATTTGGCGCCGGTTGTCTTCCTCACGTTCTCGCACGACAAAGGCAGGGGCAAAAGGAAAGGCATGGGCAGGAGGAAGTCGACGCTGGCGCTGGTCGGTGCTACGGCGGCGTCCTGCTGGTCTTGGATGGCGGCAACACGCAGGAGAAGGCGGAGGGCAGCAGCGGGCAACGGCGGCCATGGGAGGCGTCCTTGGTGCGCCCGTGGCGACGCGGTGGGGCGGGCGAGCTCGACCCTCGCGCCCATGGCGGCAAGGAGGAAGAACATGGAGGAGGCGCACGGGTCGCAGGCTCCTGGAGGGCGGAGTTAACGCAGGTGAGGCGCCGGTCCTTGTCATCATGCTCGATCCCGCTAGATCGAGACGACGGCTGCAGCGGGGGATGGCACTCGGCGAAGTAGGGGAGGCAGAGAAACGGGACTCCGGCGACGAGGTGCAGCGGCGGAGCTTTGAGCTCGGTTGGCAGCGGGCTTGCCGGTATCGAGGATGGTGCGGGAGAGGAGAGGGCCCGCGAGCGAGACGGGGGCGCTGCGGAGGGAGGCGGAGCTCGCGGCAGGAGGGAGGCGCCGCAGCGGCGTGGGAACGGGGTAGCAGAGGGGTGCGGCAGCGCTAGAGAGGTCAGGGCGGCGGGTCCGGTTAGGATTGGGCACGGGCTCCTCCCTGGCTCGAAGTGGAAGGGAGTAAAGGGAGGCGAGGGGAGGAAGAGTGAGGGGAATCGATGAAGGTGGGGTTTTCCCGTGGGTTCTCCTGGCGGCGGGGTGGAAACGAGAGAAGGCCGGGGGTTTCGGGAGAGGGTTAGGGTTAGGTGGGGCGGCTGGGCCTAAAGGGCCAGCCTAGCTAGGAGGCCGAAGTGGCCAGCTGGGCTCTGCTCTCCCTCTAAAGAAAGAAAAGAAAAAAAACAGAGAAAAGAAAGAAAAGAAAGAGAGGTTAAGGGAAGAAGTTGGACACACGAATAATTTTCCCGGACTAACAAAAATGTGCTTGTTCCGAGAAAATAAGAATGACCATGATTGCAAGATTTAAATTCAAATTCATTTGAATTTAATTCAACTCGTTTGAAAGGAGTAGGAATCCGAAGTTTCCAAAAATGTTGAACATTTAGGAAGAGCCTCGATAAAACGATAAAAAAATATGAGGACAAGTCGGAGACCAAGAATTGAGATAACAAAGGCATTGGGATTAGTTTGCAAGTGTGTCAACGGTTAAATCCAAAAGAATGCAATATTTAATAATAGCTCCATAATTATTAGGAGGATATGTTATAAAGGGAAATCACCAGGTGAGTTCCCTCAATTTAAATAGATCAAAGATCTATGCATTTTATTTAGTGAGTTTTAAAACGGGTTGCATGATGACGTGATGCAAAGATGAAATGCAACAGACGAAACAAAAACACACAACGAAACCCGGAAACCCTGGAAGGCATCTAAAGCTCCGGTCTTGGGGCGTCACAGGGTGGGCCGCGAATTTCATCATCGTCCGCATCCCATTCTAGCCGGACATAGTTCGGCCAAGGTTCTCCTAACAGGGAGAGAGACCTTAATGAATTTAACACACCTCCGAAGGGCGAGTGCTAAAAGATATCCGCGGAGGTGAACTCCATGATCGGCACCCAGTCGGATTCGACGGGCACGGATGTGAGCGGCTCAGAGTCCATGGCCGGAGACGAATCCAGTGGTTCAGCGACACGGCTCTCGAAAGGGGTGAAGTCAGTATCTGGCTCTATCGCCGCTGATAGTACGGCCTCCATGGCGGGGTCTGTCCCTCCGCTCTCGGATGGCGTGATTTGCTCCGGATTTACGGCTGGAGTAGCTACGGATGCGATCTCCTGAACACTGTCCGACGGCAGAGTTACGTCTTGCTCGTCGCGACTATGCGGCGCGTCCGGCATGGGCTCGAATCCTTCGAAGATCAAGTCTCCGCGGATGTTGGCCGTGTATCTCAAGTTTCCAAATCTGACCTGATGGCCAGGGTCGTAGCTTTCGATCTGCTCCAGATGGCCAAGCGAATTGGCCTCCAGTGCGAAGCCGCCGAATACGAAGATCTATCTGGGAGGAAAGCCTCACCCTGGACCACATCGCTAGCGATGATCGAAGGAGCCATCAAGCCTTATTGTGATGACACAGTGGAACTCTCAATGAGAGCACCAATGTCGATGTCAAAACTGGCGGATCTCGGCTAGGGGGTCCCGAACTGTGCGTCTAAGGCGGATGGTAACATGAGGCAGGGGACACGATGTTTACCCAGGTTCGGGCCCTCTTGATGGAGGTGTTACCCTACGTCCTGCTTGATTGTTCTTGATAATATGAGTAGTACAAGAGTTGATCTACCACGAGATCAAAGAGGCTAAACCCTAGAAGCTAGACTATGCTATGATTGTCTGTTGTTCTTCAGACTAAAACCCTCTGGTTTATATAGACAACGGAGGGGGCTAGGGTTATACAAGGTCGGTTACAAAGGAGGAGATATACATATCCGTATTGCCTAGCTTGCCTTCCAAGCCAAGTAGACTCCCACCCGGACACGGGACGAAGTCTTCAAACTTGTATCTTCATAGTCCAATAATCCGGCCAAAGGATATAGTCCTGCTGTCCGGAGACCCCCTAATCCAGGACTCCCTCAACTGCAACCAACTCAAGATTGTGAGTGGGGTTGTTCCTTTCGTTGGGCTTCAACTGATGAGAGGTATAAGCCACAACTTTCTTCTCTCGCATTAACACAGCGCCAAGACCTTGCAATGAGGCATGACAGAAAACTTCAAATGGCTTGGATTCATCAGGAGGAGTCAAGACAGGAGTTGAGACTAGCTTCTCTATGAGGGTGTTGAAAGCAACATCACACTCAGGAGTCCAAACATACTTAACATGCTTCTAGAGGAGGTTCTAAAGAGGCTTTGCAATCTTAGAGAAATTCTCAACGAATCTTTGGCAATAGCTTGCAAGACCAAGGAAACTGCGGAGCTGCTTGACATTCTGAGGAGATTCCCAGTTCACAATTGCAGAAAACTTCTTGGGATTAACAGAAATGCCCTTGGCGGATATGATGTGACCAAGGTAAACAACTTCATCAAGCCAAAACTCACATTTGGAAACCTTTGCATAGAATTGATACTCTCTGAGCTTGTCAAGCACCAATCTCAAATGCTTGGCATGATCCTTCTTATTCTTGGAGAAGACCAAGATATCATCAAGATACACCAGGACGAATTCATTTGTGTAAGGGTTGAAAATGAAGTTCATCATTCAAGAGAATGTTGGAGGAGCATTGACAAGGCCGAAAGACATGACAGTATATTCATAAGAACCAAAGCTTGTTCTGAATGATGTCTTGGGAATATCTTGTTCACGAATGCGAATCTGATGATAACCCATACGGAGGTCAAGCTTGGAGAATACTTTAGCACCTTTAAGTTGCTCGAATAGCTCATTGATGTTGGGAAGTGGATACTTATTCTTGATTGTCTTCTTGTTCAATGGACAGTAATCGACTCAAAGTCGGTCCGTGCCATCCTTCTTCTTGACAAAAAGAACACCACAACCCCATGGAGATGAACTCGGTCTGATCAAACCCAGACGCTCTTGTTCATCGAGCTGTTTCTTCAATTCCTTCAGCTCCTTTGGTCCAAGCTTATATGGATGCTTGCAAATGGGTTCAGTGCCAGGCTCAAGATTGATAACGAATTCAACTAGCCGGTGAGGAGGCATTCCCGGAAGCTGTTCTGGAAAGACGTCTTGGTACTCACAAACAACTGGAATCTGATAGATTGCATCCAACTCGCCCTTCTCATTGAGGGAAAACAGTCGAATGGTTTCATCCCGAGCGGCATAGATGATCACATCCTCATAAGCGTGTATCAACTGAATCTCCCTGGCAGCACAATCAAGTTGAGCCTTGTGCTTAGAAAGTCAGTCCATGCTGAGAATTAGATCAATACCCAAGTCTCCAAGAATCATTGGAGAGGACATAAATTTATATTGCCCATCTTAATGGAAACATCCGGAGCCATCATTTTGGTATTCATGAACAAACCCAGAGAGGAAACCGCTATCGGCTTAGGCAAATCCACAATATGCAAATTGTGCATGGATGAAAAAGGTCTTGTTATGAATGAAATAGATGGACTAGTATCAAATAGAACTTTTGCAGGAATATCATTAACTGGAACATTACCCATGATCACTTCTGAAGAATCCTCTGCTTGAGCTGCATTCATCATGTTCACCCTTGCAGACTTGGGATTATGGTTGACCACTGCATTACTTGAAGATCTCACAGGAGGAGGAGGTGGAAGGCGCCTTTTGTTGAAGCACTTGTTTGCATAGTGACCTTTCTACTGACACTTGTTGCAAGTCACCTCTAAGAGCGAAGATGATAAGGAGCACTTGACCTTGGAGCTTGAGTCTGAGACTTGTTCTGATAGCCTGGGTTGGGTGGGTGGGAAGATCCATGGCCACCTTTGTTCTTCTACTGGTAGGGCTCACGAAAAGGAGGAGGAGGAAGCCAGAACTTCTGTTGCTTAGCTACCACTTGTGAGGAAGAATAAGACCGAACCGCATCCTTGATTCTCTTCTTTGATGCCTCACACTTGAGCTGAGCACCTTCTTGCTTGAGGTACATGTTATAGAATTGATCGAACTTAGTAGGCTCAACAAGAACGAGAGCTCACTGCAGATCTTCTTTGAGGCCACCCCTGTTGTAACACCCCGGATGTAACTTGCAATATTTGTAACTCCGACTCTTGCCATTTTTGGCTTTATGTTATGAGATTCCCTTCGTGGTTGGGTTTTGTCTTTCATTTTTCATTCTGTTCATGTCATGCACTTCATATCATGCCATCATGTGCATCGCATTTGTATTCGTGTTTGTCTCATGCATCCGAGCATTTTCCTCATTGTCCGTTTCGCAATCCGACGGTGTATCACCGGTAGACCGCCTGTCAAATTTTGTTCCATTTGGAGGCCGCTTGATGCCCCAACGGTTAACTGGGCAACTGCAAAAGCCTATTTTGTGTTACAGCCCAACACCCCTCCAAAACAGACTTATAACCCATCTAAACCATCTCCATGTTCTCCGTCGCCGGATCGCGATCATGTGGGCGAAAACTGCACCTCATTTGGACATTCCTACCTCCCTCTACCTATAAATATGTGCATCTCCCCTGAAATCCGGGTCCAAACCCTAGAAATCGCCCCACTCCACCGCCGGACATGTCCGGATCCCACCGGACGAGTAGCCACCGCCCGCAGCCAGTAGCGTGCTGCCACGTGGCCCGCCGCCACCTCCCATCGTGCCAGCCCGCTCGACCCGGGGCGGGCCCGCGCGCCCCCGCCGGCGCGAGCCTGCGCCGCTCCGCCACTAGCATCGCCGTGCCGCGCCGCACGCTGCCCGACCACGCGCGCCGCTCCTCCATCTCCTTCGCGTCGCCCTCGTCGCTGGCGGGCGCTCAGGCGACCGGATCCGGCCGACCCCCCTCTCCGGCCATCTTCCCCGACCCTCTCCAGCCACCGCGACCTCCATCTCCGGGGAACCCCGACAAACCTCGAAGAACGCGCCCGCGAAACCCTAGATCCAGATTCGGTTGAGGTTGACCCTGAAATTTTCCCAAGTCTCTAACATTTTTATGCCTCCATCGTGTTGCATCTCCTTGACTAGCTCCAAACCGTGCATATCATATGTCGAAATGTTCGCCTCGTTGATCTCTTCATGTTAGCAGCATTTACATGCATGTTACTATTCATTATGATGCCATTGTCATTGTTGCAAGAGCGCTATAAAATGTTAACTGCTGGTATTTATCAGATCATGGTGATTTGTCATTTTTGTTGCATTTGATGTGTGCATTCTATGAGCACGAGGTCCACATGTGTTTTGGACTACAACATGCCATCTTTACAGAGGTGCATGTCTTGTATTTTTTGATCTATGTGGTGACCAGAACAAGCATGCAAAGTAGGCTCCATAATGTTGCTGTTTTCAGGGACTTATGATTTTGCTAAGTCCTTTTCCTGTTGTTATTTTGATGCCATGTAAACTTGATGCTACCATAAGATCTGTGCTTATTGTGAGATACTTCAGTAAGGATGTTTTGAACATGCGGTTATGCTCTATCCATTCATGCCCCTATTTAAAATTATGGAGTGCTCTTGCATGTCTTTTTCTTGCTCTACTTTTGCTATATATTATTCCTAGCAAATTGTTAACATGCTAATCAATATTGCCATGGTTAGCATCCTATTAACTTTCTCTTGCCATGGTTAGCTTCATAAACATGTAATCATGCTATTGGTATGCTTATGTTGTCATTTAATGCTTTGTGGTGAGTGGCATTAGCTCGCAAAGTTGCTATCGTGAATCTATTTATGCCATGCTCTGATTTTCTTCTAAGTCTGAAACTGTTAATAAAACTTGCTATGTTTACATGGGTGCCACCATATGTTATGTGCCTTTTGGCTCATGTTCAGTAAGGGAGTTTTGTTCTATACGTTTAGTAGAATCACGCCATGCCTTTGTTTGCTATGATATGTTCTTGTAGAATGTTGTTTGCATGCTCTAAACATTGCTTCCTGATGTTGTCTTTAACATGTTAGTATTTTCACTAAGTCTGTGAAGCTGATATCTTTTGCACTTTTGCCATGCTTGTTTGAACCTGTTCTATTGTGATTTATCCGTAGCTCAGTGTTCATGTTTTGTCAAGCATCTCTTGTACATCACTGCCATGTGCTTTGTTGCTATGTTGGAGTGCAGTAGCTTAGTTTCTTGTTGCATTCTAATTGGCATCATGCTGTTAATCGTAGATTGGCGTCATTCTTGTTTTGCTTGCCATTTCCAAACCGTGCATCTGTTTCCGGTGATCCTTATATCGATTTTGACCGAAATCACCTCATCTTTCCAGCGGCATACTTGGTTTTCCAAGTTGATGATTTGATCATTCTTTCCCTTCCGGAGCACGCATATGCATTGCATATCATATCTTGCATATCATGCCATGTATTGCATCATGTTGCTTGTGCATTGCACCATGATTGATTGTTGCTCCATTGCTTCTGTTCTTGCCTTGGGTAGAGCCGGGAGATGAGTACGTGAACGAGGAACCTATTGAGTACGCTAACGAGGATCAAGCTTTCGACAACTCTGAGAACATTGGAGGCAAGATGACCATACCCTCGAAATCATTTCTATCTTTGCTTGCTAGTTGTTCGTTCTATCGCTATGTCGCGCTACGTACCATTTGTTACATCTTGCCTCCCATATTGCCATGTCAAACCTCTAACCCACCTTCCTAGCAAACCATTGTTTGGCTATGTTACCGCTTTTGCTCAGCCCCTCTTGTAGCGTTGCTAGTTGCAGGTGAAGTTGAAGTTTGTTTCATGTTGGAACATGGATATTGCTGGGATATCATTATTATCTCTTATTTAATTTAATGCATCTATATACTTGGTAAAGGGTGGAAGGCTCGGCCTTATGCCTGGTGTTTTGTTCCACTCTTGCCGCCCTAGTTTCTGTCATACCGGTGTTATGTTCCTTGATTTTGCGTTCCTTACGCGGTTGGGGATTTATGGGACCCCCTTGACAGTTTGCTTTGAATAAAACTCCTCCAGCAAGGCCCAACCTTGGTTTTACCATTTGCCTACCTACCACCTATACCTTTCCCTTGGGTTCTGCACACTCAAGGGTCATCTTTATTTTAAACCCCCCTCGGGCTAGTTCTCCTCTGTGTGTTGGTCCGAACTAGAGTCCTTTGCAGCACCACCTCGGGGAAACTTGAGGGCTGGTTTTTGTTGTACAGAGTGCTCATCCGGTGTGCCCTGAGAACGAGATATGTGTGACTCCTATTGGGATTTGTCGGCACATCGGGCGGCTTTGCTGGTCTTGTTTTAGCATTGTCGAAATCTCTTGTAACCGGGATTCCGAGACTGATCGGGTCTTTTCGGAAGAAGGAATATCCTTCGTTGACTGTGAGAGCTTGTGATGGGCTAAGTTGGGACACCCCTGCAGGGTATAAACTTTCGAGAGTCGTGCCCGCGGTTATGTGGCAGACGGGAATTTGTTAATATCCGGTTGTAGAGAACTTGACACATGACTTAATTAAAATGAATCAACCGCGTGTGTTTCCGTGATGGTCTCTTTTCGGGGGAGTCTGGGAAGTGAACACGGCCTTGTGTTAAGCTTGAATGTAAGTAGTTTCAGGATTACTTCTTGATCACTTATAGCTTCTCGACCATTGCGTTGCTTCTCTTCTTGCTTTGATTTGCGTATGTTAGCCACCATATATGTTTAGTGCTTGCTGCAGCTCCACCTCACTACCTTCCCCTACCCATAAGCTTAGATAGTCTTGATCTCGCGGGTGTGAGATTGCTGAGTCCTCTTGACTCAAAGATACTTCCAAACAGTTGGAGATGCCGAGGATACCAGTGCAGGTGATGCTACCGAACTCAAGTGGGAGTTCGACGAGTATCTGGGTCGTTACTACGTTTTGTTTCCTGATGATCAGTAGTGGAGCCCTGTTGGGACGATCGGGGATCTAGCATTTGGGGTTTATCTTCCTTTTCTGTTGGATTTGGCCGTAGTCGGTCTTTGAGTGTATTTGGATGATGTATGAATTACTTATGTATTGTGTGAAGTGGCGATTGTAAGCCAACTCTTTATCCCTTTCTTATTCAGTACATGGGATTGTGTGAAGATTACCCCTCTTGCGACAAAACTACCATGCAGTTATGCCTCTAAGTCGTGCCCCGACATGTGGGAGATATAGCCGCATTGTGGGTGTTACAAGTTGGTAATTAGAGCCATCCCTGACTTAGGAGCCCCCTCCTTGATCGAATTGCTGACGTTGTTGAGTCTAGAAAAAATGTTTTGAGTCTTAGGATTATATATATCGGAGAGTAGGATTATTTTTACTCCTCAGTCCCTTCGTCGCTCTGGTGAGGCCTCCTGACGTAGAAGTTTTGACTTTTCTCTCCTCAAATTTCACGAATTTTTTTCTTAGGATCATGCGGGTATCTTGGAATCGTTCCTATAGTCTTGTGACGAGAACATTGTTCTTGGTGCCTCCTGACATTTAGGGGTTGTGGCAGTGTCCCGGGGAGTTGAGCTTCGAGGTGTTGTCGTCACAATTTTATCGTTGCATTTGTGGAATACCTGAGTTCACCGACATCGAAAATCTCTTTTATGTAGTTGTTGGTGAGATAACCTCGATGCCACCTAGTACTGGGGCGGGAGTTCGGGAGTATTGCCATAACTCATATAACGGATGCTTTTCGAAGGTTGAGGTACATGATTTCCGAAGGTTTCTTGGTTATGTGTTGAAGGATGGATACAGCTGGATGTAGGGATTCTTAGTTTGGGTGAGATATTATGCTTCCCCTATATCCCCAACACCTGATTGCATAACCAGAAAGTTTCGGGAGTTTTATAGGTGGGAATTCAAGTAGCTCTAGTATTTCTTCCCGCAGATATTTGGTTTGTGATTGGGTAATCCTTACCACTTATTTGTTCATATTCGTACCTTGTTGCTTTATTCATCTACCTTTATCTAAGTGGCTTCTCACCTTAATGGACGTGTGATGATTTACTTTTGAATTCATTCATTCATCCTTGTTCGAATGTTTATTGTGAAGACTATATGTTGCAATTTCTATCCATTGATTCAGCTTGTCTATCTGTCTATCAAGATTCTAACGGATGTCACCCTCTTCAGGATGGCTCCTCCAACGCGTCTGAATCCGGACCGCAATGATGGGGATTAGTCGAACCCTCCGCCACCACCTCCACCTCCGAAGGCATGGCAAGCTGTCATGGCAGCCAGCAACACCAACAGTCAGATGCTTTTGCAACTCTTGTAAGAGCACAACCAAGGTCAAGGCAACCAAGGAAATCAAGGCCAAGGGAATTTTAGCAATCAACCTCAGTTTGCTACCCTCAACTAGTTCCTCGCAAATCAGCTGAAGTCTTTCAGCAACTGTGTCGAGGCCACATACGCCGACGATTGGCTCGTGGACATCTGCAAGCATTTTGAATGTAGCAATGTCAGGCCTGAGGACTTTGTCAAGTTTGCTTCGTTTCAACTCAAGGACCAAGCTGCTGAGTGGTTTCAACAATATAGAGTTTCTAGAGGAGGTCGTGTGATTACCTCGGATGATTTCCGCCGAGACTTCAAAGCTCATCATATCCCACCAAGTGTTGCTGAGAGCAAGCGTAAGGAGTTCTGCAATCTCAAGCAAGGCAGCATGTCCGTGTATCAATACAATATCCAGTTTGAGAAACTTGCTCGCTTCGCTAAACAAGACGTTCCTGATGAAAAGAGTATGATCTATCAATTGAGAGGTGGCCTCAGAGAAGATCTGCAGTTAGCTCTCGTGCTTCTTGAGCCGACTAAGTTCGATCAATTCTATAACATGGCACTCAAGCAAGAAGCTGCTCAGCTCAAGTGTGAGGCTTCTAAGAAGAGAGTCAGGGATGTAGTTCAGTCTTCTTCTTCCTCAGAAGTGGCATCTAAGCAACAGAAGTTCTGGCTTCCGCCTCCTCCTCCGTTTCGCCAGCCCTACCAGCAGAAGAGCAAAGCTGGAAATGGATCTTCCCACCCACCCAACCCAGGCTATCAGAAAAAATCTCAGTCTCAAGCTCCAAGGTCAAGTGTTCCTTATCATCGTCCACTCTCAGAGGTGCTTGCAACAAGTGTCAGCAGAAAGGGCACTATGCAAACAAGTGCTTCAACCAAACACGCCATCCGCCTCCTCCTCCTGTGAGATCTTCCAGCAATGAAGTGGTCAAGCATAATTCCAAGTCTGCAAGGGTGAACATGATGAATGCAGCTCAGGCAGAGGATTCTTCAGAAGTGATCATGGGTAATCTTCCAGTTAATGATATTCCTGAAAAAGTTTTATTTGATACTGGTGCATCGCATTGTTTCATTTCAAGACCTTTTGCATCAAAGCATGACTTGGGTTATCAAGAATTGCCTAGAACGTTATCATTTGTGTCCCCGGGTAAGCAAATGACATCTAATAATTGCTTCCCGGATGTGTCTATCAAGATGGGAAACTATAAATTTATGTCTTCTCCAATTGTTCTTGGTGACTCGGATATTGATCTAATTCTCGGGATGGATTGGCTTTCTAAGCACAAGGCTCAGCTTGATTGTGCTTCTAGGGAAATTCAATTGACACACTCTTCTGATGATGTGATCATCTATGCCGCTCGTGACGAAACAATTCGACTGTTTTCTCTCAATGAGAAGGGCGAGTTGAATGCCATCTCTCAAATTCCAGTCGTTTGTGAATAGTAAGACGTCTTTCCAGAAGAGCTTCCGGGAATGCCTCCTCATGGGCTAGTTGAATTCGTTATCGATCTTGAGCCTGGTACAGAACCCGTTTGCAAGCGTCCTTACAAGCTTGGACTAGAGGAGTTGAAGGAATTGAAGAAACAGCTCGATGAACAAGCGCGTCTGGGTCTGATCAGACCGAGTTCATCTCCATGGGGTTGTGGTGTTCTTTTTGTCCGGAAGAAGGATGGAACAGACCGACTCTGCATTGACAACCGTCCATTGAACAAGATGACAATTAAGAATAAGTATCTGATAACCCACAAGTATAGGGGATCGCAACAGTTTTCGAGGGTAGAGTTTTCAACCCAAATTTATTGATTCGACACAAGGGGAGCCAAAGAATATTCTCAAGTATTAGCAGTTGAGTTGTCAATTCAACCACACTTGGATAACTTAATATCTGCAGCAAAGTATTTAGTAGCAAAATAATATGATAGTAGTGGTAATGGTAGCAGAAGTAACAGTAGCAAAAGTAATGATAACAATAGCAATAGAAAAGTAAATAAGCGAAGAACAATATATGGAAAGCTCGTAGGCAATGGATTGGTGATTGAGAATTATGCCGGATGCTATCGATCATGTAACAGTCATAACCTAGGATGACACAGAACTAGCTCCAGTTCATCAATGTAATGTAGGCATGTATTCCGAATATAGTCATACGTGTTTATGGAAAAGAACTTGCATGACATCTTTTGTCCTACCCTCCCGTGGCAGGGGGGTCCTATTGGAAACTAAGGGATTTTAAGGCCTCCTTTTAATAGAGTACTGGACCAAAGCATTAACACATAGTGAATATATGAACTCCTCAAACAACGGTCATCACCGGGAGTGGTCCCGACTATTGTCACTTTGGGGTTTCCGGATCATAACACATAGTAGGTGACTATAGACTTGCAAGATAAGATCAATAACTCTCATACATTGATGAAAACATAATAGGTTCAGATCTGAAATCATGGCACTTAGGCCCTAGTGACAAGCATTAAGCATAGCAAAGTCATAGGGACATCAATCTTAGAACATAGTGGATACTAGGGATCAAACCCTAACACAACTAACTTGATTACAAGATAAATCTCATCCAACCCATCACCGTCCAGCAAGCCTATGATGGAATTACTCACGCACGATGGTGAGCATCATGAAATTGGTGATGGAGGAACGTTGATGATGACGATAGCGACGGATTCCCCTCTCCGAAGCCCCGAACGGACTCCAGATCAGCCCTCTCGAGAGCATTTAAGGCTTGGCGGCGGCTCCGTATCATAAAACACGATGAATCCTTCTCTCTAAATTTTTTTCTCCCTGAAAGTGAATATATGGAGTGAAGGTTGAGGTCGGTGGAGCGTCAGGGGGGCCACGAGGCAGGGGGCGCACCCCCACCCTCGTGGACAGGTGGAGCCCCCCTGACGTGGATTCTTCTTCCAGTATTTTTATATATTCCAAAATAATTCTCCGTTGATTTTCAGGTCATTCCAAGAACTTTTATTTCTGCACAAAAATAACACCATGGCAATTCTGTTGAAAACAGCGTCAGTACGGGTTAGTTCCATTCAAATCATGCAAGTTAGAGTCCAAAACAAGGGCAAAAGTGTTTGGAAAAGTAGATACGACGGAGACGTATCAACTCCCCCAAGCTTAAACCTTTGCTTGTCCTCAAGCAATTCAGTTGATAAACTGAAAGTGATAAAGAAAAACTTTTACAAACTCTGTTTGCTCTTGTTGTTGTAAATATGTAAAGCCAACATTCATGTTTTTAGCAAAGATTATGAATTAACCATATTCACAATAACATTTAGGTCTCATGTTTACTCATATCAATGGCATAATCAACTAGCAAGGAATAATAATAAATCTCGGATGACAACACTTTCTCAAAGCAATCATGATATGATATAACAAGATGGTATCTCGCTTGCCCTTTTTGAGACCGCAAAACATAACTACATGGTATCTCGCTAGCCCTTTAAAGATCAAGGATTGACTAGACATTGTAATTCATGGTAAAAGAGATCTAGTCAAGTCATACTGAATGTAAACTAACAGTAATGAATGCAAATGATAGCGGTGCTCTCCAACTGGTGCTTTTTAATAAGAGGGTGATGACTAAACATAAAAGTAAATAGATAGGCCCTTCGCAGAGGGAAGCAGGGATTTGTAGAGGTGCCAGAGCTCGGTTTTGAAATAGACATGAATAATATTTTGAGCGGTATACTTTCATTGTCAACATAACAACAAAGAGATCTCGATATCTTCCATGCTACACACATTATAGGCGGTTCCCAAACAGAATGGTAAAGTTTATACTCCCCCTCCACCAACAAGCATCAATCCATGGCTTGCTCGAAACAACAAGTGCCTCCCACTAACAAGAGTCCGGGGGGAGTTTTGTTTGCAGTTATTTTCATTTGATTTGCATAAAGCATGGGACTGGGCATCCCGGTGACCAGCCATTTTCTCATGAGTGAGGAGCGGAGTCCACTCCTCTTGAGAATAACCTGTCTAGCCTGGAAGATACAGACAACCCTAGTTGATACATGAGCTATTCGAGCATACAAAACAGAATATTTATTTGAAGGTTTAGAGTTTGGCACATACAAATTTACTTGGAACAGCAGGTAGATACCGTATATAGGTAGGTATGGTGGACTCATATGGAATAACTTTGGGGTTTATGGAATTGGATGCACAAGCAGTATTCCCGCTTAGTACAGGTGAAGGCTAGAAAAAGACTGGGAAGCGACCAACTAGAGAACGACAACACTCATGAAGATGCATTAAAATTACTCAACACTGAATGCAAGCATGAGTAGGATATAATGCACCATGAACATAAACATCGTAGAGGCTATGTTGATTTTGTTTCAACTACATGCATGAACATGTGCCAAGTCAAGCCACTTGAATCGTTCAAAAGAGGATACCACCCTATCATACCAGATCACAACCATTTTAATAGCATGTTGGCACGCAAGGTAAACCATTATAAGCTCCTAGCTGATTAAGCATGGCATAAGAAACTACAATCTCTAATTGTCATTGCAAATATGTTTCTTTCATAATAGGCTGAATCAGGAACGATGAACTAATCATATTTACAAAAACAAGAGAGATCGAGTTCATACCAGCTTTTCTCATCTTAATAAGTTCATCATATAATCATCATTATTGCCTTTCACTTTCACGGCCGAATAGTATGGATAATAATAATAGTGCACGTGCATTGGACTAAGCTGGAATCTGCAAGCATTCAATTCAAGAGAGAAGACGAGGTAATATGGGCTCTTTGTTAGATCAACAATAATGCATATAAGAGCCACTCAACATTTTCATTATGGTCTTCTCCTCTCGACCCCCAAAGAACAAGAAAAGAAATAAAACTATTTACACGGGAAAGCTCCCAACAAGCAAAAGAAGAACGAGAAATCTTTTTGGGTTTTCTTTTTATTTACTACTACTACAGCATGAAAAGTATACTAACTAAAAGCTACAACTAATTTTTTTTGTTTTTCTTAAGGTTTATTAAACACACAAGAAGAAAGCATAAAAAGGAAAATAAACTAGCATGGATGATACAATGAAAAAGTATGAGCACCGACAACTAGCAATGAGTGTGTGAACATGAATGTAATGTCGGTGAGAAATACGTACTCCCCCAAGCTTAGGCTTTTGGCCTAAGTTGGTCTATGGCCACGGCTGGCCTGGCGGATATCCAAAGTTGTAGTTGGGGTCGTATTGAGATGCAGCAGCTATTGCATTGTGGGCTGTAGCGTGGAAGCGAGCTGTCTCAGTCCTCCTCTCATACTCGTTGGCCTCTTCACTGGTTATGACATATCTCCCTTTTGCCTGAAAGTCAAAGAAAGTAGGAGCTGGGAGAGCGACGTGATAGGTGCGTCGTATGTCAAAGATTAGTCGGTACTGGAGAAACTGGCCGTTCCTCTTAACAAACTGATGACGAACCATAGCCTCATAATCTATATAAACAGGAGGCAACTCAATATCATACCCACGTATGGGTATATCAAGAAAATTAGCTAGAGGGGTTGCATAAATTCCACCAAAGAAATCTCCATTAAATCTATTATTATGCAACCTACATGCAACAATGGCTCCCAAATTATAATGTTTATCTCCTAATACAGCACTCCTGAGAACACTGAGGTTAGGGACACACATGTGACATGCTTCATCCTTACCATTTATGCACCTACCTATGAAGAGAGCAAAATAATGTATAGCAGGAAAATGAATGATCCCTATGGTAGCTTGTGTTATATCTCTAGATTCCCCCACAGTTATACTAGCAAGAAAATCTCTAAACTCATATTTGGGAGGCTCACTAGTGCTGCCCCATTGTGGAAGTTTGCAAGCAGTATTAAAATCCTCTAAGTCCATAGTATAAGAATTTTCATAAAGATCAAATAGGGCAGTTTGAGAATTGCGTGATGATGAAAATTCAAACCTTCTCACAAAGCAATCAGTGAGATAGTTGTATTGGCGGCACTTATCTTCCTCGAAGCTTGCAAGATCGACATTACGCACATATGCGTTAAATTCTTCCTTGATTCCTGATCGATCCATAAATTCCTCTGATGGCCATTCACAAGCCCGCACCTGAGCTTCCCTCGGTGGTTCATCATCGGCATCGCGTATTGCGACCCTGGGTCCTTGCTTCCTTGAAGGACCACCTTGGTACATTTTCCTAAACATATTTCTTCCTTTGAAAAATTTCTGAAATTTTTAGTAACTTCAAAATAAAAGGGAACCAAACTCAACAAAATTGATAGAAACTACTCCCACAAGTGCCTAGAGGCAATATCATGCATCAAAACTACTTTTGACCACATAAATTTGACATGCAAGCTCAATAATAGGGTCACCTAAGCAAAAAAAATGCAATGAATAAAGCACTAGAACAAAAACTAATTGGACCATTGGAGGGGTCACATACCAAAGAACAATCCCCCAAAGTAGTTTTGTGAATGGAGCTTTGAGCTAGGAGATCGAAAATGGCAGCAAGATGAGCAAGAACTTGGGTTTGAGCTGGCTAATGATTTTTTTGGGAGGAAGAAGGAGTGTGTGGTAGCTGGAATAAGTGGAGGGGAGCCACCATGGGCCCATGAGGCAGGGGCGCCCAGGGGGGTAGGGCACGGCCTCCACCCTTATGACTAGGTGCTTGCTCCCCCTGCTGTGTTCTCAGTGCCAGATATTCTCAAATATTCTAGAAAAAATCATATTTAATTTTCAGGGCATTTGGAGAACTTTTATTTTCAGGGCATTTTTTTATTTGATGGATAATTCAGAAAACAGATAGAAAAATGCTATTTTTGCTTTATTTAATATAAATAACAAAAGGTAAAAAGAGGGTATAGAGATTTGTGTTATCTAAATTCATCCATCTCATGCTCATCAAAAGGAATCCACTAACAAGGTTGATCAAGTCTTGTTAACAAACTCATTCCGAATAACATGGAATCAGAGAATATTCGGATAACACTAGCTTACCTCAACGGGGATATTCATGTTCGTGACAATAAGAATATCATATTTCTTCTTGACAGTAGGAAGAGGAAATTCAAAACCTCCAATAGTAATTGTTGAAAATTTTCCAATAGAATTGATACTGTGGACTTGAGGTTGTTTCCTCGGAAAGTGTACCGTATGCTCATTACCATTAACATGAAAAGTGACATTGCCTTTGGTGCAATCAATAACAGCCCCTGTAGTATTCAAAAAGGGTCTTCCATGAATAATAGACATACTATCGTCCTCGGGAATATCAAGAATAACAAAGTCTGTTAAAATGTTAACGTTTGCAACCACGACAGGCACATCCTCACAAATACCGACAGATATAGCAGATGATTTATCAGCCATTTGCAAAGATATTTCAGTAGGTGTCAACTTATTCAAATCAAGTCTACGATATAAAGAGAGAGGCATAACACTAACACCGGCTCCAAGATCACATAAAATAGTTTTAACATAGTTTCTCTTAATGGAGCATGGTATAGTTGGTACTCTTGGATCTCCAAGTTTCTTTGGTATTCCACCCTTAAAAGTATAATTAGCAATCATGGTGGAAATTTCAGCTTCCGGTATCTTTCTTTTATTAGTAACTATTTGCTTCATGTATTTAGCATAAGGATTCATTTTAAGCATATCAGTCAAACGCATACGCAAGAAGATAGGTCTAATCATTTCAGCAAAGCGCTCAAAATCCTCATCATCCTTTTTCTTGGATGGTTTAGGAGGAAACAGCATGGGTTTCTGAACCCATGGTTCTCTTTCTTTACCGTGCTTCCTAGCAACAAAGTCTCTCTTATCATAATGTTGATTCTTTGATTGTGGGCTATCAACATCAACACCAGGTTCAATCTCTACTTCATTGTCATTACTAGGTTGAGCATCAACATGAACATCATTATTAACATTATCACTAGGTTCACTAGTCGTCAACCCGTGCATCAGCACGGGCTAGTGATCTGTACATTTGTAAAATAATTATATAAATGTTGTATCTAATTGAACCTTTGAATATACTTTCCCAATAGAAACTTACATAGTCCCATAGCAAGGCTTGGTCCAAGAAAAGGATTAGTACAATATAAATGTATGTATGCACACTTTTATCCAGGCATTATAATAGTACAGTATATAAAAAACTTTATTATATTTGTTTAGCCCAAAAGTTTCAACGTTAGGCTCAAACACATTCCTTCCTAATTAATTTGAGGAGGATTCAATATGAAATAAAAAAGGACAGCAACCAATAGAAGTTAGCACTTAATTTTGAATGATATTTCTGTTGTGATAACAAAAATACGTTTGACGACTTGGATTTTGTAGTTGGACACCAAATTTGTGTTAAACTACAAAAAAATGAAATTGTACTGCAAAAATAGATGCAAATATTTACAATCAATGGCTTTTCTACAGAAAATAGCCTACTACTGAATGAGAAATTAAAGATCCATGTTATATTAGTTATCGCTAATGTGTTACCCTCTCTATGGAACTTAAGCTAATATTCAATCGAACCTTATGAACATTTTTTCACCTTTGAGAATTTGTTTCAATTGAACAGTTCATTTTTGCAGAAGATAAAAATACATATTTTTAAGAAATAACTCTTTGTTAGCTTTTCTGAAGCAAAAGCATCACAAAGATTTCATTCCTACTCGACTTCATCCTAACAGATGGACGGAGGATGACTTTGAGTAGACAATAATCTGTTTGGAAAAACATATATGGTATTTAAGCTAGGTCATGTTAATCCAGCGATTTTCACAAAAATAAATTAGCTTAAAACTGATGAGATATATAGTTCCTTTACACAAACAAATAAAACAAATAGTTGGCTATTGGGTTTTTTATTCTCTCAGACAGCAATATATTAGGTTTGCACTGCATTTAGTACTATTTTTATGCTCCATTACAGACTACTAATTATGAAAAACAATAAATTTCTGTTAAAGAAAAGAATAAATAGTGGGAAATAGATGCATGTAGCATACATACATGATTTGGAAAATACACCACTGGATATGAGTACCACTACTTCTCAATCAGATCACCAAATAGCCACTTGTTTAGTAGTATGACCGTTGTCACTCAACTATTTCTTGTAGTCTACAAATGACGTTTTTCCTTGCCAACGTCAGAGCTGAATAATTTGAACGTATACTAATTTATCCCAAGAGAAATTGATACTACATTTTGATATACGGAGCAATGAAAGGAGACATATGTTTAGACCCATTTAGTGAAGGCTTCAGCATCAACGAGTCGGTAAAAAACATGTAATATGCAGCCACGTGAAGCATTGGCATAACTGTCACCACACGAATAGCTCACTTGGTGAATCCACCATTGTTGTGCATGTGACATCTTGGTCCACAATGCTCCCATGGCTAGACAACCTAGCATGCTGCAGAGATCTTGAATATTGACATGGCCACTGTCATAAACGCCAACTACATGACCAATTTGATCGTCACCAAGGCCATTAGCAAATGATGCTTGCTGGACTCCATGGACTTCGAATGGAGCTCTTCAATGCAGTTTAGATCAGGCGTGGTGGATGGAGGCAGCATGCGGTTTGCAACCAGATTAAAAGTGTTGTACAAAGGAGCCAGTGTCGTACATGACAAAGGAGGCCGTAGTAGCATATCCATGGAAGGTGAGAAGATAGAACAACGGAAGTGTGGGAGGTACTTTGGGGACCACATGGTACGATCATTCTAATGTAGATTCTCCCTTCTGCAGCCTCAGAAACAATGTGGCTGTCCCTTCTTATTTAAGGTTGAAAATACCGTCGATGAACCTTCTTCTATGATACATGCCATATGTTCTGCGTAGCAGAATCAATCACATGCATCATTATCATCAACTTTGTGCAAGGACCGATCAAGCAAAAGTTGACCTTCAAGTTTCAGTACGCGCATGCTGTTGTTGTACAAAGCACATGCCAGTAATAATGCAAGAGCGGAAATCTGCTAGTTTCGTCAAATCTTGGTTGTTATCACCAAAAACACTCGATGCCATGAGGATGTACTAACTAACCTTATGCATCAACTAATTTCATCCCTTAGTCCCAAAGTATCTTCCAAATAGGTTTGGCCTGAAGAAAGAACATGAACCTGAGTTTGGACTCTGAAGGGCAGGAGTGTGGCTCGAGCTAGAGGACGACCACCATCCTACGTCATGACCTTAAGCAGGCATCAGTCCCTATCATCCAACTATGAGGAAACAACTTGAATTTATCTTGCTAGAGGCTCTTGTCGTTGGATGCATCCTTCTTGCCTGAGGTAGTGTCCTGAACGAAGTTGTTGCTGCTGGATCTGACCACACGTCTAGCCAGATGCTTTGGAAATTGGAGTAGCTAAGGATGGCATGGGCATGGCCTACATCTTGACAAACCCTAGGCCCAAGCATGGTGGAGAACATGGAGGCGACATATACTGGATTGTAGTTTCGTTGGGACCTCCTGCTCTACCGCATCAACCAAGATGAATTGATGTCAATGACATCGTGGTTGGGACGTCCTCGTGCATGGTTGGCTGGATTATTTTTTAGATGCATTAATTCTTTGAGATCATAGAGGTACAGGAGAAGACATGACATGTGACTCCTCTATTTTCTTTTAATGGGACTCCTCAGGAAAAATAATTGCTGGACGTGGGACTCCTCCATATAACGATTTATGGTTAGATTGGCAATGCCCACAATATCTAACGGGCATAATTTGTTTTTACAGGATTGAACGTAGAGCCTCCAATGGTGCCTCCAATTAGTAAATATAAGATGCTCATTACCAGATTGTGTTTCAGCATCAGAAATAGAAATATCATTGGGATTCTCAGGTGTGTCATCAAAAGGTTCACTAGAAGCATGAAAAGTTCTATCATTTTTCTTTTTCTTCCTCTTAGAAGGATTAGGTGCATCAATATTATTTCTTTGAGAATCTTGCTCAATTCTCTTGGGATGGCCCTCAGGATACAAAGGTTCTTGAGTCATTTTACCACCTCTAGTCATAACTCTAACAGCATTATCATTTTTCTTACTATTTAATTCATTGAACAAATCATTCTAGGCTTTAAGTACTTATCCTTCTTGAGTGGTAACCATAGAAGCATGTTTACTAATAAGTTTTAGTTCACCTTTAACATTAGCCATATAATCACTCAAGTGCTCAATCATATAAGCCTTATGTTTAAATTGTCTACCAACATAAGCATTAAAATCTTCTTGTTTAACCATAAAGTTATCAAACTCATCTAAGCATTGGCTAGCAAACTTAGTAGGAGGGATTTCAGATTTATCTATAAAGAGAATTTACCTTTACTACCTGTGTCGGGTTATCAAGACCATGTATTTCTTCAATAGGCGGTAAATTAAGACCATGTATTTCTTCAATAGGAGGTAAATTCTTAACATCTTCAGCTTTAATACCTTTTTCTTTCATAGATTTCTTTGCCTCTTGCATATCTTCAGGACTGAGAAATAGAATACCCCTTTCCTTCGGAGTTGGCTCATGAGTTGGTTCAGGAATTGGATCAGGGATTGTATCAGGAAGTGTCCAATTATTTTCATTAGTCAACATATTATTCAATAGGATTTCAGCTTCATCAACAGTTCTTTCCCAGAAAACACAACCAGCAGAACTATCCAGGTGGTCTCTGGAAGCATCGGTTAGTCCATTATAAAAGATATCAACTATCTCATTTTTCTTGAGATGATGATCAGGCAAAGCATTAAGTAATTGGAGAAGCCTCCCCCAAGCTTGTGGGAGACTCTCTTCTTCAATTTGCACAAAATTATATATTTCCCTTAAAGCAGCTTGTTTCTTATGAGCGGGGAAATATTTAGCAAAGAAGTAATAAATCATATCTTGGGGAATACGCACACAACCAGGATCAAGAGAATTAAACCATATCTTAGCATCACCCTTTAATGAGAACGAAAGTAATTTAAGGATATAATAATAGCGAGTTTTCTCATCATTAGTGAACAGGGTAGCTATATCATTTAATTTATTAAGATGTGCCACAACAGTTTTAGATTCATAGCCATAGAAAGGACCAGATTCAACTAAAGTAATTATCTCAGGATCAACAGAGAAATCATAATCCTTGTTAGTAACAAAGCTAGGTGAAGTAGGATAAGTAGGGTCATATTTCATTATAGCTTTCAAAGAATTTTCTTTAAGCTTAACTAATAATTTCTTAAGATCACTTCTATCATTGCAAGCAAGAAAGTCTCTAGCATTTTCATCATCCATAACATAACCCTCAAGAATAACAGGTGAGGGAGTCCTGGACTAAGGGGTCCTCGGGCATCTGGCCTGTTATCCATGGGCCGGACTGATGGGCTATGAAGGCATGAAGGCCGAAGACTGCACCTATGTCCGGATTGGACTCTCCTTGGTGTGGAAGGCAAGCTTGGTGACCGACTATGAAGATTCCTTATGTGACCGACTCTATGTAACCCTAGATTCCTCCCCGGTGTCTATATAAACCAGAGGGGTTAATCCGGAAAGGATATACTCATTACCATAGTCATACAGGTTAGACTTCTAGGATTTAGCCATTATGGTCTCGTGGTAGATCAACTCTTGTAACACTCATATTCATCAAGATCAATCAAGTAGGATGTAGGGTATTACCTCCATAGAGAGGGCCCGAACCTGGGTAAACATCGTGTCCCTCGTCTCCTGTTACCATCGATCCTAGACGCACAGTTTGGGACCCCCTACCCGAGATCCGCTGGTTTTGACACCAACATTGGTGCTTTAATTGAGAGTTCCACTGTGTCGTCAACAAAAGGTTCGATGGCCCCTTCAATCGTCTATAGTGATGCTGTCCAAGGAGAAACCTTCCTCCCCGGACAGATTTTCGTGTTCAGCGGCTTCGTACTGGGGGCCAACTCGCTTGGCCATCTAGAACAGATCGATACCTACACCCCTGGCCACCAGGTCATATTTGGATGCTTGAACTACGTCACGAATATCTGTGGAGACTTGATCTTCAATGGATTTGAGACCGCAGCGATCGCTCCTGATAACCCACAAGTATAGGGGATCGCAACAGCTTTCGAGGGTAGAGTATTCAACCCAAATTTATTGATTCGACACAAGGGGAGCCCAAGAATATTCTCAAGTATTAGCAACTGAGTTGTCAATTCAACCACACCTGGAAACTTAGTATCTGCAGCAAAGTGTTTAGTAGCAAAGTAATATGATAGTGGCGGTAGCGGCAACAAAAGTAAAGATAGCAAAAGTAATGTTTTTGGTATTTTGTAGTGATTGTAACAGTAGCAGCGGGAAAGTAAATAAGCATAAACCAGTATATGGAAAAATCGTAGGCACCGGATCAGTGATGGATAATTATGCCGGATGCGGTTCATCATGTAACAGTCATAACATAGGGTGACACAGAAGTAGCTCCAGTTCGTCAATGTAATGTAGGCATGTATTCCGTATATAGTCATATGTGCTTATGGAAAAGAACTTGCATGACATCTTTTGCCCTACCCTCCTGTGGCAGCGGGGTCCTATTGGAAACTAAGGGATATTAAGGCCTCCTTTTAATAGAGAACCGGAACAAAGCATTATCACATAGTGAATACATGAACTCCTCAAACTATGGTCATCACCGGGAGTGGTCCCGATTATTTTCACTTTGGGGTTGCCGGATCATAACACATAGTAGGTGACTATAGACTTGCAAGATAGGATCTAGAACTCTCATATATTGGTGAAAACATAATAGGTTCAGATCTGAAATCATGGCACTCGGGCCCTAGTGACAAGCATTAAGCATAGCAAAGTCATAGCAACATCAATCTCAGAACATAATGGATACTAGGGATCAAACCCTAATAAAACTAACTCGATTACATGATAAATCTCATCCAACCCATCACCGTCCAGCAAGCCTACGATGGAATTACTCACGCACGGCGGTGAGCATCATGAAATTGGTGATGGAGGATGGTTGATGATGAGGACGGTGACGAATCCCCCTCTTCGGAGCCCCAAACGGATTCCAGATCAGCCCTCCCGAGAGGTTTTAGGGCTTGGCGGTGGCTCCGTATCTAAAACGCGATGATTTCTTCTCTCTGATTTTTTCTCTCCGAAAGCAAATATATAGAGTTGGAGTTGGCGTCGGAGGGTCAATAGGGGGCCCACGAGGTAGGGGGCGCGCCCTACGGGGGGCGCCCCCACCCTCGTGGAAAGGGTGTGGTCCCCTGGTCTTCATATTTGGCGTGGATTTTTTATTGTTTTTTGTAAGACCGCCCGTGGAGTTTCAGGTTATTCCGAGAATATTTGTTTTCTACACATAAAACAACATCATGGTAATTCTCCTGAAAACAGCGTCAGTCCGGGGTAGTTCCATTCAAATCATACAAGATAGAGTCCAAAACAAGGGCAGAAGTGTTTGGAAAAGTAGATACGACGGAGACGTATCAACTCCCCCAAGCTTAAACCCTTGCTTGTCCTCAAGCAATTCAGTTCACAAACTGAAAGAAAGAAAGAAAAACTTTTACAAACTCTGTTTGCTCTTGTTGTTGCAACTATGTCAAGCCAGCATTCAATTTTTCGGCATAGATCATAACTAACCACATTTGCAATAATTCTCAGGTCTCATAACCACTCGTATCAATAGCATGATCAACTAGCAACTCATAATAATAAATCTCGGATGACAACACTTTCTCAAAACAATCATAATATGATATAACAAGATGGTATCTCGCTAGCCCTTTCTGATACCACAAAACATAAATGCAGAGCACCTTTAAAGATCAAGGACTGACTAGACATTGTAATTCATGGTAAAAGAGATCCAATCATAGTCATACCCAACATAAATTAATAGTGATGAATGCAAATGACGGTTGTGCTCTCCAGTTAGTGCTTTTTAATAAGAGGGTGATGACTCAACATAAAAGTAAATGGATAAGCCCTTCGCAGAGGGAAGTAGGGATTTGTAGAGGTGCCAGAGCTCGGTTTTGAAATAGGGATAAATTGTATTTTGAGCGGTATACTTTCATTGTCAACGTAACAACTAGGAGATGGCGATATCTTCCATGCTAAACACATTATAGGCGGTTCCCAAACAGAATGGTAAAGTTTATACTCCCCCTCCACCAACAAGCATCAATCCATGGCTTGCTCGAACCAACGAGTGCCTCCAACATACATCAGGTCCCAGGGGGGGTTTTGTTTGCAATTAATTTTGATTTAGTTTGCATAAAGCATGGGACTGGGCATCCCGGTGACCACCCATTTTCTCGTGAGTGAGGAGTGGAGTCCACTCCTTTTGAGAATAACCCGCCTAACACGGAAGATAAGGACATCCTTTGTTGATACATGAGCTATTCGAGCATACAAAACAGAATGTTTATTTGAAGGTTTAGAGTTTGGCACATACAAATTTACTTGGAACGGCAGGTAGATACCGCATATAGGAAGGTATAGTGGACTCATCTGGAATAACTTTGGGGTTTAAGGGATTAGATGCACAAGCAGTATTCCCGCTTAGTACAAGTGAAGGCTAGCACAAGACTGGGAATCGACCAACTAGAGAGCGACAACAGCTATGTACATGCATTAAAATTAATAAACATTGGATACAAGCATGAGTAGGATATAATCCACCATGAACATAAATATCGTGAAGGCTATGTTGATTTTGTTTCAACTACATGCGTGAACATGTGCCAAGTCAAGTCACTTAAATCATTCAAAGGAGGATACCACCCCATCATACCACATCATAATCATCTCAATAGCATGTTGGCATACAAGGTAAATCATTATAACTCATAGCTAATCAAGCATGGCACAAGTAACTCTGATCTCTAGTTGTCATTGCAAACATGTTTATTCATAATAAGCTGAATCAAGAACGTTGGACTCATCATATTTACAAAAACAAAAGAGGTCGAGTTCATACCAGCTTTTCTCATCTCAGTCGGTCCATCATATATCTTCATAATTTCCTTTCACTTGCACGACCGAACAGTGTGAATAATAAAAAGAGTGCACGTGCATTGGACTAAGCTGGAATCTGCGAGCATTCAATAAACAGGAGAAGACAAGGCAATATGGGCTCTTGGTTAAATCAACAATAATGCATATGAGAGCCACTTCAACAATTTAATTATGGTCTTCTCCTACTGACCCCCAAATAAAAGAAAAGAAATAAAACTATTTACACGGGAAAGCTCCCAACAAGCAAAAGAAAAACGGGAAATATTTTTGGTTTTCTTTTTAATTATTACTACTACAGCAGAAAAATAAACTACTACTATTTTTTTGGTTTTTATTAAGGTTTAAGAAGCACACAAGAAGAAAACAGGAAAAAGGAAATAAACTAGAATGGATGATACAATGAAAAACTATGAGCACCGGCATCTAGCAATGAGTGTGTGAAAACATAAATGTAATGTCGGTGAGAAATACGTACTCCCCCAAGCTTAGGCTTTTGGCCCAAGTTGGTCTATGGCCACGGCTGGCCTGGCGGATATCCATAATAATAGTTGTTGGGGTCATACTATGATGAGGAGGAATAGTTGGGATCATACTGTTGTGAAGAAGAAGACTCTGACTGCCACTGGCTAACAGTCATCTCTAGATCCCAAGAATAAACAGATTGCTGTGGAGGCTCATCTTGTGGTTCCTGTTCTGGCTCCTCGACTGGTGCAAGGTTCCGGTAGGCGTGAATAGTCGTCAACGGAACAAGGTACATGCCTACAGTCAAATCAAACAAAGAAGGAGCAGGTAGGGTAATAGTCTCAGGATGATGTTTATTAAAGAACAATTGATATCTAAGCTCCCCTGCCCTATTCTTAACAATAAAATCATGTTCCACCATACTTTTATGATCTAGATAAACACGGGGTAGCACTTTTTCTTCCTTCTCAGCATGCCTAATAGGTATGTTAAAATGTGCAGCTAGGCGTGTGGCATAGATGCCTCCAAAGATGGGGCCCTTAGTACGGTTCATATTTAACCGTCTAGCAATAATACCGCCCAAACTAAAAGTTTTATCACTATATAAACCTTGGAGCAGAATAATTAAATCAGGGATACTCGGGTTTCTAGAATTTCCGCGTGCAATTAAACAACGACTAGCAAATAATGCAAAGTAACGCAAAACGGGAAAATGTATGCTAGTAATTCGTGCATCGGAAACCTTCCTGGTTTCTCCTACAGTGATATTATCAATAAACCCAGCCACATCATCATGATGTGGTTCTTCTATCTTGCCCCCAAAAGGGACTAAACAAATATGACAGAAATCATAAAGTGACATCTCCTCAGGCTCATCATATAAATGAAATTCCACCATAGGTGGTGAGTTCCTAGGATAAAAATAAAAGTTTTGCACAAAGGTGTTTGTGAGTAAGAGATACTGATCGCATTGGTCATGGAGGAAAGCGGTGAGGCCTGCATTGTGAGCCAATTCATGAAAATCTTCATAGATACCGGCTACTCTCAAGAAATCGTCAGAAGGCCATTCACACGCCCGAATCTCCGCGGCGCGTGGCAAATTATACATAGGCTTAGGTGCCTTTTCCTTTGAGCTTTGGCTTGATGAGCCCCTCAATAATCTTCTCATCATTTTTCTGAAACTATCTGAATTTTTTTAGTAACTTCAAAATAAAAGTAAACCAAACTTGATAAAACTGATAGCAACTACTCCTACAAGTGCCTAGAGCCTATATCAAGCATTAGAACTACTAGGAACCATATAAATTTGACATGCAAGCTCAAGAACATGGTCACCCATGCAACACAAATTTGCAAATAATAAAGCACTAGAACAAAAACTAATTGGGCCAATGGAGGAGTCACATACCAAGGAACAATCTCCCCGAGCAGTTTTGCGAGAGGTGCTTTGAGCAAGGAGATCGAAAATCGCAGCAAAAGTGGCTGGAACTCGTGCTTGAGTTGGTTTTTCGGGTTTGTGTGAGATAGAGGAAGAAGATGGGTGCTGGAATAAGTGGAGGAGGGCCACCATGGGCCCACGAGGCAGGGGCACACCCTATAGGGGGGGCCACCACCCTCGTGGCCAGGTGGCAGCTCCTCCCGGGGTAATTTTTGCACAGTAGATCCTCAAATATTCCCAAAAAAATCATATTAAATTGGCATGGCATTCCAAGGACTTTTATTTTCGGGATATTTTTATATTGCTCGGATAAGTCAGGAAACAGACAGAAAAATACTATTTTTACTTTATTTAATATAAATAACATAAAGTATAAAGAAGGTGTAGAAGTTTGTGCTTCTAGTTTCATCCATCTCATGCTCATCAAAAAGAATCCGCTAACAAGGTTGATCAAGTCTTGTTAGCAAACTCATTCCGATAATCATGAAACCGGAGAAATTTCGAATAACACTAAGTTACCTCAACGGGGATATGCACATCCCCAATAATAAGAATATCATATTTCTTTTTGACACCAGGGAGAGGAAATTCAAGACCTCCAAATATAATCGATGGAATTTTTCCAATAGAGTTGATACTATGAACTTGAGGTTGTTTCCTCGGAAAGTGTACCGTATGCTCATTACCATTAACATGAAAAGTGATATTGCCTTTGTTGCAATCAATAACATCCCCTATAGTATTAAGAAAAGGTCTTCCAAGAATAATAGACATACTATCATCCTCGGGAATATCAAGTATAACAAAGTCCGTTAAAATAGTAATGTTTGCAACCACAACAGGCACATCCTCACAGATACCGACAGGTATAGCAGTTGATTTATCAGCCATTTGCAAAGATATTTCAGTAGGTGTCAACTTATTCAAGTCAAGTCTATGATATAAAGAGAGAGGCATAACACTAACACCGGCTCCAAGATCACATAAAGTAGTTTTAATATAATTTCTTTTAATGGAGCAAGGTATAGTAGGTACTCCGGGTCTCCAAGTTTCTTTGGTATTCCACCCTTAAAAGTATAATTAGCAAGCATGGTGGAAATCTCAGCTTTCGGTATCTTTCTTTTATTAGTAATAATATCCTTCATATATTTAGCATAAGGATTTGTTTTGAGAACATCAGTTAATATCATACGCAAAAAGATAGGCCTAATCATTTTAGCAAAGCGCTCAAAATCCTCATCATCCTTTTTCGTGGATGGTTTCGGAGGAAAAGGCATGGGTTTCTGAACCCAAGGTTCCCTTTCTTTACCATGTTTCCTAGCAACAAAGTCTCTTTTATCATAATGTTGATTCTTTGATTGTGGGTTATCAAGATCAACAGCAGGTTCAATTTCTACATCATTGTCATTACTAGGTTGAGCATCATCATGAACATTATCATTAATATTTTTACTAGGTTCATGTTCATTACCAGATTGTGTTTCAGCATCAGACATAGAAATATCATTTGGATTATCGGGTGGTTCAGCAATAGGTTCACTAGAAGTTTGCACAGTTCTATCATTTTTCTTTTTCTTCTTTTTAGAAGAGCTAGGAACATCAATATTATTTCTCTAAGAATCTTGCTCGATTCTCTTAGGGTGGCCTTCAAGATACAAAGGTTCCTGAGTCATTCTACCAGTTCTAGTAGCCACTCTAACAGCATAATCATTTTTCTTACTATTCATTTCATCAAGCACTTCTTTTTGAGCTTTAAGTACTTGTTCTACTTGAGTGGTAACCATAGAAGCATGTTTGCTAACAAGTTTAAGTTCACCTTTAATATTAGACCTATAATTACCCAAGCGTCTAATCATATAAGCATTTTCTTTTAATTGTCTACCAAAATAAGCATTGAAGTCGTCTTGCTTATACATAAAGTTATCAAACTCATCCAAGCACCGACTAGCAATTTTAGTAGGAGGGACTTCAGCTTTATCATATCTATAGAGAGAATTTACCTTTACTACCTGTGTCGGGATATCGGGATCAGGAGGTTCTTCAGTAAATAAATAATTGAGATCATAAGTTTCTTCAACAGTCGGTGAATTAAGACCATGTATTTCTTCAATAGGAGGTAAATTCTTAACGTCTTCAGCTTTAATACGTTTTTCTTTCATAGATTTCTTTGCCTCTTGCATATCTTCAGGACTAAGAAATAGAACACCTCTCTTCTTCGGAGTTGGTTTAGGAATAGGCTCAGTAACTAGAGCAGGAGTTGTCTCAGGAGCTGGCTCAGGAGGTGCCCAATTATTTTCATTTATCAACATATTATTCAATAGAATTTCAGCTTCATCTGGTGTTCTTTCCCTGAAAAGAGAACCAACACAACTATCCAGGTAATCTCTGGAAGCATTGGTTAGTCCATTATAAAAGATAACAAGTATTTCAAGTTTCTTAAGAGGATGATCAGGCAAAGCATTAAGTAACTTGAGAAGCCTCCCCCAAGCTTGTGGGAGACTCTCTTCTTTAATTTGCACAAAGTTGTATATTTCCCTCAAAGCAGCTTGTTTCTTATGAGTAGGGAAATATTTAGCAGAGAAGTAATATGTCATATCCTAGGGACTATGCACACAACCAGGATCAAGAGAATTAAACCATATCTTAGCATCACCCTTTAATGAGAACGGAAATATTTTGAGTAAATAGAGGTAACTTGATCTCTCATTATTAGTGAACAGGGCAGCTATATCATTTAACTTAGTAAGATGTGCCACAACAGTTTCAGATTCATAGCCATAAAATGGATCAGATTCAACCAAAGTAATTATATCAGGATCAACAGAGAATTCATAATCTTTATCAGGAACACATATAGGTGAAGTAGCAAAAGCAGGATCGGGTTTCATTTTATCTCTAAGTGATTCTTTGTTCCATTTAATTAATAACCTCTTAAGCTCATATCTATCTCTGCAAGCTAAAATAGCTAAAGAAGCATCTCGATCAAATAAATAACCCTCGGGAATAACAGGCATATTTTCATCATCACTATCATCATCGTATTCATATTCAATAATTTCTCTTTCTCTAGCCCTAGCAATTTGTTCATCAAGAAGTTCACTAAGGGGCACAGTAGTATCAGGCATAGAAGCAGTTTCATCATAAGTATCATGCATAGCAGAAGTGGCATCATCAATAACATGCGACATATCAGAACGAATAGCAGAAGCAGGTGTAGGTGTCGCAAACTTACTCATAACAGAAGGTGAATCAAGTGCAGAGCTAGATGGCAGTTCCTTACCTCCCCTCATAGTTGAGGGATAGATCTTGGTTTTTGGATCTCTCAAGTTCTTCATAGTGCCCAACAGATATAAATCCCAAGTGACTCAAAGAATAGAGCTATGCTCCTCGGCAACGGCGCCAGAAATTAGTCTTGATAACCCATAAGTATAGGGGATCGCAACAGCTTTCGAGGGTAGAGTATTCAACCCAAATTTATTGATTTGACACAAGGGGAGCCAAAGAATATTCTCAAGTATTAGCAGCTGAGTTGTCAATTCAACCACACCTGGAAACTTAGTATCTGCAGCAAAGTGTTTAGTAGCAAAGTAATATGATAGTGGCGGTAGCGGCAACAAAAGTAAAGACAACAAAAGTAATGTTTTTGGTATTTTGTAGTGATTGTAATAGTAGCAGTGGGAAAGTAAATAAGCGTAAACTAGTATATGGAAAACTCGTAGGCACCGGATCAGTGATGGATAATTATGCCGGATGCGGTGCATCATGTAACAGTCATAACATAGGGTGACACAAAACTAGCTCCAGTTCGTCAATGTAATGTAGGCATGTATTCCGTATATAGTCATACGTGCTTATGGAGAAGAACTTGCATGACATCTATTGTCCTACCCTCCCGTGGCAGCGGGGTCCTATTGGAAACTAAGGGATATTAAGGCCTCCTTTTAATAGAGAACCGAAACAAAGCATTAGCACATAGTGAATACATGAACTCCTCAAACTATGGTCATCACCGGGAGTGGTCCCGATTATTGTCACTTCGGGGTTGCCGGATCATAACACATACTAGGTGACTATAGACTTGCAAGATAGGATCTAGAACTCTCATATATTGGTGAAAACATAATAGGTTCAGATCTGAAATCATGGCACTCGGGCCCTAGTGACAAGCATTAAGCATAGCAAAGTCATAGCAACATCAATCTCAAAACATAATGGATACTAGGGATCAAACCCTAATAAAACTAACTCGATTACATGATAAATCTCATCCAACCCATCACCGTCCAGCAAGCCTACGATGGAATTACTCACGCACGGCGGTGAGCATCATGAAATTGGTGATAGAGGATGGTTGATGATGACGACGGCGACGAATCCCCCTCTCCGGAGCCCCGAACGGACTCCAGATCAGCCCTCCCGAGAGGTTTTAGGGCTTGGCGGCGGCTCCGTATCGTAAAACGCGATGATTTCTTCTCTCTGATTTTTTTCTCTCCAAAAGCAAATATATAGAGTTGGAGTTGGCGTCGGAGGGTCAACAGGGGGCCCACGAGGTAGGGGGTGCGCCCTAGGGGGCACGCCCCCCACCCTCGTGGAAAGGGTGTGGCCCCCCTGGTCTTCATATTTGGCGAGGATTTTTTTATTGTTTTTCTAAGACCTCCCGTGGAGTTTCAGGTCATTCCGAGAATATTTGTTTTCTACACATAAAACAACATCATGGTAATTCTGCTGAAAACAGCGTCAGTTCGGGTTAGTTCCATTCAAATCATACAAGATAGAGTCCAAAACAAGGGCAAAATTGTTTGGAAAATTAGATACGACGGAGACATATCAACTCCCCCTCACCCCGATGAACATGACTTAAATCTGTCATCGGATCACATCCAGGAGATGGTCCCTGTTGCTGCAACGGCCTTAGAACCGGAACAGATCGTGCCATCCGAGGCCACAGAGTCAGTGGCGATGGAGCCGCACACGGACTCGGCGCCCAGCAATATTTGCGGCAATGGAACTCCGGACTTGTCTCCGGCTATAAGTCCCGGACTGGGTAGGCCTGCGGACACCGAGCTGGATCGGTTATCGATTTTCCAATTTAGCACCACAGACATCTTCTAGCACTCACCTTTGGGTGATGTGATAAACTCTTTAAAGAACTTGTCCTTGGAGAATGACTCACAGCCGAACTATGTTCGGTTCGAGCCAGAGGCTGATGATGGGAAATTTAGCTTCCCACCCGCCACCCACTTCATAGCCACTGTCGATGACTTAACCTACGTGCTTGATTACGTGTCTGAAGACATCGACGGTATGGACGACGATGCCGACCAGGAGCAAGGCCAAGACCCACCATTTACTGGACGTTGGACGACCACCTCTTCGTACGAGGTGTACATGGTCGACACACCTAAAAAAGGTAGTGACGATGACAAAAGAGATCCAGTTGCGAATAAACCTTCTGAGACACAATCCAAGCGCCGGCGCCCTAAACGCCGCTCTAAGCCTCATCGCTCAAAAGATGACAACATTGGCACCGGAGAAAATAGTACTCCGGGCGACGCCGAAAACAATGAAGACCCTGTCAGGGCGGCATCCGAACAGAAGGAACAAGACAATGGGCAAGATAACCCTGATAAAAAGGCCATGCCCAATGATCTAGATGATGGTAGTTATCGTCCAGTCTCCGAGGATGGTGAGAGCCTCGGCAATGAGGACTTCATTGTGCCTGAGGCACCCCTCGAGAAGGAGCGCCTCAAGCGCCAGCTAATAGCCACTGGAAGAAGCCTGAAGAAGAAGCAGCAGCAGCTCGAAGCTGATCACGACCTGCTCATTGACAGGTGGACTGATGTCCTGGCAGCCTAAGAATAAGGCCTCAAGCGCCCATCCAAGAGTTTCCCAAAACGCAGACTGCTACCTTAGTTCGATGAGGAAGCACCAGATCCCATACCTCCCTCATGCAATGCGGACCGACCACCATGTGGTCAGGATAGTGTGGCGGACCGACCACCCCGTGGTCGGGATAAAACGGCAACTCAGGCTGAACAACAGCCCGCCCCACCACCTCACAAAAACAGGGACAGAACAGATCGGAATCATACATACGACCTTTGGCAGGAGCTGGACAGTAGAGCAGGACACACCAGATCAATCTATAGATCGCGAGGACGCTTCCCGACTCGGGATGATGGCTACCTATTTAGATGTGACAAACCTAGTCACGCCCGGGCCGATAACCGCAGACGGACTCCCAATGCCGATGACTTAAGTCACATAGTTCAACAACCTGGAGAATCAGCCAGAAAATTCTGGACTAGGATCCTAACCAAAGTGAACCAGATCATTGACTGTCCGGATGCCGAAGCCCTAGCGGCCTTTAAACACAGCATCTGTGACGAATGGCTAGCACGCCACCTCGGCCAAGAAAAGCTGAAGTCCATGGCAGCCCTTACAGCACTCATGACCCGCTTTTGCGCAGGTGAGGACAGCTGGCTGGCTCGTAGCAAAAACACAGCCAGCGAGACAGGCCCCTCCAAGGCCAAGAACAGCTCCGGCAAGCTCCGGTGCAACAGACACAAACACCGAAGCAATGGCCACAACATCGATGACACCACCGTTAACACCGGATTTAGCGGCTCCAAGTCCGGCCAGTGAAAGAAGCCCTACAAAAGGAACAATGACGGACCATCCAGCCTGGATCGCATACTCGATCGTCTGTGCCAGATACATGGTACCACAGATAAACAAGCCAATCACACCAACAGAGACTATTGGGTTTTCAAACAGGCTAGCAAGTTAAATGCAGAAAACAAAGAAAAGGGATCACAAAGTGAGGATGAAGACAAAGAGCCCCGGCAGCCGAACACTGGAGCGCAGAAGAAATTTCCCCCTCAAGTCTAAACAGTGAACATGATATACGCTACACACATCCCCAAAAGGGAGTGCAAGCGAGCACTTAGGGACGTATACGCGGTAGAGCCAGCTGCCCCATAATTCAATCCGTGGTCGTCATTCCCGATCACCTTCGATCATTGAGATCACCCAGCTAGTATCCGGCATGGCAGTTCAGCCGCACAGGTCCTCGACCCAATCATCAAGGGATTTCACCTAACACGAGTCCTAATGGATGGTGGTAGCAGCCTCAACCTGCTCTATCAGGATACAATGCGAAAGATGGGCATTAATCCCTCACGAATGAAACCCACCAAGACTACCTTTAAAGGAGTCATACCAGGCGTTGAGGCCCGCTGCACTGGCTCAATCATGCTGGAGGTGGTCTTCGGTTCTCCGGACAACTTCTGAAGTGAGGAGTTAATCTTCGATATCGTCCCCTTCCGCAGCAGATACCACGCACTGCTCGGACGAACTGCGTTTGCTAGATTCAACGCGGTGCCACACTATGCCTATCTCAAGCTGAAGATGCCCGGTCCGCCGGTGTCATAACAGTCAACGGAAACACATAACGCTCCTTCCGAATAGAGGAGCACACCGCCACCCTAGCAGTAGAGGTACAAAGCGACCTTCTCAAGTAGCATCATAGTCTAGCTGTCGAGCCCCTGGACATCATTAAGAGGGTCCAGACTACACTGCAACAGGACAACGCGGCTCGTCAAGACCTCGATTAGCAATTTGGCCTTCGTCCCAATCCTGATGAGGTAGTGGCATTCATACGACGCATCCATAACTATGCACTCAAAATTCCATGGGCATCAACGGAGGCACAAGCTATCCCGGGATCCATGGTTCAGCTAGACAGATCCCGGACACACATATAACTTTATTTTCTCCTTTTTCCCTTGTTTCAGGTTTCTCCTATGGCGGCCTCCTTCGACGGACTGATTAAAGATCCTGTCAAAGGACAAACACACCGGATTGACACGGAGCACATGCGTACATGGGAAGCCCTAGAGGCTAACCATTTTCAGGACCCACGCGTAGCCCGCCTTCGGGTTTGGCATGTCAAATAGCCGGTTGCTTATTGCATTATTTTATACCAATGTGCTTGGAAGCATTAACCCAACTATAATGGAAATAGTTCATGATCCAAGTTCAAGGGCTCCAGATCCTATTTCTGTTCTCCCTCTGTTTTCCTTTATATTACTTATTTCCTAGCAACAGTACACTCTGGTACGTTTCATATTTGCCAAGGGCTCCCCATCACCCCACGATACTGCAACAAAGTCCGAACAATCCTTAAAGATAAGTTCGGCACCCCGAATTTAGCATTATATGCATTGGCTCCGAATCATGTCTTTGGTCAATAGTTGGGTTACCCGGCTCCTGTGCTTGCTACCCTACGTTCCGCTAAATCGGCTAGGGTAGCAAAGGGAGAACTACTGCGATTATGCCCCGGCCTTAACCAGATGAGCACCTCAGTAGAGAAAGCCGAAAACTGACTGTGATGATACGGCGAGAGTCGGTCAGCTGTTCGAGGGTTACAAGTCATTGGAGACTTTTTCCGCATTATGCGAAAGATCGGCACTTCCCGATCACATGCTGACAGCACCCTGTCTTGAACCAGGGGCTGCACTCATGCTTTGTTATAAAACTCCTATGGATAAGTGAGGGCGTTTAAGCCATATAGTCTAATTGCCTTGTTCGTTGCGCTAAACAACTCCTTCAAGGACCATATAATTGGATCAAGATTTTTAGATTCCATCCCGAGCACCTCCGTACTACCTACGTGAGGGCAGAAGCCGACGACTGGCCAACCCTCAGATTACATACAACACGGACGCACATGAGGAAACAATTAAAGCATAACAAAATTACATCACAAAATAGGCTCTGTTTTTTATAATACAAGGCACAGGCAACATGAATACGTTTATTCAAATACAACGTCCTGCGAACATTGTGCTACCACAAGGCGAGACCCCTCCAAGATATCCGCAAAATACCATTCGGGTGTGCGGTGCTCCTTGCCCTCCGGTGGCCCTCTGGTCACCTCGACGGCGTCCATCTTCGCCCACCACATCTTGCAACGGGCGAAGGCCATGCGTGCACCTTCAATGCAGGCCGAGCGCTTGACGACGTCCAGCCGAGGACAAGCGTTCACCATCCGCCTCACGAGTCCAAAGTAGCTGCTTGGCATAGCTTCAGCTGGCCATAGCCGGATTATGAAATCCTTCATGGCTAGTTCGGCCACCCTATGTAGCTCCTCCAGCTATTTCAGCTGATCGGTGAAGGGCATGGGATGCTCTGGCGCCACATACTGCGACCAGAATAGCTTCTCCGTAGAACCCCCTCCTTCGGCTCGATAAAACTCCGCGGTGTCTGATACACTGCATGGTAAATCCACAAAAGCTCCTAGGGAACTCCGAACCCGGGTTAGTAAAAGGTACTTCTTCTCCACTTACTTGCTTTGCATCTTAAATGCCTTACCAGCCGTGATCTTCTTGGCCTCCCGGATCTCCTGGAGGGCGGCCTGGGCCTCATTCCGTGCGATCTCCACGCTCTGACGAGCCTTGGCGACTTCGGCCCCTTGAACCGACGCATCATGCTCCAAGGCCTCGCATTTTTTCACCGCATCCTGGAGCTCCTGCTGGACTTGTTTGACCTGGGCCTTGAGCTTCTTACGGGCGGCTTGCTGCTGGACAACCTTCTCCTTGGCCTCGCCCAGGGCCTTCTTCAGGGCTTCGACCTCGGTTGCGGCTCCTGCATATATTACGACACCGCGGTGAATATACAACGCCTACTCCTTTCGAACACATAGCAAGTCGTTACTCACCTTGCTTCTCCTGGAGCCGAACACTAACCTCGCTGAGCTCGTTCTCGGTCCGCTCCAGCCTCTGCCTCAGTTCAGAGACTTCGGCAGCATGTGAGGTTGCGGCCAACAGTGACACCTGCTTATCCATCCATATTATGTTAGTCTCCTATAACAAAAGATTGATCCTCTATCCGGTTCTTCTTGCCGAACACCGGACAGTGTCTCAAGGGCTACTGTCTACACGGGGTTTTTCTCTTTCTTACCTTGAAACTTGTCAACAGGCTGTTGCAGGCTTCATTTAGTACACTCTTGGCGGACGGAATCTTCTCGGTCATCTCCCCCATAAGGGCACGGTGCTCCTCCTCGACGGGGGCACCTTGAAGCGCCTCCATCAGGTTATCCGGCAGCCCTAGTTGGACAGGGGCCACCGGTGGAAGCGGCGCGCGCATCCCCCTCCTTCAAAGGGGCTGCTCGCCCGACTCCGGAGCCGTATGGGCCTCCAGAATCGTATTCGGCTGAGGGCCGAACTGGATGCGGCTCTCTTCGCCAATCTCCATGGGGATCGGCTCCTCCATGTGTCCGGCAGTGGAAGTCTCGCCTTGTGGAGCCTCCCGGATGGTGCCCTGGGCTCCTCCCCGGTTCGGAGCGGTCCTCCGGGATAACACTTTAGTGTCGTCCCTGGCCCCGGGGGAATAAGGAGGCGGTGGCGACATGCTCTCCATCTCCGACAGAGCCAACAAACCTCCAGATGAGGATCGTTGGATAAGGTCGTGGGGTAGACTGCAACAGTACAATTAGCTATGTCAAGATAATGAAGAGAAAGGGCCGGATGCGCGCATGAGCAAGCTATGTCACTTATGATGCGGCCTGGGGCTTAGTGCGGGGGCGTCGCTCCGGACTGCTGTCAACGTCCCACGCGGTGTTGATCGCTGGTGCGCCCTTCCCTTTCTTAGGCGTTTCCGCCTCCGGATGCGCTGAAGCCACCCTCTTCTTCTTCCTCTCCTCAGTGGGAGGATTGTTTTCCTCCTCCTCCCCCTCTTCCTCGCCATTGTCCTCTGGGACAGAGGAATGAGCTTCATTGTCTTCGAACGTCATGTCCGAAGTGCCCTTACGACGGGGGCCACGCTTGCCCCCTTGGCCTTCTTCTTCAGCGCCTTATAAGGCGCCGGCACCAGCATCTTCGCTAGACACGGGATGACCGGTTCTTTATGCAGTGGAGCTGAACACTAGATCCGCTTCGCCCCCTCCATCTAGTCCTGAAAAAGCAACAATAAAAGCTCATGCATCATCCTTGAAACAAACAAGTGGAGAATGCATCAAAAAAGACATACCTCGCTAGCGAGGTGTTTAGCGCTGTGCCCGCGATCTGAATCCGCGGCCGGTGGTTTCTCATTGCCCTTAAAGAGCAACTTCCATGCACCTTTGTCAGTAGTCTCGAAGAGCCTCACCAGGGTCTGGTGCTTCTTCAGGTTGAACTCGCACAGAGGATGGCTTCGGCGCTGGCATGGAAGGATTCGGCGAACTAGCATCACCTGGATCACGTCAACGAGCTCGACGTTCCAGGTTACCATGCTTTGAACGCGTGTCTGCAACGCTATCAGCTCGTCAGGGGAACCCCAGTCCGGACTCTTCTCGACCCAGGAGGTGAGTCGCATGGGAGCGCTGGAGAGGAATTCGGCAGCTGCAGCCCATGTGGTGCCATGAGGTTCTGTGATGTAGAACCACTGCTTCTGCCACTCCTTTACCGTGTCCAAAAAAGACCTTTGGGCCAAGAGACGTTGGACAACATGCTCACCATGGCTCCTCCACACTCCACGTGCTGGCCATCCACCACCTTCGGCTTCACGTTGAAGACTTTGAGCCACAGCCCGAAGTCGGGTTGGATGCAGAGGAAGGCCTCACACACGACGATAAACACTGAGATGTTGAGGAAGGAATTTGGGGACAGATCATAGAAATCTATCCCGTAATAATACATCACCCGCGGATGAAAGGGTGGAGTGGAAACCCTATCCCGGGGAAGAAATGGGGGATGAACACTACCCTCTCGGTGGGCTTCGGCGTGGGGATGACTTGTCCCTCAGTCGGCAGGTGGTGAGCGATCTCCATCGCCAAGTATACGGCCGCCCGAAGCTCAGTAATGTCCTCCTCCTTGATGGAGGAGACCATCCACTTGCCTTGACCTCTGGATCCGGACATGGTTGCTTGAGTGGAAAGGAGATGAGAACTTGGGCGCTGGAGCTCGAGATTGGAAAGGCGGAGACAGAGAGAGGGTGTGAAAGAGGAAGAGGGAATACTTATCCCCTTATAAAGGCAACGAATATTAAACGCCGGCTCACTGGCCTTAAGATTCGCCTATTCCCAAGGGCTGTATAAATGGCACAGTTGGGTTACCCATGCCCGCATTGATGAGAATCCCGCAATAAGGGGACACAATCTCTGCTTTGACAGGACGTGCCAATGGCAACCGCGTCTCAGGACGTGGAGCGTCAAAACATGGAAGCGGTTTGGAATTGTGACCGGGCAGACTTGATGTCATGTTGTAAAAAGCTGTCAGCAGATTAGACTCGTGTAAAAATATATTCTCTCTGCGGTTATGTATGGTGTATGTGTGTGACAGGTCTGGATACTATCATCACATCCGAAGACTATCTTGACGTTCGGATAGAAGGGAACCTGCCTTGCAATGCCGAAGACAATCTGCACGCCAAACTCCTCGTAATTGAAGCCAGGTTCAGGGGCTACTGTGGGAGTCCTGGACTAAGGTGTCCTTGGGCGTCCGACCTTGTTATCCATGGGCCGGACTGATGGGTTGTGAAGACATGAAGGCCGAAGACTGCACCTATGTCCAGATTGGACTCTCCTTGGCCTGGAAGCCAAGCTTGGCGACCGACTATGAAGATTCCTTCTTATGTAACCGACTCTATGTAACCCTAGGTTCCCCCCCCCCCCCGGTGTCTATATAAACCGGAGGGGTCAGTCCGGAAAGGATATACCCATTACCATAGTCAAACAGGTTAGACTTCTAGGGTTTATCCATTACGATCTCGTGGTAGATCAACTCTTGTAACACTCATATTCATCAAGATCAATCAAGCAGGACGTAGGGTATTACCTCCATAGAGAGGGCCCAAACCTGGGTAAACATCGTGTCCCTCGTCTCCTATTACCATTGATCCTAGACGCACAGTTCGGGACCCCCTACCCGAGATCCGCCTGTTTTGACACCGACAACAGGCAATTCATATTTAGGGGGAGAATCTTCATAATCACTTTCATCAATATTATCAGTTTAAGTAATTTCACTCTCTCTAGCCCTAGCAAGTTGTTAATCAAGAAATTCACCAAGTGGCACAGTAGTATCAAGCATAGAAGTAGTTTTATCATAAGTATCATGCATAGCAGAAGTGGCATCATCAATAACATGCGACATATCGGAATTAATAGCAGAAGCAGGTCTAGGTGTCGCAAGCTTACTCAAAATAGAAGGTGAATCAAGTGCAGAGCTTTATGGCAGTTCCTTACCTCCCCTTGTAGTTGAGGGATAAATCTTGGTTCTTGGATATTTCAAGTTCTTCATAATGATAAGCAGATATAAATCCCAAGTGACTCAAAGAATAGAGCTATGCTCCCCGGCAATGGCGCCAGAAAATAGTCTTGATAACCCACAAGTATAGGGGATCGCAATAGTTTTAGAGGGTAGAGTATTCAACCCAAATTTATTGATTCGACACAAGGGGAGCCAAAGAATATTCTCAAGTATTAGTAGTTGAGTTGTCAATTCAACCACACCTGGATAACTTAATATCTGCAGCAAAGTATTTAGTAGCAAAATAATACGATAGTAGTGGTAACGGTAGCAGAAGTAATGGTAGCTAAAGTAATATTTTTGGTGTTCTATAGTGATGATAACAATAGCAACAGAAAAGTAAATAAGTGAAGAACAATATATGGAAAGCTTGTAGGCAATGGATCGGTGATAGAGAATTATGCCGGATGCGATCGATCATGTAATAGTCATAACCTAAGATGACACAGAACTAGCTCCAGTTCATCAATGTAATGTAGGCATGTATTCCGAGTATAGTCATACGTGCTTATGGAAAATAACTTGCATGCCATCTTTTCTCCTACCTCCCGTGGCAGCGGGGTCCTATTGGAATCTAACCGATATTAAGGCCTCCTTTTAATAGAGTACCGGACCAAAGCATTAACACATAGTGAATACATGAAGTCCTCAAACTACGGTCATCACCGGGAGTGGTCCCGACTATTGTCACTTCGGGGTTGCCGGATCATAACACATAGTAGGTGACTATAGACTTGCAAGATAGGATCAAGAACTCTCATATATTGATGAAAACATAATAGGTTCAGATCTGAAATCATGGCACTCGGTCCCTAGTGACAAGCATTAAGCATAGCAAAGTCATAGCAACATCAATCTCAGAATATAGTGGATACTAGGGATCAAACCCTAACAAAATTAACTCGATTACATGATAAATCGCATCCAACCCATCACCATCCAGCAAGCCTGTGATGGAATTACTCACGCACGACGGTGAACATCATGAAATTGGTGATGGAGGAAGGTTGATGATGACGATGGCGACGGATTCCCCTCTCCGGAGCCCCGAACGGACTCCAGATCAGCCCTCCCGAGAGAGTTTAGGGTTGGCGGCGGCTCCGTATCGTAAAACGCGATGAATCCTTCTCTCTGATTTTTTTCTCCCTGAAAGTGAATATATGGAGTCAAGGTTGAGGTCGGTGGAGCGTCAGTGGGCCCACGAGGTAGGGGGCGCGCCCAGGGGGGCAGGCGCGCCCCCACCGTTGTGGATAGGTGGAGGCCCCCTGACGTGGATTCTTCTTCCAGTATTTTTTATATATTCCAAAATAATTCTCCGTTGATTTTCAGGTCATTCCGAGAACTTTTATTTCTGCACAAAAATAACACCATGGCAATTCTACTTAAAACAACATTAGTTCGGGTTAGTTCCATTCAAATCATGCAAGCTAGAGTCCAAAACAAGGACAAAAGTGTTTGGAAAAGTAGATACGATGGAGACGTATCAGTATCCACTTCCCAACATCAATGAGCTATTCAAGCAACTTAAAGGTCCTAAAGTATTCTCCAAGCTTGACCTCTGTATGGGTTATCATCATATTTGCATTCGTGAAGAAGATATCCCCAAGACAGCATTCAGAACAAGCTATGGTTCTTATGAATATACTGTCATGTCTTTCGGCTTTGTCAATGCTCCTCCAATGTTCTCTCGCATGATGAAGTTCATCTTCAACCCTTACACAAATGATTTCGTCCTGGTTTATCTTGATGATATCTTGGTATTCTCCAAGAATAAGGAGGATCATGCCAAGCATTTGAGATTGGTGCTCGACAAACTCAAAGAGCATCAATTCTATGCGAAGTTTTCCAAGTGTGAGTTCTGGCTTGGTGAGGTTCTTTACCTTGGTCATATCATTTCCGCCAAGGGCATTGCTGTTAATCCCAAGAAGGTGTCTGCAATTGTGAATTGGGAACCTCCTCAGAATGTCAAGCAGCTCCGCAGTTTCCTTGGACTTGCAAGCTATTGTCGAACATTCGTTGAGAATTTCTCTAAGATTGCAAAGCCTCTTTCCAACCTCCTCCAGAAGCATGTCAAGTATGTCTGGACACCTGAGTGTGACGTTGCTTTCAACACCCTCATAGAGAAGCTAGTCACAGCTCCTGTCTTGACTCCTCCTGACGAATCCAAGCCATTTGAAGTTTTCTGTGATGCCTCCTTGCAAGGTCTCGGCGCTATGTTAATGCAAGAGAAGAAAGTTGTGGCCTATACCTCTCGCCAGTTGAAGCCCAACGAAAGGAACTACCCCACTCACGATCTTGAGTTGGTGGCAGTTGTTCATGCATTATTAACGTGGAGACATCTCTTGTTGGGAAGGAAAGTGGACATTTTCACAGATCATAAGAGCCTCAAGTACATCTTCACTCAACCCAACCTCAACCTCAGGCAAACTCGTTGGGTCGAAATGATTCAAGAGTACAGTCCGAGTATTGAATATACTCCATGCAAGGCTAATGTCATTGCAGATGCTTTGAGTAGGAAGGCTTACTGCAACAGCTTAATTCTCAAGCCGTTCCAACCGGACCTTTGTGAAGCTTTCCGCAAACTGAATCTCCAAGTTGTTCCTCAAGGCTTTCTTGCCAACTGATACGTCTCCAACGTATCTATAATTTTTGATTGCTCCATGCTATATTATCTACTGTTTTGGGCAATATTGGGCTTTATTATCCACTTTTATATTGCTTTTGGGACTAACCTATTAACCGGAGGCCCATCCCAGATTTGCTGTTTTATGCCTATTTCAGTGTTTTGAAGAAAAGGAATATCAGACGGAGTCGAAACGGAACGAAATCAACTAGAGAAGTTATTTTTGGAAGGAAACACACCTGACGGACTTGGACCCCACGTCAAGGAAGGAACAAGGTGCTCAGGAGGGTGGGGGCGCCCCCCCTAGGGCACGCCCCTGTCTCGTGGGGCCCTCGTGGCTCCCCTGGCGTACTTCCTCCGCCTATATAACTCCACATACCCTAAAACTTCCATAACGAAGATAGATCGGGAGTTCCGCCGCCAGAAGCCTCCGTAGCCACCAAAATTCAATCGGGACCCTGTTCCGGCACCCTGTCGGAGGGGCGAACCCTCACCGGTGGCCATCTTCATCATCCCGGCGCTCTCCATGACGAGGAGGGAGTAGTTCTCCCTCGGGGCTGAGGGTATGTACCAGTAGCTACGTGTTTGATCTCTCTCTCTCGTGTTCTTGATTTGGCACAATCTTGATGTATCGCGAGCTTTGCTATTATAGTTGGATCTTATGTTTCTCCTCCCCCTCTTCTCTCTTGTAATGAATCGAGTTTCCCCTTTGAAGTAATCTTATCGGATTGAGTCTTTAAAGACTTGAGAACACTTGATGTATGTCTTGCCGTGGATATCTGTGGTGACAATGGGATACCACGTGCCACTTGATGTATGTTAAGGTGATCAACTTGCGGGTTTCGTGACATTGGGAACCTATGCATAGGGGTTGGCACACGTTTTCGTCATGATTCTCCGGTAGAACCTTGGGGCACTCTTTGAGGTCCTTTGTGTTGGTTGAATAGATGAATCTGAGATTGTGTGATGCATATCGTATAATCATACCCACGGATACTTGAGGTGACATTGGAGTATCTAGGTGACATTAGGGTTTTGGTTGATTTGTATCTTAAGGTGTTATTCTAGTACGAACTCTAGGGCTGTTTGTGACACTTATAGGAATAGCCCAACTGATTGATTGGAAAGAATAACTTTGAGGTGGTTTCGTACCCTACCATAATCTCTTCGTTCGTTCTCCGCTATTAGTGACTTTGGAGTGACTCTTTGTTGCATGTTGAGGGATAGTTATGTGATCCAATTATGTTAGTATCGTTGAGGGAACTTACACTAGCGAAAGTATGAACCCTAGGCCTTGTTTACCATCATTGCAATACCGTTTACGCTCACTTTTATCATTCGTTACCTTGCTGTTTTTATTATTTCAGATTACAAAAACTATTATCTACTACCCATATACCACTTGTATCACCATCTCTTCGCCGAACTAGTGCACCTGTACAATTTACCATTGTATTGGGTGTGTTGGGGACACAAGAGACTCTTTGTTATTTGGTTGCAGGGTTGCTTGAGAGAGACCATCTTCATCCTACGCCTCCTACGGATTGATAAACCTTAGGTCATCCACTTGAGGGAAATTTGCTACTATCCTACAAACCTCTGCACTTGGAGGCCCAACAACGTCTACAAGAAGAAGGTTGTGTAGTAGACATCAAGCTCTTTTCTAGCGCCGTTGCCGGGGAGGTGAGTGCTTGAAGGTATATCTTTAGATCTTGCAATCGAGTCTTTTAGTTTCTTGTTTTATCACTAGTTTAGTATATAAAATAAAATTACAATAAATGGAATTGAGTTTGTCTCATACGCTTCATCTTTTTAATATCTTTCGTAAGTACGATGGAAAGGATAATTGTGCTCAAGTGCTAGAAGAAGAAATCTATAAAATGTTTGGCACTAAATATTTGAATGATGAGCATGATTGCAATGTTGTTAGTATGAATTCCTTGAATATCCATGATGATAATGATATGCAAAGCCACAAGCTTGGGGAAGCTATGTTTGATGAAGATGATATTTTTTGTCCCCCAAGTTTTGATGAGCAAATTTATTATGATGAAAGCATGCCTCCTATTTATGACTATTATATTGATGAAAGTGGATTTGGAGAGACTTTATTTTGTGATGAATCCACTATTTCGGAAGAGGTTCCAATTGATTATGAGAACAAAGTTGCTATCTATGATGATTATTGTGATGATTTGTATGCTATAAAGGATAATGATATCCATGAAACTTGTCATCATGATTTTAGTTTTCAATTGGATTATGCCTCACATGATAATTATTTTGTTGAGTTTGCTCCCACTATTATTCATGAGAAGAATTTTTCTTGTGTGGAGAGTAGTAAATTTTGTATGCTTGTAGATCATGAAAAGAATGCTTTAGGTGCTGGTTATATTGTTGAATTCATTCATGATGCTACTGAAAATTATTATCAGGGAGGAACATATGCTTGTAGGAATTGCAATAATATCAAGTTTCCTCTCTATGCGCTCAAAGTTTTGAAGTTATGCTTGTTTTACCTTCCTATGCAAGTTGATTCATGTTACCACAAGTTGTCTGCTCACAAAATCCCTATGCATAGGAAGTATGTCAGACTTAAATGTGCTAGTCATATTCTTCAAGATGCTCTCTTTATGTTTCAATTCTTATCTTTTATGTGAGCATCGTTGAAATCATCATGCCTAGCTAGGGGCGTTAAACGATAGCGCTTGTTGGGAGGCAACCCAATTTTATTTTTATTCCTTGCTTCTTGTTCCTGTTTAGAAATAAATAATTCATCTAGCCTCTGTTTAGATGTGGTTTTATGCTTTTAATTAGTGTTTGTGCCAAGTAGAACCTTTGGGAAGACTTAGTCTTGTTGATCATGCTGTAAAAACAGAAACTTTAGCGCTCACGAGAATTGCTGCTATTTTTATTTGAAGAGTGATATTTAGTTAATTCTTTTTGCAGATGATTAATAGATAAATTACTTAGGTCTAGAAATTTAATTGAGAATTTTATGAGCTCCATAAGTACACGTTTGACTCAGATTCCTACAGACTGCTCTGTTTTTCACCGATTCTGTTTTTCATGTGTTGTTTACTTATTTTGATGAATCTATGGCTAGTAAAATAGTTTATAAGACATAGAGAAGTTGTAATACAGTAGTTCTAACACCAATATAAATAAAGAATGAGTTCACTACAGTACCTTATGATGGTGATTTGCTTTCTTATACTAACGGAGCTTACGAGTTTTCTACTTTAAGTTTTGTGTTGCGAAGTTTTCAAGTTTTGGGTGAGGATTCGATGGACTATGGAATAAGGATTGGAAAGAGCCTAATATTGGGGATTACCAAGGCACCCTAAGGTAATATTCAAGGACAAATAAGAGCCTAAGCATGGGGATGCCCCGGAAGGCATCCCCTCTTTCATCTTCGTTCATCGGTTACTTTACTTGGAGCTATATTTTTATTCGCCACATGATATGTGTTTTGCTTGGAGCATCAATTTATTTTTTTAGGATTTGATTGATGTTATTTAGAACAATGTTTTGCATCTTTTATTTCAATAAAAATGGCATTGATAGCCTTTACTATGCCTATGTTACAAGTATACATGTTGCTGTTTGAAAACAGAAAGTTTACCGCTGTTGTAATAATTCCCTAGAAAATTCAGAATGTGATAAAATGTTGAAACCTTTTTAATATTAAGATCTGATAAATTTACTACAGTGGGAATTTTATTTCATAATTTTTGGAGCTAGGGAAGTATGGATGTTGCAGCATTCTTTACAGACTATCCTGTTTAGGCAGATTGCTGTTATGTTTGCATTGTTTGCATATGTTTGCTTCTTTAATGATTCTATTTGAGGATAGGACTATTAAATATGAAGAGGAATTTAGTATGCAATGTTGAATAATAATTTTAGTGATTTGCTACAGTAGAGTATGATAAGGTTTTTGCAATGGTTTATACTAACTTATCTCACGAGTCCTTGTTGAGTTTTGTGTGGATGAAGCTTTTGAGATTTAGGGAGACCGTGATATGAGAGGAATTAAGGAGACACAAAAGCTCAAGCTTGGGGATTCCCAAGGCACCCCAAGATAATATTTCAAGAAGTCTCAAGCGTCTAAGCTTGGGGATGCCCCAGTTGGCATCCCACCTTTCTTCTTCAACAACTATCTGTTAGTATCGGTTGATCCTAAGTTTTTTGCTTCTTCACATGATGTTTGCTATTCTTAGATGTCATTTTATTTTGTTTTGCTTTCTGTTTGAATAGAATACCTAGATCTGAAATTATTAAATGTTAGAGAGTCTCCACATAGTTGCATAATCATTCGACTACTCATTGATCTTCACTTATATCTTTCGGAGTAGTTTGTCATTTGCTCTAGTGCTTCACTTATATCTTTTAGAGCATGGTGGTAGTTTTATTTTGAAGAAATAGATGAACTCTAATGCTTCACTTAGATTATTTTGAGAGTCTTAAATAGCATGGTAATTCGCTTCAAATCCTAATATGCTAGGTATTCAAGAATAATACAATTCTCTTATGAGTGTGTTGAATACTAAGAGAAGTTTGATACTTGATGATTGTTTTGAGATATGGAGATGGTGATATTAGAGTCATGCTAGTTGAGTAGTTTTGAATTTGAGAAATACTTGTGTTGAAGTTTGTGATTCCCGTAGCATGCACGTATGGTGAACCGTTATGTGACGAAGTCGGAGCATGATTTATTTATTGATTGTCTTCCTTATGAGTGGCGGTCGGGGACGAGCGATGGTCTTTTCCTACCAAACTATCCCCCTAGGAGCATGCGTGTAATACTTTGCTTTGATAACTTGTAGATTTTTGCAATAAGTATGTGAGTTCTTTATGACTAATGTTGAGTCCATGGATTGCACGCACTCTCACCCTTCCACCTTTGCTAGCCTCTCTAATACCGTGCACCTTTCGCCGGTAACATACACCTACCATATACCTTCCTCAAAACAGACACCATACCTACCTATTATGGCATTTCCATAGCTATTCCGAGATATATTGCCATGTAACTTTCCACCATCTAGTTCATCATGACACATTCATCATTGTCATATTGCTTAGCATGATCATGTAGTTGACATAGTATTTGTGGCAAAGCCACCGTTCATAATTTCTTCATACTTGTCACTCTTGATTCATTGCATATACCGGTACACCGCCGGAGGCATCCATATAGAGTCATACTTTGTTTTAGAATCGAGTTGTAATCATTGAGTTGTAAATAAATAAAAGTGTGATGATCATCATTCAATAGAGCATTGTCCGAAAAAAAGAGAAAGGCCAAAGAGAAAAAAAGAAGGCCCAAAAAAAGAAAATAAATAAAAAGGGGCAATGCTACTATCTTTTTTCCACACTTGTGCTTCAAAGTAGCACCATGATATAGCGAGTCTCATATATTGTGCTTCAAAGTAGCACCATGTTCTTCATATAGAGAGTCTCATATGTTGTCACTTTCATATACTAGTGGGAATTTTTCATATTAGAACTTGGCTTGTATATTCCAATAATGGGCTTCCTCAAATTGCCCTAGATCTTCGTGAGCAAGCAAGTTGGATGCACACCCACTAGTTTCTTTTGTTGAGCTTTCATACATTTATAGCTCTAGTGCATCCATTGCATGGAAATCCCTACTCGCTCACATTGATATCTATTGATGGGCATCTCCATAGCCCATTGATACGCCTAGTTGATGTGAGACTATCTTACCCTCCCTTTTGTCTTCTCCACAACCACCATTCTGTTCCACCTATAGTGCTATATCCATGGCTCACGCTCATGTATTGCGTGAAGATTGAAAAAGTTCTGAAAAAGTTAGAGTATGAAACAATTGCTTGGCTTGTCATCGGGGTTGTGCATGATTTAAATAATTTGTGTGGTGAAGATGGAGCATAGCCAAACTATATGATTTTGTAGGGATAACTTTCCTTGTCCATGTTATTTTGAGAAGACATAATTGCTTTCTTAGTATGCTTGAAGTATTATTATTTTTATGTCAATATAAACTTTTGTCTTGAATCTTTCTAATCTGAATATTCATACCACAATTAAGAAGAATTACATTGGAATTATGCCAACTAGCATTCCACATCAAAAATTATCTTTTTATCATTTACCTACTCGAGGACGAGCAGGAATTAAGCTTGGGGATGCTTGATACGTCTCCAACGTATTTATAATTTTTGATTGCTCCATGTTATATTATCTACTGTTTTGGGCAATATTGGGCTTTATTATCCACTTTTATATTGCTTTTGGGACTAACCTATTAACCGGAGGCCCATCCCAGATTTGCTGTTTTATGCCTATTTCAGTGTTTTGAAGAAAAGGAACATGAGACAGAGTCGAAACGGAACGAAATCGACTGGAGAAGTTATTTTTGGAAGGAAACACACCTGATGGACTTGGACCCCACGTCAAGGAAGGAACAAGGTGCTCAGGAGGGTGGGGGCGCCCCCCCTAGGGCACGCCCCTGTCTCGTGGGGCCCTCGTGGCTCCCCTGGCGTACTTCCTCCGCCTATATAACTCCACATACCCTAAAACTTCCATAACGAAGATAGATCGGGAGTTCCGCCGCCAGAAGCCTCCGTAGCCACCAAAATTCAATCGGGACCCTATTCCGGCACCCTGTCGGAGGGGCGAACCCTCACCGGTGGCCATCTTCATCATCCCGGCGCTCTCCATGACGAGGAGGGAGTAGTTCTCCCTCGGGGCTGAGGGTATGTACCAGTAGCTATGTGTTTGATCTCTCTCTCTCTTGTGTTCTTGATTTGGCACAATCTTGATGTATCGTGAGATTTGCTATTATAGTTGGATCTTATGTTTCTCCTCCCCCTCTTCTCTCTTGTAATGAATCGAGTTTCCCCTTTGAAGTAATCTTATCGGATTGAGTCTTTAAAGACTTGAGAACACTTGATGTATGTCTTGCCGTGGATATCTGTGGTGACAATGGGATACCACGTGCCACTTGATGTATGTTAAGGTGATCAACTTGCGGGTTTCGTGACATTGGGAACCTATGCATAGGGGTTGGCACACGTTTTCGTCATGATTCTCCGGTAGAACTTTGGGGCACTCTTTGAGGTCCTTTGTGTTGGTTGAATAGATGAATCTGAGATTGTGTGATGCATATCGTATAATCATACCCACGGATACTTGAGGTGACATTGGAGTATCTAGGTGACATTAGGGTTTTGGTTGATTTGTATCTTAAGGTGTTATTCTAGTACGAACTCTAGGGCTGTTTGTGACACTTATAGGAATAGCCCAACTGATTGATTGGAAAGAATAACTTTGAGGTGGTTTCGTACCCTACCATAATCTCTTCGTTCGTTCTCCGCTATTAGTGACTTTGGAGTGACTCTTTGTTGCATGTTGAGGGATAGTTATGTGATCCAATTATGTTAGTATCGTTGAGGGAACTTACACTAGCGAAAGTATGAACCCTAGGCCTTGTTTACCATCATTGCAATACCGTTTACGCTCACTTTTATCATTCCTTACCTTGCTGTTTTTATTATTTCAGATTACAAAAACTATTATCTACTACCCATATACCACTTGTATCACCATCTCTTCGCCGAACTAGTGCGCCTATACAATTTACCATTGTATTGGGTGTGTTGGGGACACAAGAGACTCTTTGTTATTTGGTTGCAGGGTTGCTTGAGAGAGACCATCTTCATCCTACGCCTCCTACGGATTGATAAACCTTAGGTCATCCACTTGAGGGAAATTTGCTACTGTCCTACAAACCTCTGCACTTGGAGGCCCAACAACGTCTACAAGAAGAAGGTTATGTAGTAGACATCAAGCTCTTTTCGGGCGCCGTTGCCAGGGAGGTGAGTGCTTGAAGGTATATCTTTAGATCTTGCAATCGAGTCTTTTAGTTTCTTGTTTTATCACTAGTTTAGTATATAAAATAAAATTACAATAAATGGAATTGAGTTTGTCTCATACGCTTCATCTTTTTAATATCTTTCGTAAGTATCATGGAAAGGATAATTGTGCTCAAGTGCTAGAAGAAGAAATCTATAAAATGTTTGGCACTAAATATTTGAATGATGAGCATGATTGCAATGTTGTTAGTATGAATTCCTTGAATATCCATGATGATAATGATATGCAAAGCCACAAGCTTGGGGAAGCTATGTTTGATGAAGATGATATTTTTTGTCCCCCAAGTTTTGATGAGCAAATTTATTATGATGAAAGCATGCCTCCTATTTATGACTATTATATTGATGAAAGTGGATTTGGAGAGACTTTATTTTGTGATGAATCCACTATTTCGGAAGAGGTTCCAATTGATTATGAGAACAAAGTTGCTATCTATGATGATTATTGTGATGATTTGTATGCTATAAAGGATAATGATATCCATGAAACTTGTCATCATGATTTTAGTTTTCAATTGGATTATGCCTCACATGATAATTATTTTGTTGAGTTTGCTCCCACTATTATTCATGAGAAGAATTTTTCTTGTGTGGAGAGTAGTAAATTTTGTATGCTTGTAGATCATGAAAAGAATGCTTTAGGTGCTGGTTATATTGTTGAATTCATTCATGATGCTACTGAAAATTATTATCAGGGAGGAACATATGCTTGTAGGAATTGCAATAATATCAAGTTTCCTCTCTATGCGCTCAAAGTTTTGAAGTTATGCTTGTTTTACCTTCCTATGCAAGTTGATTCATGTTACCACAAGTTGTCTGCTCACAAAATCCCTATGCATAGGAAGTATGTTAGACTTAAATGTGCTAGTCATATTCTTCAAGATGCTCTCTTTATGTTTCAATTCTTATCTTTTATGTGAGCATCGTTGAAATCATCATGCCTAGCTAGGGGCGTTAAATGATAGCGCTTGTTGGGAGGCAACCCAATTTTATTTTTATTCCTTGCTTCTTGTTCCTGTTTAGAAATAAATAATTCATCTAGCCTCTGTTTAGATGTGGTTTTATGCTTTTAATTAGTGTTTGTGCCAAGTAGAACCTTTGGGAAGACTTGGGGAAAGTCTTGTTGATCATGCTGTAAAAATAGAAACTTTAGCGCTCACGAGAATTGCTGCTATTTTTATTTGAAGAGTGATATTTAGTTAATTCTTTTTGCAGATAATTAATAGATAAATTCCTTAGGTCCAGAAATTTATTTGAGAATTTTATGAGCTCCATAAGTACACGTTTGACTCAGATTACTACAGACTGCTCTGTTTTTCACAGATTCTGTTTTTCATGTGTTGTTTACTTATTTTGGTGAATCTATGGCTAATAAAATAGTTTATAAGACATAGAGAAGTTGGAATACAGTAGTTCTAACACCAATATAAATAAATAATTAGTTCACTACAGTACCTTATGATGGTGATTTGCTTTCTTATACTAACGGAGCTTACGAGTTTTCTACTTTAAGTTTTGTGTTGCGAAGTTTTCAAGTTTTGGGTGAGGATTCGATGGACTATGGAATAAGGATTGGAAAGAGCCTAAGATTGGGGATTCCCAAGGCACCCCAAGGTAATATTCAAGGACAACTAAGAGCCTAAGCTTGGGGATGCCCCGGAAGGCATCCCCTCTTTCATCTTCGTTCATCGGTTACTTTACTTGGAGCTATATTTTTATTCGCCACATGATATGTGTTTTGCTTGGAGCATCAATTTATTTTTTTAGGATTTGATTGATGTTATTTAGAACAATGTTTTGCATCTTTTATTTCAATAAAAGTGGCATTGATAGCCTTTACTATGCCTATGTTACAAGTATACATGTTGCTGTTTGAAAACAGAAAGTTTACCGCTGTTGTAATAATTCCCTAGAAAATTCAGAATGTGATAAAATGTTGAAACCTTTTGAATATTAATCTATGATAAATTTACTACAGTGGGAATTTTATTTCATAATTTTTCGAGCTAGGGAAGTATGGATGTTGCAGCATTCTTTACAGACTATCCTGTTTAGGCAGATTGCTGTTATGTTTGCATTGTTTGCATATGTTTGCTTCTTTAATGATTCTATTTGAGGATAGGACTATTAAATATGAAGAGGCATTTAGTATGCAATGTTGAATAATAATTTTAGTGATTTGCTACAGTAGAGTATGATAAGGTTTTTGCAATGGTTTATACTAACTTATCTCACGAGTCCTTGTTGAGTTTTGTGTGGATGAAGCTTTTGAGATTTAGGGAGACCGTGATATGAGAGGAATTAAGGAGACACAAAAGCTCAAGCTTGGGGATTCCCAAGGCACCCCAAGATAATATTTCAAGAAGTCTCAAGCGTCTAAGCTTGGGGATGCCCCAGTTGGCATCCCACCTTTCTTCTTCAACAACTATCTGTTAGTATCGGTTGATCCTAAGTTTTTGCTTCTTCACATGATGTTTGCTATTCTTAGATGTCATTTTATTTTGTTTTGCTTTATGTTTGAATAGAATACCTAGATCTGAAATTATTAAATGTTAGAGAGTCTCCACATAGTTGCATAATCATTCGACTACTCATTGATCTTCACTTATATCTTTCGGAGTAGTTTGTCATTTGCTCTAGTGCTTCACTTATATCTTTTAGAGCATGGTGGTAGTTTTATTTTGAAGAAATAGATGAACTCTAATGCTTCACTTAGATTATTTTGAGAGTCTTAAATAGCATGGTAATTCGCTTCAAATCCTAATATGCTAGGTATTCAAGAATAATACAATTCTCTTATGAGTGTGTTGAATACTAAGAGAAGTTTGATACTTGATGATTGTTTTGAGATATGGAGATGGTGATATTAGAGTCATGCTAGTTGAGTAGTTTTGAATTTGAGAAATACTTGTGTTGAAGTTTGTGATTCCCGTAGCATGCACGTATGGTGAACCGTTATGTGACGAAGTCGGAGCATGATTTATTTATTGATTGTCTTCCTTATGAGTGGCGGTCGGGGACGAGCGATGGTCTTTTCCTACCAAACTATCCCCCTAGGAGCATGCGTGTAATACTTTGCTTTGATAACTTCTAGATTTTTGCAATAAGTATGTGAGTTATTTATGACTAATGTTGAGTCCATGGATTGTACGCACTCTCACCCTTCCACCTTTGCTAGCCTCTCTAATACCGTGCACCTTTCGCCGGTAACATACACCTACCATATACCTTCCTCAAAACAGACACCATACCTACCTATTATGGCATTTCCATAGCTCTTCCGAGATATATTGCCATGTAACTTTCCACCATCTAGTGCATCATGACACATTCATCATTGTCATATTGCTTAGCATGATCATGTAGTTGACATAGTATTTGTGGCAAAGCCACCGTTCATAATTTCTTCATACTTGTCACTCTTGATTCATTGCATATCCCGGTACACCGCCGGAGGCATCCATATAGAGTCATACTTTGTTTTAGAATCGAGTTGTAATCATTGAGTTGTAAATAAATAGAAGTGTGATGATCATCATTCAATAGAGCATTGTCCGAAAAAAAGAGAAAGGCCAAAGAGAAAAAAAGAAGGCCCAAAAAAAGAAAATAAATAAAAAGGGGCAATGCTACTATCTTTTTTCCACACTTGTGCTTCAAAGTAGCACCATGATATAGCGAGTCTCATATATTGTGCTTCAAAGTAGCACCATGTTCTTCATATAGAGAGTCTCATATGTTGTCACTTTCATATACTAGTGGGAATTTTTCATATTAGAACTTGGCTTGTATATTCCAATAATGGGCTTCCTCAAATTGCCCTAGATCTTCGTGAGCAAGCAAGTTGGATGCACACCCACTAGTTTCTTTTGTTGAGCTTTCATACATTTATAGCTCTAGTGCATCCATTGCATGGCAATCCCAACTCGCTCACATTGATATCTATTGATGGGCATGTCCATAGCCCGTTGATACGCCTAGTTGATGTGAGACTATCTTACCCTCCCTTTTGTCTTCTCCACAACCACCATTCTGTTCCACCTATAGTGCTATATCCATGGCTCACGCTCATGTATTGCGTGAAGATTGAAAAGTTTTGAAAAAGTTAGAGTATGAAACAATTGCTTGGCTTGTCATCGGGGTTGTGCATGATTTAAATACTTTGTGTGGTGAAGATGGAGCATGGCCAGACTATATGATTTTGTAGGGATAACTTTCCTTGTCCATGTTATTTTGAGAAGACATAATTGCTTTGTTAGTATGCTTGAAGTATTATTATTTTTATGTCTTTTGTCTTGAATCTTTCTAATCTGAATATTCATACCACAATTAAGAAGAATTACATTGGAATTATGCCAACTAGCATTCCACATCAAAAATTATCTTTTTATCATTTACCTACTCGAGGACGAGCAGGAATTAAGCTTGGGGATGCTTGATACGTCTCCAACGTATTTATAATTTTTGATTGCACCATGCTATATTATCTACTGTTTTGGGCAATATTGGGATTTATTATCCACTTTTATATTGCTTTTGGGACTAACCTATTAACCGGAGGCCCATCCCAGATTTGATGTTTTATGCCTATTTCAGTGTTTTGAAGAAAAGGAATATCAGACAGAGTCGAAACGGAACGAAATCGACTGGAGAAGTTATTTTTGGAAGGAAACACACCTGATGGACTTGGACCCCACGTCAAGGAAGGAACAAGGTGCTCAGGAGGGTGGGGGCGCCCCCCCTAGGGCACGCCCCTGTCTCGTGGGGCCCTCGTGGCTCCCCTGGCGTACTTCCTCCGCCTATATAACTCCACATACCCTAAAACTTCCATAACGAAGATAGATCAGGAGTTCCACCGCCAGAAGCCTCCGTAGCCACAAAAATTCAATTGGGACCCTATTCCGGCACCCTGTCGGAGGGGCGAACCCTCACCGGTGGCCATCTTCATCATCCCGGCGCTCTCCATGACGACGAGGGAGTAGTTCTCCCTCGGGGCTGAGGGTATGTACCAGTAGCTATGTGTTTGATCTCTCTCTCTCATGTTCTTGATTTGGCACGATCTTGATGTATCGCGAGCTGTGCTATTATAGTGGGATCTTATGTTTCTCCTCCCCCTCTTCTCTCTAGTAATGAATCGAGTTTCCCCTTTGAAGTAATCTTATCGGATTGAGTCTTTAAAGACTTGAGAACACTTGATGTATGTCTTGCCGTGGATATCTGTGGTGACAATGGGATACCACGTGCCACTTGATGTATGTTAAGGTGATCAACTTGCGGGTTTCGTGACATTGGGAACCTATGCATAGGGGTTGGCACACGTTTTCGTCATGATTCTCCGGTAGAACTTTGGGGCACTCTTTGAGGTCCTTTGTGTTGGTTGAATAGATGAATCTGAGATTGTGTGATGCATATCGTATAATAATACCCACGGATACTTGAGGTGACATTGGAGTATCTAGGTGACATTAGGGTTTTGGTTGATTTGTATCTTAAGGTGTTATTATAGTACGAACTCTAGGGCTGTTTGTGACACTTATAGGAATAGCCCAATGGATTGATTGGAAAGATTAACTTTGAGGTGGTTTCGTACCCTACCATAATCTCTTTGTTCGTTCTCTGCTATTAGTGACTTTGGAGTGACTCTTTGTTGCATGTTGAGGGATAGTTATGTGATCCAATTATGTTAGTATCGTTGAGGGAACTTACACTAGCGAAAATATGAACCCTAGGCCTTGTTTACCATCATTGCAATACCGTTTACGCTCACTTTTATCATTCGTTACCTTGCTGTTTTTATTATTTAAGATTACAAAAACTATTATTAACTATCCATATACCAGTTGTATCACCATCTCTTCGCCGAACTAGTGCACCTATACAATTTACCATTGTATTGGGTGTGTTGGGGACACAAGAGACTCTTTGTTATTTGGTTGCAGGGTTGCTTGAGAGAGACCATCTTCATCCTACGCCTCCTACGGATTGATAAACCAGAGGTCATCCACTTGAGCGAAATTTGCTACTGTCCTACAAACCTCTGCATTTGGAGGCCCAACAACGTCTACAAGAAGAAGGTTGTGTAGTAGACATCACCAACCTTCAAGTCTCTCCTACTTTGGAGGATCAAATTCGTGAGGCACAACTCCTGGATACCATGGTGAAGAAGGTGAAACATGGGATTGTTAAGAGCCAACCCAAATACAAGTGCTATCGCATTGATGACAAAGACACTATATTCTTCGAGGAGCGGATTGTGGTTCCTAAAGGTGATCTAAGGAAGGTCATAATGAATGAGGCGCACAATTCTGTTTTGTCCATTCATCCTGGAAGTACAAAGATGTACCATAACCTCAAGCAGTCGTATTGGTGGACTCGAATGAAGCGAGAGATTGCTCAGTTCGTGAATGAATGTGATGTCTGCCGAAGGGTGAAAGCAGAACACCAACGACCAGCTGGTCTCCTCCAACTTCTTGCTATTCCAGAATGGAAGTTTGACCATATTGAAATCGACTTCGTGACTGGGTTTCACAAGTCCAAGCATGGAAATGATGCTATTTTCGTTGTCATTGACAAACTTACAAAAGTGGCTCATTTCCTTCCAATCAAAGAATCTATCACAACAACTCAGTTGGCAGAGCTATACGCCTCCAGAATTGTCTCCTTGCACGGTATTCCGCAATTGATCTCTTTAGATCGTGGAAGCATTTTCACCTTTAAGTTCTAGGACTCCTTCCAGAAGGCCATGGGCACCAACATTCGTTTCAGCACAACTTTCCATCCTAAAACTAGTGGCCAAGTCGAGCGAGTCAATCAAATTCTCAAAGATATGCTCAGGGCTTGTGTCATCTCTTTCGGTATGAAGTGGGAAGATTGTCTTCCATATGCCGAGTTCTCCTATAGCAGCAGCTTCCAAGCGAGTTCTGGCAAGGCTCCATTCGAAATTCTCTATGGCAGAAAGTGCCATACTCCTCTCAATTGGTCAGAGACCGGTGAACGCCAATTTCTTGGCAATGACTTAATCACAGAAGCTGAAGAAATGTGTAAAGTCATCTGTGAAAATCTCAAAGCCGCGCAATCACGCCAGAAGTGTTACTATGATAGCAAGCACCGTGACTTGGCTTTCATGATCGAAGACCATGTCTACCTCCGCGTCTCTCCAATGAAAGGTACTCGACGCTTCAGTATCAAAGGGAAGCTTGCCCCAAGATACGTGGGTCCTTTAAGATCATTGCCAAAAGAGGCGACCTTGCCTATCAACTTGAGCTTCCATCCAACTTCGCAAATGTGCACGATGTGTTTCACGTGCAACAGCTTCACAAGTGCTTCAAGACTCCTGAGCGCACTATCAACTTCGAAGAGATTGATCTCCAAGAAGATTTGTCTTATCATGAGCATCCCGTTGCTACTCTTGAAGAAACCGAGTGCAAGACTCGCAACAAGTCAATCAAATTCCTGAAAGTGAAGTGGTCACAGCATTCCGACCGAGAAGCCACCTGGGAACGCGAGGATCACCTCCGTTCCAAATATCTGGAGTTCTTTCAGTCCTAGATCTCGGGACGAGATCCTCTTGTAGTGGTGGAGTGTTGTAACACCCTGGATGTAACTTGTCATATTTGTAACTCCGACTCTTGCCATTTTCAGATTTATGTTATGAGATTCCCTTCATGGTTGGGTTTTGTCTTTCACTTTGCATTTTGTTCATATCAAGCATTTCATATCATGTCATCATGTGCATCGCATTTGCATTCGTGTTCGTATCATGCATCCGAGCATTTTCCCCGTTCTCCATTTCGCAATCCGACACTCCCACATGCACCCGGCGCACCTCTCTTGTCTCTTTTCGTGAGCGGGAGTTAAAAGTTCTCAGAATGGGCCAAGATTTGTCAAGTGGCCTTGGTGTATGACCGGTAGACTGCCTGTCAAATTTTGTTTCAATTGGAGGCCGTTTGATGCCCCAACGGTTAACCGGTCAACCGCAAAAGCCTCTTTTGTGTTGCAGCCCAACACCCCTCCAAAACAGCCCAATAACCCATTCAAAGCATATCCATGTTCTACGTCGTCGGATCACGATTGTGTGGGCAAAAACCTCACCTCATTTGGACATTCCTACCTCCCTCTACCTATAAATATGTGCATCTCCCCCGAAATCCGGGTCCAAACCCTAGAAATCGCCCCACTCCGCCGCCGGACACGTCCGGATCCCACCGGACGAGTCGCCGCCGGCGCCCACAGCCAGTGGCGTGCTGCCACATGGTTCGCCGCCACCTCCCACCGCGCTGGCCCACTCGGTCCGGGGCGGGCCCCCAAGCCCGAGCCGCCCCGAGCGCCCCCGCCGCCGCGAGCCTGCGTCGCTCCGCCTCCAGCGCCGCCGCCCTGTCTTCGTTGCCGACCGCCGCCGTCGTCGCCTTGACGCCGTGCCGCGCCGCATGCCGCCGGATCCTGCGCGCCGCTCCTCCGCGTTGCCCTCGTCGCCAGCGGGTGCTCCGGCAACCGGATCCGGCCGACCCCCCCTCTCCGGCCATCTTCCCGATCTCTCCGGCCACCATGACCTCCATCTCCGGCGAACCCCGACGAACCTGGAAGAACGCACCTGCGAAACCCTAGATCCAGATTCGGTTGAGGTTGACATTTTTATGCCTCTTTCATCATGTTGCATCTCCTTGAACAAAGCTCCAAATCATGCATATGATATGTCAAAATGTTCGTCTCATTGAGCCCTTCATTTTAGCAGCATTTCCATGCATGTTACTGTCCATTATGATGCCATTTTCATTATTGCAAGAGTGCTATAAAATGTTAACTGTTGGTACTTATCACATCATGGTGATTTGTCATTTTTGTTGCTTTTGATGTGTGCATTCTATTAGCATGAGGTCTACATGTGTTTTGGACTACAGCATGCCATCTTTACAGAGGTGCAAGTCTTGTATTTTTGTGATCTATGTGGTGACTAGAACAAGCATGCAAAGTAGGCTCCATAATTTTGCTATTTTCAGGGACTTAGGATTTTGCTAAGTCCTTTTCCTGCTATTATTTTGATGCCATGTAAACTTGATGCTACCATGAGACCCATGCTTAATTTTAGACACTTCAGTAAGGATGTTTTGAACATGTGGTTACGGTCTATCCATTCATGCCCCTGTTCGAAATTATGGAGTGATCTAGGATGTCTTTTTCTTGCTCTACTTTTGCTATATGTTATTCCTGGAAGATTGTTAACATGTTATTCAATATTGCCATGGTTCTTGCTAGTGAATGATGCATCCTATTAATTTGATGTTGCCATGGTTAGCTTCATCAACATGTCATCTTGCTATTGGTATGCTTATCTTGTCAGTTAATGCTTTGTGGTGAGTGGCATGAGCTCGAAAATTTGCTATCGTGAATCTGTTTATGCCATGCTCTGTTTTTGTTCTAAGTCTGAAACTGTTAATAAAACTTGCTATGTTTACATGGGTGACATCATATCTTCTATGCCTTTTTGGCTCATGTTCATTAAGGGAGTTTTGTTCTATGCATTTAGTAGAATCAGTCCATGCTTTTGTTTGCTATAATATGTTCTTGTAGCATGTTGTTTCCTTCCTCTAAACATTGCTTCCTGATGTTGTTTTTGACATGTTTGTATTATCACCAAGTCTGTGAAGCTGGTATCTTTTGCACTTTTGCCATGCTTGTTTGAACCTGTTCTAGTGTGATTTAGCCGTATCTCAGTGTTCATGTTTTGTGAAGAATCTCTTGTACATCACTGCCATATGCTTTGTTGCTATGTTGGAGTGCAGTAGCTTAGTTTCTGGTTGCATTCATATTGACATCATGTTGTTAATCGCAGATTTGCGTCATTCTTGTTTTGCTTGCCATTTGCAAACCGTGCATCTGTCTCCGGTGATCCTTATATCGATTTCGACCGAAATCACCTCATATTTCCAGCGGCATACTTGGTTTGCCAAGTTGATGCCTTGATCATTCTTTCCCTTTCGGAGCACGCATATGCATTGCATATCATATCTTGCATATCAAGTCATGTATTGCATCATGTTGCTTGTGCGTTGCACCGTGATTGATTGTTGCTCCATTGCTTGTGTTCTTGCCTTGGATAGAGCTGGGAGACGAGTACGTGAATGAGGAACATGTTGAGTATGCTAACGAGGATCAAGCTTTCGACAACTCTGAGAACATTGTAGGCAAGATGACCATACCCTCGAAATCATTTCTCTCTTTGCTTGCTAGTTGTTCGTTCTATCGCTATGTCGCACTACCTACCACTTGTTATATCATGCCTCCCATATTGCCATGTCAAGCCTATAACCCACCTTCCTAGCAAACCGTTGTTTGGCTATGTTACCGCTTTTGCTCAGCCCCTCTTATAGCGTTGCTAGTTGCAGGTGAAGTTCAAGTTTGTTCCATGTTGGAACATGGATGTTGTTGGGATATCATTATTATCTCTTATTTACTTTAATGCACCTATATACTTGGTAAAGGGTGGAAGGCTTAGCCTTATGCCTAGTGTTTTATTCCACTCATGCTGCCCTAGTTTCCGTCATATCGGTGTTATGTTCCTTGATTATGCGTTCCTTACACGGTTGGGGATTTATGGGACCCCCTTGACAGTTCACTTTGAATAAAACTCCTCCAGCAAGGCCCAACCTTGGTTTTACCATTTTCCTACCTACCACCTATACCTTTCCCTTGGGTTCTGCAGACTCAAGGGTCATCTTTATTTTAACCCCCCCCCCCCGGGCCAGTGCTCGTCTGAGTGTTTGGTCCGAACTAGAGTCCTTTGTAGCGCCACCTCGGGGATACTTGAGGGATGGTTTTAGTTGTACGGAGTGCTCATCCGGTGTGCCCTAAGAACGAGATACGTGTGACTCCTATCGGGATTTGTTGGCACATCGGGCGGCTTTGCTGGTCTTGTTTTACCATTGTCGAAATGTCTTGTAACCGGCATTCCGAGACTGATCGGGTCTTTCTGGGAGAAGGAATATCCTTCGTTGACCGTGAGAGCTTGTGATGGGCTATGTTGGGACACCCCTGCAGGGTATAAACTTTCGAGAGCCGTGTCCACGGTTATGTGGAAGATGGGAATTTGTTAATATCTGGTTGTAGAGAACTTGACACATGACTTAATTAAAATGAATCAACCGCGTGTGTTGCTGTGATGGTCTCTTTTCGTCGGAGTCCGGGAACTGAACACCGCCTTGTGTTATGCTTGAACGTAAGTAGTTTCAGGATGACTTCTTGATCACTACTATCTTCTCGATCGTTGCGTTGCTTCTCTTCTCACTCTGATTTGCGTATGTTAGCCACCATATATGCTTAGTGCTTGCTGTAGCTCCACCTCACTACTTTCCCCTACCCATGAGCTTAAATAGTCTTGATCTCGCGGGTGTGAGATTACTGAGTCCTCGTGACTCACGAATACTTCCAAGTAGTTGCAGGTGCCGAGGATACCAGTGCAGGTGATGCTACCGAACTCAAGTGGGAGTTCGACGAGGATCTGGGTCGTTATTACGTTTCGTTTCCTCATGATCAGTAGTGGAGCCCAGTTGCGACGATCGGGGATCTAGCATTTGGGGTTTATCTTCCTTTTCTCTTGGATTTCGCTGTAGTCGGTCTTTGAGTGTATTTGGATGATGTGTGAATTAATTATGTATTGTGTGAAGTGGCGATTGTAAGGCAACTCTTTATACATTTCTTATTCAGTACATGGGATTGTGTGAAGGTTACCCCTCTTGCGACAAAACTACCATGCGTCTATGCCTCCAAGTCGTGCCCCGACACGTGGGAGATATAGCCGCATTGTGGGTGTTACACCTGAAGTGATAGATCATGCTCTTTTCATCAGGAATATCCTGCCTTGCGAAGCGAGCAAGTTCCTGAAACTGGATGTTGTATTGGTACACGGACATGCTTCCTTGCTTGAGATTGTGGGTTTTCAGCCACGCGATCGTGATCGAATGCTCTAGATGATGGAGGAGGTTTAGGTGGGTTTTGGGCCACTTTGGAGGGGTGTTGGGCCGCAACACACACGAGGACTTTTCGGTCCCTCGGTTAACCGTTGGAGTATCAAACGAAGTCCAAATGGCACTAAACTTGACAGGCGGTCTACTGGTAGTAAACCAAGGCCGCATGACAAGTCTTGGTCCAATCCGAAAACGTTAACACCCGCACACGGAAATAGGTAGAAAGGACCACTGGAGGACATAGGAGCGCTGGAATGCAAAACGGACAACGGGGAAAATGCTCGGATGCATGAGACAAACACGTATGTAAATGCAATGCACATGATGACATGATATGAGATGCATGACAAAGACAAAACACACGGAGACAAAAACTCGACAATGAGGAAATAAAATAACTTAGTGTCAGAAACGGCAAGAGTTGGAATATAGATAAGGTAAATTACATCTGGGGTGTTACAACACTCCACCACTACGAAAGGATCTCGTCCCGAGATCTAGGACTGGAAAAACTCCGGGTACTCTGAACGGAGGTGATCCTCGCGTTTCCAGGTGGCTTCACGGTCGGAATGATGTGACCACTTGACTTTGAGGAATTTGATTGACTTGTTGCGAGTCTTGCACTCAGTTTCTTCAAGAATAGCAACGGGGTGCTCATGATAAGAAAGTTCTTCTTGGAGATAAATGTCTTCGAAGATGACGGTGCGGTCAGGAGCCTTGAAGCACTTGCGGAGTTGAGACACGTGAAACACGTCGTGCACATTTGCAAAGTTGGAGGGAAGCTCAAATTGATAGGCGAGATCGCCTCTCTTGCTTAAGATCTTGAAAGGTCCCACATATCTAGGGGCAAGCTTCCCTTTGATACCGAAGCGACGAGTACCTTTCATTGGAGAGACGCGAAGGTATACATCGTCTCCGATCTCGAAAGCCAAATCACGATGCTTACTATCATAGTAACTCTTCTGGCGCGATTGCGCGGCTTTGAGGTTATCACGAATGACTTTGCACATCTCTTATGCCTCTGTGATCAAGTCATTGCCAAGAAGTTGACGTTCACCAGTCTCTGACCAGTTAAGAGGAGTACGACACTTCCTGCCATAGAGAATTTCAAATGGGGCCTTGCGCGAACTCGCTTGAAAGCTGTTGTTGTAGGAGAACTTGGCATATGGAAGACAATCTTCCCACTTCATACCGAAGGAGATGACGCAAGCCCTGAGCATATCTTCAAGAATCTGATTGACACGCTCAACTTGGCCACTAGTTTGAGGATGAAAAGCTATGCTGAAACGGATGTTGGTGCCCATGGCTTTCTAAAAAGAATCCCAAAACTTCGAGGTGAAGATGCTGGCACGATCTGAAGATATCAACTGTGGAATGCCATGCAGCGAGACAATCCGGGAGGTATATAGCTCTGCCAATTTAGCTGCTGTGATAGACTCTTTGATAGGAAGGAAATGAGCAACTTTAGTGAGTTTGTCGATGACAACGAAGATAGCATCATTGCCACGCTTGGATTTTGGAAATCTAGTCACGAAGTCCATCTCAATATGGTCAAACTTCCATTCTGGAATGGCAAGAGGTTGAAGGAGACCAGCTGGTCGTTGGTGTTCTTCCTTCACTCTTCTGCAGACATCACATTCATTCACGAACTGAGCAATCTCGCGCTTCATTCGAGTCCACCAATACGAGTGCTTGAGGTCATGGTACATCTTTGTACTTCCAGGGTGGATAGAGAGGAGTGAACTATGAGCCTCATTCATAATGACTTTACGAAGATCACGTTTAGGCACAACAATGCGATCCTCGAAGAATGGAGTATCCTTGTCATCAAGACGATAGCACTTGTACTTGGGTTGACTCTTGGCTATCCCAATCTTCACCTTCTTCACCATAACATCAAGAAGTTGAGCCTCGCGAATCTGATCTTCCAAAGTAGGAGAGACTTGGAGGTTGGTGAGGAAACCTTGAGGAACAACTTGCAGATTGAGTTTGCGGAAAGCTTCACAAAGCTCGGGTTGGTAAGGCTTGAGAATCAGACTGTTGTAGTAAGCCTTCCTGCTCAATGCGTCAGCAATTACATTGGCCTTGCCCGGAGTATATTCGATACTCGGATTATACTCTTGAATCATTTCGACCCAACGAGTCTGCCTGAGGTTGAGATTTGGCTGAGTGAGGATGTACTTGAGACTCTTATGATCAGTGAAGATGTCCACTTTTCTTCCCAATAAGAGATGTCACCAAGTCAAAAGAGCATGGACAACTGCCGCCAACTCGAGGTCATGAGTGGGGTAGTTCTTTTCATTGGGCTTCAACTGGCGAGAAGTATAGGCCACAACTTTCTTCTCTTGCATCAACACTGCACCAAGACCTTGAACGGAAGCATCATAGAAGACCTCAAATGGTTTGGATTCATCACGAGGTGTCAGAACTGGAGCAGTGACTAACTTCTCTTTCAGGGTGTTGAAAGCGATGTCGCATTCAGGAGACCAATCGTACTTGACGTGCTTCTGGAGAAGGTTGGAAAGCGGCTTCGCGATCTTTGAGAAGTTCTCAACGAACCTTCGACAATAGCTTGTGAGCCCAAGGAAACTGCGGAGTTGCTTCATGTTCTGAGGTGGTTCCCAATTCACAATTGCAGACACCTTCTCAGGATTAACCACTATGCCCTTGGTAGAGATGATATTTCCAAGATAGAGAACCTCATCGAGCCAAAACTCGCACTTTGAAAACTTGGCATAGAACTTATGTTCTCTGAGCTTATCCAGCACCAAACGCAAGTGCTTGGCATGATCCTCCTTGTTCTTGGAAACGACCAAAATGTCATCAAGGTAGACCAAGACGAAGTCATTTGTGTAGGGGTTGAAGATGAAGTTTATCATGCGAGAGAAAGTTGGCAGAGCGTTGACGAGGCCAAAAGACATGACAGTGTATTCATATGAACCATAGCTTGTTTTGAATGCTATAAATTAGGGATATCTTGCTCACGAATGCGAATCTGGTGATAGCCCATACGGAGATCAAGCTTGGAGAAAACTTGAGCACCTTTGAGTTTTTCAAACAGCTCGTTGATGTTGGGAAGTGGGTACTTGTTCTTTATGGTATTCTTGTTCAATGGACGGTAGTCGACACAAAGTCGGTCCATTCCATCCTTCTTCTTCACAAAAAGAACTCCACAACCCCATGGAGAAGAACTTGGTCGGATGAGACCCACTCGCTCTTGAATATCGAGTTGTTTCTTTAGCTCCTTCAACTCTTCAGGTCCAAGCTTGTAAGGACGTTTGCAAACAGGTTCTGTGCCAGGATCAAGATCGATGACGAATTCAACTGGCCGGTGCGGAGACATTCCTGGAAGCTCTTCTGGAAAGACGTCTTGGTATTCGCAAATGACTAGAATTTGAGAGATGGCATCCAGCTCGCCCTTCTCATTGAGAGAAAACAGTCAAATGGTACCATCCCTTGCGGCAAAGACAATTACATCCTCAGACGAATGAGTCAATTGAATCTGCCTGGCAGCACAATCAAGGTGAGCCTTGTGCTTAGAAAGGCAATCCATTCCAAGAATAAGATCAATATCCGAGTTTCCAAGGACCACTGGAGAGGATAGAAACTTGTAGTCGCCCAATGTGATAGAGACATCGGGAGCAACCAAACTAGAAGTCAAAAGCTTGCTGGGAGAAACAACTTGCATGACTTTGGGCATAACCTCAGTATCAACATTGTGCCTGAGCTGCGTTCAACAAGTTGACCTTGGCGTGCTTGGGGTTATGCTTGACCACTGCATTGCTAGCAGATCTCACAGGAGGAGGAGGAGGAGGGAGACGCCTCTGATTGAAGCATTTGTTGGCATAGTGCACCTTCTGCTGACACTTGTTGCACATGACCTCTGAAAGAGGACGGTGATACGGAGCACTTGATCTTGGAGCTTGAGACGAAGTTTTGTTCTAAAAGCCAGGGTTGGGTGGGTGGGAAGATCCATTGCCACCTTTGCTCTTCTGCTGATAAGGCTGACGGAACTGAGGAGGAGGAGGCATCCAATACTTTTGCTGCTTAGCCACTTGAGTTGAGGAAGAAGGAGTTGCATCTCTGACTCGCTTCTTGGAAGCATCGCACTTGAGTTGAGCAGTCTCTTGTTTTAGTGCCATGTTGTAAAACTCATCATACTTCTTCGGCTCAAAGAGCACAAGAGCTTGTTGGAGATCTTCTCTAAGGCCACCCCTGAACTGATAAATCATGCTCTTCTCGTCAGGGACGTCTTGCTTGGCGAAACGAGCGAGCCTCTAGAACAGAATGTTATACTGGTAAAGAGACAAGCTGCCTTCCTTCAGGTTGTGGAATTCCTCATGCTTGCATTCAACAACACTCCGAGGAATGTGATGAGCTCTGAAATCTTGACGGTCATCCCAGGTAATCACACGGCCTCCTCTGGAATCTTTGTACTGCTGAAACCATTCTGCAGCTTGATCTTTGAGTTGGAAGGAGGCAAACTTGACAAAGTCCGCAGGCCTGACGTTACTGCACTTGAAATGCTTGCATATGTCCACGAGCCAATCATCAGCATCCGAGGCCTCGACACAGTTGCTGAAGGTCTTTGGCTGGTTAGCAAGGAACTTGTTGAGTGTAGCAAACTGGATCTGATTGTTGCCACGGCCATGATTCCCTTGGTTGCGCTCTTCCAGAATTTGCATGATCAGCTGCGTGTTTGCATTGGTAGCGGCCATCACAGCTTGCCATGCCTCCGGAGGTGGAGGTGGTGGTGGCGGATCCTGATTTTGATTCTGACCCTTAGCGGGAGCCATCCTGAAGAGGTTGACATCCGTTAGCATCTTGATAGGCAAATATTTAAGCTGAATCAAACGGGTTGAAATTGCAACATATAGTCTTCACATCCGAACAAAATGAACGAATGCATTCCAATTGAAATGGTCACATTTCCATAAATTGAGAAGACACTTAGATAGAGGTAGAAGAATAAAACAACAAGGTACGGACAAGAACAAATACTTGGTGAGGATTACCCAAACCCAAACCAAATATCCGCGGAAGAAGAACTAGAGCTACAAGAATTCCCACCTATGAAACTCCCGAACCTTTCCGGTTATGCAATCAGGTGTTGGGGATACATGGGAAGCATAGTATCTCACCCAAAGCTAGCAAAGCATACATCCAGGTGTATCTATCCTTCAACACATAACCAAGAAACCTTCAGAAATCATTTACCTCAACCTTCGAAAAGCATCCGTTATACGAGTTATGGCAATACTCCTGAACTCCCGCCCCAGTACTGGGTGGCGGCGAGGTTATCTCACCAACAACTGCATAAAAGACATTTTCGATGTCGGCGAAACTCAGGTATTCCAGAATCTCAACGATAAAATTGTGACGACAACACCTCGGAGCTCAACTCCCCGGGACACTGCCACAACCCCTAAATGTCAGGAGGCACCAAGAACAATGTTCTCGTCACAAAACCATCGGAACGATTCCAAGGTACTCGCGTGATCCTAAATTTTTTTAGTGAAATTTGAGAAGAGAAGAGTCAAAACTCTATGTCAGGATGCCTCACCAGAGCGACGAAGGGGCTGAGGAGTAAAAAGAAGTCCTACTCTCTGATATATATAATTCCTAAATGACTCAAAACATTTTTCTAGACTCAACAATGCCAACGATTCAATCAAGCAGGGGGCTCCTAAGGTCGGGGAAGGCTCTGATACCAACTTGTAACGCCCTCGATGCGGCTATATCTCCTACGTGTCGAAGCACGACTTAGAGGCATAATCGCATTGAAAGCAATGTCGCAAGTGAGCTAATCTTCACGACAACCCATGTAAATAAATAAAGGGGAAAAGTACATAGTCGGCTTACACTCGCCACGTCACACAAATACATAAATAAGTCATTACATTCATCCAATACACTCAGGGTCCGACTACGGAACCAAAATAAATATCAACCCCCAAAAGCGACAAAGTCCCCGATCGCCCCAACTGGGCACCACTACTGATAATCTATGAAAGACACATAGTAACGACGAGAGTCTTCATCGAACTCCCACTTGAGCTCGGTCATATCATCTGGAACGGCATCTTCGGTCCCTGCATCTGGTTTTGGAAGGAATCTGTGAGTCACGAGGACTCAGCAATCTCACACCCTCGTGATCAAGACTATTTAAGCTTATAGGTAAGACAAAGGTATGATGTGGAGCTGCAGCAAGCGACTAGCATATATGGTGGCTAACATACGCAAAAGAGAGCGAGAAGAGAAGGCAAAAGCATGGTCGAACAACTATGATCAAGAAGTGATCCTAGAACAACCTACGTCAAGCATTACTCCAACACCGTGTTCACTTCCCGGACTCCGCCGAGAAGAGACCATCATGGTTACACACGCGGTTGGTGCATTTTAATTAAGTAAAGTTTCAGGTTATCTACAACCGGACATTAACAAATTCCCATCTGCCCATAACCGCGGGCATGGCTTTAGAAAGTTCAAATCCCTGCAGGGGAGTCCCAACTTAGCCCATCAAAAGCTCTCACGGTCAACAAAGGATATTCCTTCTCCCAAGACAATCCGATCAGACTCAGCATCCCAGTTACAAGACATCCTCGACAATGGTAAAACAAGTCCAGCAACACCGCCCGAATGTGCCAACAAATCCCGATAGGAGATGCACATATCTCATTCTCAAGGCACACTCAGATGAGACATCCTACGATTAAAACCAACCCTCAAGTTGCCCCAAGGTGGCCCTGCAGTCTACTCGGTCAGACCAACACTCAGAGGAGCACTGGCCCAGGGGGTTTAAATAAAGATGACCCTTGGGCTCCTGAAACCCAAGGGAAAAGGAGGCTAGATGGCAAATGGTAAAACCAAGGTTGGGCATTGCTGGAGGAGTTTTATTCAAGGAGAACTGTCAAGGGGTTCCCATTATAACCCAACCGTGTAAGGAACGCAAAATCCGGGAACATAACACTGATATGACGGAAACTACGGCAGCAAGAGTGGAACAAAACACTAGGCATAAGGCCGAGCCTTCCACCCTTTACCAAGTATATAGGTGCATTAAGATAAACAAGATAATATGGTGATATCCCAACAATAAACATGTTCCAACAAGGAACGATCTCCAAACTTCACCTGCAACTAGCAACGCTATAAGAGGGGCTGAGCAAAGCGGTAACATAGCCAAACAACGGTTTGCTAGGACAAGGTGGGTTAGAGGTTTAACATGGCAATTTGGGAGGCATGATAAGCAAGTGGTAGGTATCGTAGCATAGGCATAGCAAAAGAGCGAGCATCTAGCTAGCAAAGATAGAAGTGATTTCGAGGGTATGGTCATCTTGCCTGCAAAGTTCTCGGAGTTGACTTGATCCTCGTAGGCGTACTCAACGGGCTCCTCGTTCACGAACTCGTCTCCCGGCTCTACCCAAGCAAAGAACAACAATCAAAAGGAACACAATCAACCACGTGCAATGCTCAAGCAACATGATGCAAACATGGTATGATATGCGGGATGCGATATGTGATGCATATGCAAGATTTGGAAAGGAATGATTGAACCTGGACTCAACTTGGAAATACAAGAGTGCCACTGGAAAGGTGAGTTTATTTCGGTTGAAATCGACATAAAGATCACCGAAATCGGATGCACGGTTTGCAAATGGCAAGCAAAACAAATATGGCACCGGTCTGCGATAATCAGCAAGTAGCCATCTAAATGCATCAAGATAAATATGCTACAACACTCAAACATGACAACAAAATACATGGCAGGGATCCACTCATGATGCTTGACAAAATATGAACACTGAGCTACGGCTAATTCATCCATTAACAGGTTCAAACAAGCATGGAAAAAGTGCAAATGATTACAGGTTTCACACTTTGTGAAATTATCAACATGTCAGGAATTTATCATCAGGAAGCAATCTTTAGAGCATGAAAACTACATGCTACATGAACATATCATGACAAAGCAAGGCATTGCATGAAGCTACTCTAAGCATATAACAAAAGCCCCTTAGTGACCATGAGCCAAAAGGGATCAGAAAATACAATTGCAAGCATGTGAACATAGCAAAAACATAACCAGATTCAGACTTAGTGAAAAACTGGAGCACGCAAAACAGATTAACGAGTAGGCATGTTTACGAGCTCTATGCACTCACTACAGAGCATGGCATAACAAACTAAGCATATACCCATCAAGAAGACATGGCATAGAAGCTAGACATGGCAAGAACAACATCATAACATGCACGAATCAAGAACAACAAGCTTGGCAAAATTGCAAAACATGTTAACAATCTACCAGGAACATTTTATAGCAAAAGTAGAGCTCGATTGACTCAAGCTAGGCTGCTCCATAATTGCAAACAAAGACATGGATGGATAGATCACCACAATATTAACAAAACATCCTTACTGATCATCCTCAAAAGAGGCACGAATCACTAGGAAACAACATGAACCTATGGCATAAAAACAATGACAGGGCAAGGACTTAGTGAAATTCTAAGTCCCTGAAATCAGCATCATTGAGTAAGCTACTTTGCATGCTTGTGATAGTCACCACAAAGATCACAAAAATACATGGCATACACCCCTGTAAAGATGGCATGTCATTCTTCAAAACACATGTAGAGCTCAGGATCATAGCATGCACACATTAATCATGGCAAAAATGACAAAAGGCCATTTGCTGAAACAGATCTGACATAATCATCACATAGCCCTCTTCCAACAGCATTTCGGGCATCAAGATGAGCTCAAATGAAAATTATGCAATGAGATGAAATGATGTACTCGTCGAGGCGAACATTTTGATATGCTACATGCGCGAACCGGAGCTACGGATGCAGAGTTATGGCATGATGAAGATTGCAAAAATATTAGGGTTTCGGGGATAAAATTCAACCGATTCCAGATCTGGATCCGGTTTGCACGTGGATCAAGGTTCATTGCCGAAGTCGCCGGAGCTCGCCAGAGAAGAAGAAGCAGCAGCCGGGGCCGAGGTGCGCCGAGGAGAAGGCCGGCCGGCGCGATGCGCGAGGGCGGCGCGGTGGCGGCGGTAGTCGGCGCCGGCGCAGGGCGTTCGAGGCGGAGGGTGGCGGCCCGCTCGGCGCTGCCGATGAGGAGCGAGGCGACGGCCGGAAATGGCGCGGCGGCGGCGCGGTGGATGGAGGGTGGCGCGGCGAGAGGCTCGGGCGGCGCGGGCGAGGAGCCAAGCGGCGGCGGCTTCGGGCTCGTGGGGGCCAGGTTTGGGCTCCCCTGGCCGGCGGTGGGAGGAGGCGGCGGATCCAATGGGACGCCGACACATGGCGGTGGCGGAGCAGGTCGGACACGTCCGGCCCGAATCGGACGTGTCCGGCGGCGAGAGGTAGGAGGAGACTAGGGTTAGGGTAGGGAATGATCCGAAAATTTTGGGGGGATGCCTTTATATAGAGGTAGAGGGAGCTAGGAGACTCCATATTGAGAACGGTTTTAGGCCACGCGATCATCATCGAACGCTCTAGATGATGGAGGAGGTTTAGGTGGGTTTTGGGCCACTTTGGAGGGGTGTTGGGCTGCAACACACACCAGGCCTTTTCAGTCCCGCGGTTAACCATGGGAGTATCAAACGAAGTCCAAATGGCACGAAACTTGACAGGAGGTCTACCGGTAGTAAACCAAGGCCGCATGACAATTCTCGGTCCAATCCGAAAACGTTTAACACCCGCACACGAAAAGAGGTAGAAAGGACCACCGGAGGACATAGGAGCGCCGGAATGCAAAACGGACAATGGGGAAAATGCTCGGATGCATGAGACGAACACGTATGTAAATGCAATGCACATGATGACATGATATGAAATGCATGACAAAGACAAAACACATGGAGACAAAAACCCGACAATGAGGAAATAAAATAACTTAGTGCCGGAAACGGCTAGAGTTGGAATATAGATAAGGTAAATTACATCCGGGGTGTTACAACCCCTTAGGCCGACGGCTTGGAGTCCTCCTCTTGCTTCCTTTGTTAGGTTGATCTCCTCTGTGCAGGCCCAACGGCCTGCCAGCCCCTTGCATCGCGCCCTGATCAGGGGCGCCCAACCAAACAATGGTTGGTGGGCCCCTGTCGCCGCGCCAAATATAAAGGGGTGTGAAGCCGGCTGCACAACTCACGAGGTTGATCGTGCGACGCCACCACACCCAACATTCCCTTCCGATCTAGGGTTACTAGCGCGAACCGATGGGAAGCACCACTACCACACTCTCACGCACACCACCGCCACCTCTACACCTCTCTGTCACCACCGCCGTCACCGTCCCACCATGGCCACCAGCGGCCGCACCTTAGGTCAGGGAGAAGGTAATCCCCATCCCTTCTCTCCACTACAGAAACTACACATCGATCCGATCCAGAGGGATCTATCAATCGTATCAGAGCCATATTTGTGTTAAGATTTTCGGTAGCAATTGAAAGCACATAATATTTTTTTTAACTCCTCACCCAAAGAACCCTAACAGAGCTAGGGTAAAAGTACTCACCGGAGAGGGCATCGGGCCGCCGGCAAAGTAGCGCCGCCGCAAGGCCACACCGTTCCTCTTGATCCAGACGGGCATCGGCACGCCGAGCCGTCTGGAAGAACTACCAGAGCAAGCCCAAGGGCTCGCCGAAAAAGGAGAAGGGGGCACCGCAGTCAAACCGCTCGACGGCGGCGCGCTCACCGTGAGGTGGACGCGCAGCCGGCGAGGGGGAAGGCCACGGCGCCGCTGTCGGAACCTCCACCGCAGTCGTCGTCCGCATCGAACAAGAGGAGGCGCGAGTGGTGGAGACAGAGAGGATGAAAAGGGGGGAGGAGAGGGTGGTGCACGTGCGGCGCGGTGGCTATCGTCGCCGACGCTGGCAGGCAGCCAAAGCTTGCTGGTGGACTCAAGCCCCGGCCGAAGCAGAGAGCAGAGCCAGCGGCGCGGGGGGAGGAGGTGACTGACCGAGGGTTTTGGTCGATCTCTCCTCGCTCATTCGTTTTGATCTAGCGAGAGTAGCGGGCGACCGCCCAATCGACTGGATGGCCAGGATGCAAAACCTAACCCACTGCAGGCTTTTGGGCCAAAGAGGAGGTGGGCCGGCCCAAGCCGAGGCGAGGTCGGCTCGCGCGGCGCGGCTCGCCCAGCAGGCCGGTTCCGGCCCAGAGAGCCCAAGATTATTATCCCTTTTGTTTTTTGTTCTGTTTTAGGCAAAACAATATATATAGTCCTGATTCTTTTTCTAGGCAAGTTTTTCTAACGAAAAATATGTTTAGAAAATAGAAAAGTAAACATAAAAGTTCTGGAAATGAAAATAGGAAATTTTCAGAAACGAAAAGTTCATGAATTTTATAAAGAAAATAATAAAGTTCATTAATTTTTATTTGGTTAAAGAAAAGTTTCTGTAAATAATTAAAATTTCATGAATTTTATATTCATGTTTTTCCGCTGCGTAAATAATCAATAGTGCATTTTATAAAGAAAATAAAAGTTTAGAGAGAATTAAATTTAAAGGGCACATTAAAGTGATTATTAAAATGAATATGATTATGTTATTTTTATGACCAACGTTGTTAATAACATGATCATGTTTTATTATTGAAATTAAAGGTGCATTTATTTCTATTTTTTTGCCCAACAGTAATATAGATTTAATTGCATAGACAATTGTATGTTTAATTTGACCAACGTTAGATTAATGCATATGATTGTTATAATGATCTCACTTAAATTGTGATTTCAGGAGGCTATCACTTGATGAGCTGCCTAAAAGATGTTCCGACACTAAGAGGTGACAATTACACTGAGTGGAGGAAGAAAGTAGACCTGACATTTGTCTATGCTGAGGTGGACTGGGTTATGGATACCCCACAGCCGGTCCAACCTCCAGAGCCAGTCAGAGATGCAAAAGACAATGATGCTGCATGGGAGAAAAAGAAAAAGGATCATGCTCCAGTAGAGATGTTATATTCCATCAAAAACCAAAAGTGGGTAAATGCAAACAAAAAGTGCATGGCATTTATAAAGAATACAATTGAGAATGCCATTGTGGGCTCAATTGCAGAGTGCACTTCCGTAGGGGGGTATCTTGAAAAGATAAAGGGCCAGTTCACTGGTTCTTCAAAGATATATGCTACCCAACTACTTAAACAGCTGGTGACAGAAAAGTACACAGGTGGTGGACATGGCATAAGAGAGCATATCCTCAGGATGAGCAACATGGCAGCTAAGCTTAAGCCCATGGATGCAGATTTGGAGCTCAAACTTGCACTCCTGATTCACCTGGTCATGGCTTCACTGCCAAAAGAGTTCGACACCTTTGTTGTCAACTACAATATGTCGCCTGAAAAATGGGACATAGAAAATACTATAGCCATGTGTGTCCAAGAAGAGGAAAGACTTAAAGCCTCGCAAGGTGGTTCTCTAAACTATGTGAAGGATAATAAGAAAAAGAACTACAATCAGAATGGCAAAGGTTCCCCTTCAAAGCCACATGGAAAAGCTCAATATCAGCATCAGCAAAAGTCTTTCCCAGTGGAAAAAGATACATGTCTCCACTGTAAGAAGACTGGGCACTACAAGAAAGATTGCCCTGATTGGTTAAAGTCAATAATGGCAAAGAAAGGTAACAATATTGTTTCCTTTGTAAATGAATCCTTGTATACACAGATTTTGAAATCTACTTGGTGGATTGACTCAGGAGCAACTGTTCATGTTGCAAATTCATTACAGGGATTCCATTCGAAGCAGACTACGCAAAGAAGCAAAAGATGCATTGAAGTTGCAAATGGAGTCCAAGCAGACGTTGAAGCTGTCGGCGACATCTCCTTGGAGTTAGATGATGGGTTCTAGCTTCTACTTAGAGATGTCTTATAGGTCCCTTCGTGTCATAGAAACTTGATTAGTGTTTCTTGTTTGGACAAAGACAATTATGAATGTTATTTTGGACATGGCAAGTGTGTCATATGGTTTTATAATGCTTATGTGGGTGTTGCTTTACTACACGATGAGCTTTATTTATTATCACTCCATGAAAAAGAGCATTCTGTGTGTAATGTGAATGAGCATGTTTCCGCGTCGAACAAAGAACAAAAGAAAAGAAAGAGAACTCATGACTCATCAAAATTATGGCACTGTCGCTTGGGCCATATTTCGAGGGGGGAATAGAAAGACTAGTTAAAAATGAAATCCTTCCTCCATTAGAGTTCTCAAACTTAAAACAATGCATAGATTGCATTAAAGGAAAGTATGTAAAACAAATCAAAAAGGGTGCAAACCGAAGCACAGGAACACTAGAAATCATTCACACAGACATTTGTGGACCATTTCCTGTGAAAAGTGTGGATGGCTATGACTCGTTCATAACATTCACATATGATTACTCCCAATATGGTTATATTTATCCAATCAAAGAAAGATCTGAAGCGTTGGATAAACTTAAGATATTCAAAGCTGAAGTTGAAAATCAGCATGATAAAAGAATAAAGATAGTAAGGTCTGACCGTGGGGGGGAGTACTACGGTCGACATACTCCATATGGCCAAGTCCCTGGACCTTTTGCACAATTTTTACAAGAGACTGTCATAGTAGCCCAGTATTCAATGCCGGACGAGCCTCATCAAAATGGAGTAGCTGAAAGGCGCAACCGTACTCTTATGGATATGGTGCGCAGCATGATGAGTTACTCCACTTTACCATTGGGATTATGGATGGAGGCGCTTAAAACCGCCATTCACATTCTCAATAGAGTGCCAAGAAAGTCGGTGCCCAAAACACCGTACGAGCTGTGGACAGGACGAGTGCCCTCTCTACACCACTTCAGGGTGTGGGGGTGCCTTGCTGAGGCCAAAATGTTTAATCCAAACATTGCAAAGTTAGATCCCAAAACAGTGAGTTGCCACTTCATTGGCTATCCAGATAGATCAAAGGGTTTTCGTTTCTACTGTCCAGACAGATATACAAAGTTTGTAGAAACAAGACATGCAGTCTTCTTAGAGGACGAAATGATGAGGGGGAGCATGGTAGCTTGGAAAATTGATCTTGAGGAGAAGAGGGTGCATGCATCTAATCCGATGATTCAGGAGCCATTTTCTCACTAGCAGTTGCAACTCCACCCATGACAACTATGGGGGTAGTCCCGGAACCTATCCGTCAGGAGCCGACTGAACCCGTTGTTGAGCATGAAAGGGAGGTGCAGCAGCAAATTTCAGAAGAAGTGCCGGAAGTTGAGGCACATAATGTACCAGAGAATGAGGCACTTAGAAGGTCTAAAAGGGCTAGAAGATCAGCCATTTCTAGTGATTATAGAGTTTATAATACATAAATAGCTCATATGGAAGGTGATCCCACTACATATGAAGAAGCCATGAGAAGCCCTCACTCATCGAGGTGGGTGGAGGCAATGGAAGATGAAACGAAATCGATGAGTTCCAAAGATGTTTGGGACTTAGAGGAAATACCTAAAGGAGCCAAAACAGTGGGCTGCAAATGGGTCTACAAAACAAAGTATGACCCTAATGGGAATGTAGAAAAGTATAAAGCATGACTTGTGACAAAAGGATTTACACAAAGAGAAGGGATAGACTACAATGAGACTTTTCCCCAGTCTCATGTAAGGATTCCTTTAGAATCATAATGGCATTAGTTGCACATTTTGATTTAGAGTTACATCAAATGAATGTAAAGACGTCATTTCTGAATGGTGATTTAGAAGAAAAGGTCTACATGAAACAACCCAAGGGTTTTATCATGGAAGGCAAGGAAAATATGGGATGTCGCCTAAAGAAATCCATTTATGAATTAAGGCAAGCCCCTAGACAGTGGTATCTAAAGTTTAATCAAACGATTAAAAGCTTTGGATTTAAAGAAAATATTGAGGATAACTGCATTTATGCAAGGTTTAAAAATGGGAAATATATTTTCCTAATCTTGTATGTGGATGATATCTTGCTTGCTAGCAGTGATGTTAGTCTACTACTAGAAACAAAGAAGTTCTTATCCTCAAATTTTGATATCACAGATCCTGATGAAGCATCCTATGTTTTGGGCATAGAAATTCACCGAGATAGGAACAATGGAGTCTTAGGACTATCGTAGAAGGCATATTTAGAAAAGGTTCTTCAAAAGTATAATATGCATGCGAGTAAAGCCACACCTGCTCCTATAGTCAAGGGCGACAGTTTTGGGAAATTCCAATGTCCCAAGAATCAGTACGAGATCGATCTCATGAAACCAGTACCATATGCTTCGGTTGTTGGAAGCTTAAAGTATGCACAAGTGTGCACTCGCCCTGACTTAGCTTTTATTACCGGGGTACTCGGTAGATATCAAGAGAATCCAGGCATGGAGCACTGGAAGATGGCAAAGAAGGTATTGCGTTATGCACAAGGCACGAAGCACTACATGCTAACATACAAGAGATCTGATTTCCTAGAGATAAAAGGGTATTCAGGCGCAGATTTTGCGGGGGACAGAGATGATAGAAAATCCACGTCAGGATACGTCTTCACTCTCGCTGGAGGGGCTATTTAGTGGAGAAGCTCCAAACAGTCAGTAGTTGCATCATCCACGATGTATGCAGAATTCATAGCATGCTTCGAGGCCACGGGGCAGTCGATATGGCTAAAGAAATTTATACCCGATTTGAAAGTGGTAGATTGTATTGAGAAACCACTAAAGATGTACTATGACAACCAGCCCGCGGTATTCTATGCTCACAACAACAAGTCGAGTAATGCTACCAAAATAATAGAGATAAAATATTATGTTGTGAAAGATAAAATCCAGGATCACACTATAAGTCTCGAGCATATAAGGACAAAGGATATACTTGCGGATCCGCTTACGGAAGGCTTACCACCCAATGTGTTCAAGGAACACTTAGCCGGTATGGGTTTAAGGGAAAGCCTTATGATTTCTGGATCATGAGAAGCCCAAAAGGAACAGAGTTTGTTTCTAAACAAAACGTATGTTGTAACTGTATGATTCTATCGGCAATTAAGCTGTGACGATGAAACATGCTCTATGTATCAATATGTGATGAAACAAATAAACTAGAAAGTATATGGTTAAAAGTAAAGTTGAGATCAAGGGGGAGAATGTTAGGTTGATCTCCTCTATGCAGGCCCAACGGCCTGCCGGCCCCTTGCATCGTGCACTGATCGGGGGCGCCCAACCAAACAATGGTTGGTGGGCCCCTGTCGCCGCGCCAGATATAAAGTGGTGTGGAGCCGGCCGCACAACTCACGAGGTTGATCATGCGACGCCACCACACCCAACATTCCCATCCGATCTAGGGTTACTAGCGCGTGCCGACGGGAAGCACCACCACCACACTCTCACGCACACCGCCGCCACCTCTACACCTCTCTGTCACCACCGCCGTCACCGTCCCACCATGGCCAGCGGCGGCGGCACCTCAGGTCAGGGAGAAGGTAATCCCCATCCCTTCTCTCCACTACCGAAACTACACATCGATCCGATCCAGAGGGATCTATCATCCTTCCCTCCGCCGGCGTTGATCCTTGCGACGAACTCATCTAATCTCTATCCTCATCTTGTGGCGGCAGTTTCTGGTGGATGGCTTCGTTGGATCTGAATGGTCAACCCCCCTTGGGCGCGAGGAAATTGACTATTTATTCTTAAGTTCATCAGACTTTGATTATAACTACAAAGTTGATTTTTTTTCTTGACAGAAAATGGCTAGGGACTAGATTGTGAGAGATGATTAGTGCTGGTGAAAAAGAAGAAAATCCCGCGTACACACGTCGTGTACATGTACAAGTACAAGGATGGTGATTGGTCCATAACTATCTACATCGCTCCATGCCTCCATCTATACCTAGCCATCGCAATTCATCACGCAGTGCCGCCGCCGCCTCCTCAACCCTAGGTGACGAATTCATCATGTGGTGCCCGGGCCGCCGGCCGCTAGGAAGTCAGGTCCCCAGCAGTTCCTAATGTTCAGGCGAACATCCGGCTAGCCGCTCACAATTCTTCAACGCTGTTTCTAATCTCTCCATTGTCAAAAGTAAAAAAAAACTATGAGAATCGTTGCACCTAAGAAAGGCTCGTAGCAAATCCTACAGAAAAATAGGATCGCAACATCTAGCACCGGGCACCATGCATTTTTTTTCCTTTCCCGCTCCACGATTTTTTTTCTCTTGGAGCGATCGATCAGTATCTGTTCCGTGTGTAGCAATCGATCTGTATACGACCTGTGGGACCTTTTTCGTTTCCCCCTAGCACTAATCATCTCTTACACTCTAGTCGCCAGTTAATGTTTTGTCAAGAAAAAATGAACTTTGTAGTTATAATCAAATTCCAACGAACTTAATAATAAATAGTCAATTTCCTCCTTGGGCGCCTAGGGGGTTGTATTTATACCCTTGGGGAGCCTTGGGGCGTGCTCCACCTTGCCTTGCACGAGATCTTGCTTGGGAGGTAAGCAAAATTGGTTTCCATAAAATCAGCCTCGCCTAGATTTTCCTGTTACGCAGCCCTTCCTTGCCGACGTCATATCTCCCACGCCCGATCTCCAAATAATGCAAATTCGGTGTCCAGATTGTGTGGCACGAAATTATCTCAAACTTTTGTATTCATCGCTTTCCTTGGAAACGAAGATAAGATCCCCAAAACAGCCTCGGAAGATAATCTGTCTGACTTCGGACTTGTCTGCGCAGCAGGCATTTCGGGGGCCATATCTCCTAGCTCCTTGATCCGAATTGGGCTTTCCATATGTTCAAATCGAAGCTCTCAACAAGGACCACAACTTTGGTATTCAATGTTTTGCCATTAAAGGCCGTTTAAGTCTCCGAATCTGCATCTAAAGATCATGCTGTTCTGGGCTGCGCGAATATCTCTCAGGTTGAGTTGATCTCGTGAGTAAATTTCCAAATCTCAAGACGACCTTTGGAGCTTCTGGAGTCATGTTCATCTTGAATATGCACTTGCATTGGGCTTCTTTATCCTTCCGAGACATGTGTTATGAACTTCACCCAAGAGTGCTCGTTTAAATGCCAAAAACCTGTGTAAACACAAATACTCCAAAAATACATATCTATGCGAACTTGTATCGTCATGAGGTTAGGATAATTAGTTATGATATCATATTCATGCCAACATTGAAGGTAAACCAAGGGGCTAGGGGTGTCATAAATGAGCGTTAACACCCACACGCTCCAGTATCAGATAAGGCCCAAAGAACGTGATACTGAGCTTCTGACTTGATCTCTTGGCCACAGATTTTTGAATGAATGGTTGAAGCTTGAGGAAGACCCAATCTTCTACAACAATTCACGTTCTTGTCTATTTTTGTCAGCCTATTGCTTCATTCTGTGCTGAGCTCTATGCAGATTATGTTTGATTTTTTTTAGAAAAGGAGGATATACCCCCGGCCTCTGCATCTGGGCGATGCATGCAGCCATTTTATTTATTATTCACAAAGACTTCACAAAATAATACATCAGTAAGCCTGAAGCCACCATCTTAGCAACACATGTCGCTACTCCTATCCCTTTGATGAAGGAGTGCCGAATGTCCGAGCTGAATACCAAACAGACATCGCACCAAAGCTTAACATCTAAAGCCGGATGCCCTAGCCCAGCCACATACCGGGACTGGGTCACACACCGATCCGGCGCACTCTCAGAGGCCGCCGCCGCCGTCTTCCACCGATCCATCTCCAGAGCAGGTACTGACGCACCGACCATGCCCGGCCTGCCGTCGACGCCACCACGGCGCCAGACAATGCCACCATCCTGCACGTATCCATCCACACACGCCCATCGCCGAAACTCCGCAGCACCATGCCGCCGTGATCCGCCGTCGGCCTTGCGGTAGATGTAACACCACTCCTCCTCTTGTCCCCTCCAGCCAGCACTTGCTCCAAAACGATGCCCCCAAGAGGGAAAACGACATCAAAGGCGCCGTCATCGTCCGATCCGGTAGACCCAGATCTAGGGTTTCCCCCGGAACATCCCGATCGAGTTGACGTGACCTGCAACAACGATGCCTCGAGAAGGGAACGACGTCAGAGACGCCGCCATCGTCCGCCAAGATCGCAGTCAGGCGTGGTTTTCACCGAAAGCCGCGTCGTCCCGATCTCGCGGCTGGCTGGAACCGTGCGGCCAAGACCACGCCACGGCGGATCTGGACGGGACACAAAAGGCAAGCAGGCAAAAAGAGGCAAATAGAGAGGGAGGATAGAGAGAGAGAGGGCAAATAAAACGGCAAGGGTGAAGTGGGGGAGAGGAAAACGAGAGGCAAATGGAAAATAATGTAATGCGAGAGATAGGGATTGTGATGGGTACTTGGTATGTTGACTTTTTGCATAGACTCCCCGGCAATGGCGCCAGAAATCCTTCTTGCTACCTCTTGAGCTTGCGTTGGATTTCCCCGAAGAGGAAGGGATGATGCAGCAGAGTAGCGTAAGTATTTCCCTCAGTTTTTGAGAACCAAGGTATCAATCCAGTAGGAGGCCACGCTCAAGTCCCTCGTACCTGCACAAAACGATAGCTACTCGCAACCAACGCGATTAGGGGTTGTCAATCCCTTCACGGCCACTTACGAGAGTGAGATCTGATAGATATATTATTTTTGGTATTTTTGATATAGAGATGCAAAGTGAAAAGTAAAAGGCAAAGTAAAAAAGCAAAGCAAGATTAAAGTGATGGAGATTGATATGATGAGAATAGACCTGGGGGCCATAGGTTTCACTAGTGGCTTCTCTCAAGAGCATAAATATTCTACGGTGGGCGAACAAATTCCTGTTGAGCAATTGACAGAATTGAGCATAGTTATGAGAATATCTAGGCATGATCATGTATATAGGCATCACGTCCGTGACAAGTAGACCGAAACGATTCTGCATCTACTACTATTACTCCACTCATCGACCGCTATCCAGCATGCATCTAGAGTATTAAGTTAAAAACAGAGTAACGCTTTAAGCAAGATGACATGATGTAGAGAGATAAATTCATGCAATATGAAATAAACCCCATCTTGTTATCCTCGATGGCAATGATGCAATACGTGCCTTGCTGCCCCTTCTGTCACTGGGAAAGGACACCACAAGATCGAACCCAAAGCTAAGCACTTCTCCCATGGCAAGAACTACCAATCTAGTTAGCCAAACCAAACGGATAACTCGAAGAGACTTGCAAAGATAACCAATCATACATAAAAGAATTCAGAGAAGATTCAAATATTATTCATAGATAGACTTGATCATAAACCCACAATTCATCGGTCTCAACAAACACACCGCAAAAAGAAGATTACATCGAATAGATCTCCACAAGAGAGGGGGAGAACTTTGTATTGAGATCCAAAAAGAGAGAAGAAGCCATCTAGCTACTAACTATGGACCCGAAGGTCTGAGGTAAACTACTCACACTTCATCGGAGAGGCTATGATGATGTAGAAGCCCTCCGTGATGACGGCCCTCTCCGGCAGAGCTCCGGAACAGGCCCCAAGATAGGATCTCGTGGATACAGAAAGTTGCGGTGGTGGAATTAGGTTTTTGGCTCCTGTTCTGTTCGTTTGGGGGTACGTAGGTATATATAGGAGGAAGGAATACATTGGTGGAGCACTGAGGGGCCCACGAGGCAGGGGGCGCGCCCTAGGGGGGCGCCCCCCACCCTCGTGACCGCCTCTATGATGCCTTGGCGTAGGGTCCAAGTCTCCTAGATCACGTTCTGTGAGAAAATCACGTTCCTGAAGGTTTCATTCCGTTTGGACTCCGTTTGATATTCTGTTTCTTGGAAACACTGAAATAGGCAAAAATAGCAATTCTGGGCTGGGCCTCCGGTTAATAGGTTAGTCCCAAAAATAATATAAAAGTGGAAAATAAAGCCCAATATAGTCCAAAATAGTAGATAATATAGCATGGAGCAATCAAAAATTGTAGATACGTTGGAGACATATCAGCTGGCCGGAGTGGTTGGGCCGAGTGGTTCGTTCGAGTGGCTGGCTCTAAGTAGTACAGGCATGCTTGACCCGTGTTGTACTGCCTTGACTCTCACATCGTTTTGGGAGTGGTTGGACCTCCTCTCCGGGTGATTGTAGAGTTCCTGTGGGACAAGACGTCTGTCACTGTGGCTTCCATGGCGAGGGTGTGCCTGCCCATCCCGTTCTGGCAGGTGAAGTACCCAGTGGGTACGGCGTGGGGTGGGCGGCACTGCGTGCTGTACGGAGCCATCCACTCGAGCGGGGTGGAGATCTTGTCGAGCGAGATGAGGCCTTCTCAGGTGTTCCTTCGGTGGGAAGGAACAACTACTCGAGCGAGGCGGAAGTCATCCGGGTAGGACAGAAGTACTTGGGTGAGGCAGAGACTACCCGGACGAGGCAGAGATCACTTGGGCAAGGCCAAAACTACTCGGATGAAATGTGCCCCTCTCATCTGAGGCGGGGGACCATTCGATCATGGTATTTTGTAACCTTGCACGGGTGTTTTCTTCCGGCTTTGTCTTTTAGAGGTTTTGGACCAATGGTTGGCTCAGCTAATCGGCTTAACTGCCAACCCTGGTCTAGATCCTCGTCAGTCCTTGTCGTTGTATCCTTCCATGAGACGAGCTCCTTGAGATGTTGGTTGCTCTGGACCTACTCGACGCCAATGGCACGAACATCCGCATCCAGCTGCTTCAATTGCTCTTCTACCGTCGCCATGCGATAGGTTAGGGTTGGGGGTCGGGTTTTCTTTGGCTGTTGGAGGCGGACTTGAGCGATGGCTTGCGCTAGCGGTGGAGAGGCTGGCGGCGGTGGGGATTGTTGCGGAGCTAGGCGGTGTGGAGGTAGGGTGGTGGTGGTGGCTCTTGGTTTGCAGCGGCGGTGGTGGTGGGCGAATCTAGGGCTGGCTTGTGGAGGTGGGTGTTGTGCGGAGGTGCCAGGATGGCTGCTTTGATACCAGATGTGACGATCCTAAGGCCACCACGGATAGCGAGAGGTGGTCGACGTCGCGCACGGCGGATCTGGGTCGGCTGCGGCGCTCGAGCAGGAAGAGGAAGAGAGGAAGACGAGTGGTGTTTAGGGTTTTCTTCTTCATTGTCTCTCTCGTCGGTAACACGACATATTTAGGCCTTCACAGGCTTATATGGGCCGAGCCCAATTACGTCACGTAGGCCTTACATGACCCAGGGCCAGATGTAGTCCATGAAAGGACCACTGGTGTTTCTTGCCGGTCTAGGGCTGCGGAGGTAGGGTCTTCGAGGACGGGGAGAAGAGCGACGGCGGCGGTGGTGCCATGGCGACAGCCCCTCCCGTGCCGTAGCCCCTCCATGGCGCCACCACATGGGCCCTCACTGAGCCCGCCCTCCTCCGCTGCCGCGGCCCCAAGGCCCTTTGCGGATGGATGGGCAGCCCCACGACCCCGACGAAGGCGGCAGGGACAGCTACAGGGGAGGGGAGGGGAGGGGAAGGATGGAAGGTGGACTCAGGCGGCGGAGGGACGATGGCAATTGCGGGAGATAGAGGGGAAGGGGGGATGGGAGAGATAAAATTGAGAGGGTTGTTTTTGTATGTGTGCTAACTTGGTGCCACGGTGGCATGCCACATCACCACGGAGAGCTGGCGTGGCGCATTTGTGACCTATGATGCACCTTTTTATAGAGTTTGGGGACCCATATACCCCGTGATGCACATGTGCTACAAGTTTAGGGAACTACGATGCAATTTACTCTATCTAATATATATGGTCCAAATCGTTGCTTATGCGCTTGTCATAAACCATACCTCCTCTGTTTTTCAAATATTTTGTAAAATAGAGGGAGTGCTTAGTTTAGCAAATCTTATTCAGTAAATTTTCCTTGAAATTCACCCCTTCGCTTTCTTCGGAATTATTACTAATAATCCAGCCAATATGATTCTATAGAGAAACGTTCTCTCTGACAAACGGGCCCTTAATGGAGGCCCACTAACTACTGGCCCAGCGAGGTGGCCGGCTCCAGGGCTCTCTAGGTCGGTTAAGCGGGGGCCACAGGTCAGCTTCCAACGAGTCTTATCTGGAAAGGGAAAAAATCCCTCACCCCCTCGCACCACTCGTCTCCATCCTACCCACCACCGCTGCGCCCGATCCCCACCTGAAAACCTAGATCCAGTGCCCCCTCGCCGCCGGCCGCCATGTCCGAGGCCGCCGACTGCAAGGGTGCCCCATCCTCAGCGGTGGCCGCTGTATTAGCCAATCCGTCCGAAGCCGACGCTGTCTGCATCGTCTTCGCTTCGCCCAAGCCGACCGTCAGCGTGTGTAGAGCCTCCCCACCTTCGCCCTCGACCTCAGCGTCGCCGCTGCCTCGGCCCCCATCGACATTGACTGGATTCAGGTTTCTTCGCCGCTTCAGGTGGATCTGGTCAGGCCGGCGCCGCCTTGTCCGCGTCACCGGGCTGGCATCGCCAGGAAGGCATGGCATGCACCTCGTGCTGAAGCAGAAGCCAGTGGGGACTGACGCGACAAACCTTCCCTGCGACGTCCTCCTTGACATCGCGAGGCGGGTTGGTCTTCCACGCCGCAATGTGATGGCCATGCGCTCCACTAGCCGGCCTAGAGAGCCCGGGTCCCTAAGAGAATCTCCAGCCGCGCCCCCAACAGGCCCTCCCCGAGCGATTTTGCCGCGCCGGCGTCGAAAAAACGGCCCAGTCGTGCCCCCAGAAGCCCGTTTTTCGCCAGCTCGAGGCGAAACTGGTGCCGGCGGACCCAGGCCGAACCCGGCTTCCTCGGGGGCGCCTGGAGCACCAACACAAGTGAAAAGGGCGCGTGGGTCCACCCTGCCGGTGAGGCGAGCGCCTGTTCCCGCCATTTCTTCCTGTGTTTTCCCCACTTCCCTCCCGTACTCTTCCTTCCTCTCGCCAAACTCCCTCCCGCTCGCCTCCCTCCCAGCTGGCCGCCATGCCACCGAAGAAGTATGTCGCCCCCCGCGTGGCGGCAACCGCGACCGCCTCCGTCGCCCAGCCGAAGCAGAGGAAGCCGAGGGCGCCGCCGACCAAGTCACCGGGCATGACAAACACCGAGTGGAGGGCGGAAGTTCAGCAGTGGGAGGCTATCACCGCCGACCGGCGGAACAGGGCCATCGCCAAGAAGGCCCGCGACAACGCGGCGCGTGCGGCTGCGGCTACCTCGGCGGACCAAATCAAGGCCGTGGCGGCTCGCGCGGGGATGATGAATCCACCCAGAAGCCACGCCCAATATGCGCCCTAGGGTCAGCAAGGCGTCGGCTCTCCGCAACCATGGGCATCGCCCTCGCCGGGCTACGCTGACGGTGACACGCATGGTGTGTTCAACCCAAACGTCACCTTCCTCCATGGATACCCGGTCTAGCGCACGCCCTCACCCGCCTTCGCCGGCGTGCAGTAGCCTCCATACAACTACTCGCCGCCAGCCTACGCTTCCTCCCCGATGCCCCCGCTACGCCGTGGCCCGCTGCCCTTCTCGCACCTGGGCGACATCGATGGACCGAGGCCGACATGGACGACATCATCGCGACAGGTTCGGCCGCGGCCGCCGCATCTCCCGGGTTCGCCACCCAGGACGAGGTGGTGGATCTCAGCGGAGGCATGGACGGCGAGCTCAGCTACGTCTATGGCGAGGACAAGCAGGAGGAGTAGGAGGAGGAGGAGGAGGAGGAGGAGGAGGAGGAGGAGGAGCCGACGCCTGCGACGGCGAACGGGCGTAAGAAGAAGCGGGCGGCCAGGACAGGCAAGCTGCGCATCAAGTGGGCGTCCAAGGAGAAGGAATGCCTCGCCGAAGCATGGAAAGTCGTCTTCCTCGACCCGACGACCGGCACGAACCAAAGTGTCGACACGTACTGGGACCGCATCAAGGCCGAGTTCGACGAGCGCAAGCTCGTCGACCCCTACTTCAAAGGCGTCTACATGCAGCGTGGCTCCAAGGCGATGGTGAACCATTGGGGGCGTATCCAGGGGGCGTGCAACAAATGGCATGGGGTCGTCGAGGAGGTCGCGGCTCGCCCAGAGAGCGGCGCCAACGTCGAGGATCAGGTATGCCACGCCGGCCTCCCGCCTCTCTTTGCTGTGTACGTGCGCCAACTTTTTGTCCCTCCACACAGTTGCTGCGCATGTTCACCCTGTACCTGCAGAGCAACAGCGACGCCGAATTCAAGTACCTCCACGTCTACAAGCACAGTGACAAGTGCGAGAAGTGGGCGGAAGTCCTGCGCACCCTCGACAAGGCCAAGGAGACCTACAAGCCGGACGCGCCGACTCCTGGCGCATCGGAAGGATGGCCGGACGGCAACAAAGTTGCCAAGAAGGGGAAATACGCCGACGCGGCCACCGCACGAGTGCAGGAGTCCATCAAGCACTACCTCGCCGACGCGCAGTCCCGGGCCATCTTTCGTGAAGAGAAGACCGAGGCGCGGTGGTCGGTGTTGATGTTGAGCAGCGCCGTCAAGCTCGACCTGCTCCGGACGAACGTCCCCGCAAAGAAGAGAAACACCGACCTGGCTTTCCTGCTGGGCGGGGCGGACATGCTCCAGAGCACCGACGAGGCGGTCAAGGCGTGGTACTTGGCGGAGTGTGGCCTCATCCTGAACCAGCTTCCCTCGACAAGGCCGCCGACACCGACGCACACGCCGACGTCGCCGCCAAGCCCGCGTGACGACGCCTCCATGATGCCCACACCACCGAAGCCGCGCCGACGCCGCCCAGCGCAGAGGCTGCTCCGACACCGCCAAGTCCACGCACGCCAACTTCGCCGACGCCTAGGGCAGAGCCCACTGAGTGATGCGCACGCGAACTTCTGCCGCTCTATTTTTTGTACGCCGAACTGTGGCTTGCGATCGCCCGACTTGTGGCGCCTTTTATGAGCGGGAACGACCAAGTTCAAATTTTTCGCGTCCTGGGCTGACGCCTGGGGGAGTGACTGTGAGCTAGGTCGCCCCCAGGGGCCGAACTAGCGCCGGTGCGCCCCCAGACCGCCCTTTTTTAGTGCTCTGGGGGCTGAACGGCTGGAGATGCTCTAACACCAACGGCCCACTATTGATGGCATCCCATCTGGATACCGGGAAGATGGTTGCTCTCCAACTCACTGCTCCTGAAGGAAGGAGTAACCCCTCACTTGTTCCGTGCGCGTGTGTCTGCCAACCACCATTTTCCGCGCTGCACTGTGGGGAGCTGCGAACGGCCTCCTAGTGCTGCAGAAGATTGGCACCAACTATCTCTTTCTGTACTGCCTCAACTGTGGAGACATGGTGCCCCTCCCTCGTCTACCACCTGGATGCTCTACTGGGTGTGCTTTGGATGCTTTGGGAGCAGAAGCCTTCGGAAGTGGCGGTGTATTCTTCAATGAGCTGCCAACTAAGTTGTTTGCCATCCAATTTTGGCACTACCCTAATTTGGTTACTCATAGGAGGGAGCGGAAGGCATGGTGGTTGGTCCGGTGTCGGTTCTTTATCCTGATCATAGGAATCCATTCTCAACCAGGAAAGCAGCAGCAGAGGTCTTCTTCATTGACATACCAGCTGAGGGAGATCCAGCGATGGACGTGTGGGATAACTTTGGCAATCATGTCTTCAGATGTGCTGATAGGGTATACACCTGCGTCATGTTGCGGTCTGTTGACGATGCTAACGTTGTGAGCACAACTGTATACTATGTGGATCAGCTTCCTGGTGGTGCTTTTACCCTTGTCCGCACGTACAACATAGGGCCTTTTGTAAAGTAGTTTGGGAAGCGTAGAACCCTTTGTCTCGGGCCGCGTTGTATATATTGAGGCAATGCCTTGGTGCACACGTTTACAGAGAGAAACCGATCGAGAGAGAGAGAGAGAGAGATCGGTCGAGAGGAGATCGACCAGGAAGAGATAGAGTTGAGATACATGTTAAACACCTCTCCTATCCCTATACAATAATTCTAACACTCCCCCTCAATCTAAACCTCAAGCCTTGCTAAGGTTGAGATTGGACTTGAACTCGTCTAGTCTTCTCTCGGTCAAGGGTTTAGTGAACCCATCCGCAAGTTGATCCCCTGTGGGAATAAACCGGATCTCAAGCAGCTTTCGAGCTACTCTCTCTCTGAAAAAATGGAAATCCACTTCAATATGTTTTGTTCGTGCATGAAAAACAGGATTTGCTGAAAGGTAAGTGGCACCAATATTGTCACACCACAACCGTGCAGCTTTTGGAGCTTTAATCCCAAGTTCATAAAGTAACGTTTGTATCCACATCACTTCAGCTATAGCATTCGCCAACGACTTGTATTCAGCCTCTGTACTGGATCTTGAAACAGTAGCTTGCTTTCTTGCACTCCATGACACAAGATTAGATCCCAGAAACACAGCAAAACCACCAGTAGATCTCCTATCATCAGCACACCCTGCCCAGTCTGCATCAGAATATGCAGTAACAAGCAAGGAAGGGGACTTAACAATCTGAAGTCCAAGCCCTTGAGAATACTGAAGATACCTTAGAATTCTTTTAACTGTTGTCCAATGAGTAGTTCTAGGAGCATGCAAACATTGACATACCTTGTTTGCTGAATAAGAGATATCAGGACATGTAAGAGTCAAATACTGCAAGGCACCTACAACACTCCTATAATTTGTTGCATCCTCTGGACCAAGAGCTTCTCCACTGTCAGCTGTAAGCTTTTCTGAGGTGGAGATTGGTGTACTGACTGGTTTGCAATTCTCCAATCCCACCCTTTTTAGAACATCAGCTGTATATTTCTCTTGTGATAGAAGTATTCCATCTCTAATCTGCTTTACCTCTATGCCAAGAAAGTAGTGAAGATCACCTAGATCCTTGAGAGAAAATTCAAGCTTTAAATCCGTAAGCAAACAAGTAGTGGCCTCTTGACTTGAACTAGCAACAATTATATCATCAACATAAACAAGGACAAAACCAGTGATATTGCCTTTGCTATAAAAGAACAAGGATGTATCTGCCTTGGATGATGTGAAGCCAAGATGTTGTAGCTGCATACTCAACCTAGAATACCATGCTCTTGGAGCCTGCTTCAGGCCATATAAGGCTTTATCCAACTTACATACATAATGTGGTGTGCGGTGATTTCCATAACCTGGTGGTTGCCGCATGAACACTTCTTCCTCAAGAACACCATGAAGAAACGTGTTCTGAACATCCAGCTGTCTTAAGCTCCAACCTCTGGAAACAGCAATGGACAAAACAAGACGAATAGTAGTTGCTTTAACCACAGGACTAAAGGTATCATCATAATCAATTCCAAACCTTTGTTTTTGAAGCCCTTTGCAACTAACCTTGCCTTGTATCTGTCTATACTGCCATCTGATTTTCTTTTAATCTTGTATACCCATTTACAGTCAATTATATTAGCACCATGTTGTGGTGGTACTAGATGCCAAGTCTGATTTTTTATAAGTGCATTATATTCATTATCCACGGCTTCCTTCCAATCCTTATTAGCAAGAGCGTCATGGAGATTAATAGGTTCACCAGTAGTGGCAAGAAAAGCACGCTTGGTCGGATTATACCTTATTGTACCATCACTATATTGTTTTTCTTTGAAAATACCTGACCGAGACCTGGTGTTTCGACGAAGAGGTGAAGGAGCCAGAGAAACAGTTTCTGTTGGTTGTGGCGCAAGAGATCTTGCTGATTCGGTGATGTGCACAGAAGATCTAGGTGGATTGGGCTCCTGATCCAAGAAGGATTGACGATGCTGGCGCTGCTCCTCATCTGACGCGCAACCAGAGCTGACCGGCGAATCAGAACCGCCTGGCGGGTCCCGTGTTGTCGCGACAGGACCGGTCGGTGGGTCCCAAGGCGACGTGGCGGCCAGGGACTCGTCCCCCCCCTCGCGCCTTGCTCGATGAGCGTCTCGGGGTGCGCTGGCGGAGATTGGCGCGGCGCGCCTAGACTGGTGCGACCCACCTGGTCGGCTGCGCAGCTGTCGGCCACCAGGGGGCGCAGGGGCGGATCGGCGCTAGATCGCGCGCCTGCAGTCTGACGCGAATCCGGCTCGGATCGCATGCTGGCAGCAGGATCAGCATCGGGGGCCGGGACTGGTTTGTCCTGTGTGCACATAAAATGACAGGTAGAATATGCACAAAAGGTATTAGAAACGCAATTTTCTTTGGATTTTTGCACATGATCATGATCAGTTAATTCTCCCCCGTGATCAGGATGTAAAGGAGAGCCGGAGAGAAGCACGATTTCTACACGAAGCAAAGCACCCGCATTGGGATGAAGTTTGGAGAAAGGAAATAGTGTCTCATCAAAAATGACATCCCGAGAGATATAGATGCGTCCGGTAGATGGTTCAAGATATTTGTAGCCTTTATGAAGATTAATGTACCCAAGAAAAACACATTGTGTGGAACGAAACTCAAGTTTGTGATGATTGTATGGACGTAAATTGGGGTAACAAGCACACCCAATTTTTTTGAGATAATTGTAATCTGGCTTTTGGTTATACAATCGTTCTAAAGGGGTAGAATTGCCACGCTCGCGCGGTCGCGCCCTTGGAGATTTAACACGGTGTGTTAGGCTATCTGATGTTGGCATGTCATACATAGTCATCACTTAATCACTCATACTACAACAAGGTTGGCTATAAGTGTATTTTTTTACTCCTCTCTATCTCTTTCTTCGTACTCAAGGAAGAAACGGTGCTAAGCGCGTGTATTTATTGCATTTGCCAAGGAGTGACCTCTTCCAATGAAATGGTGTTGCTAAGTTTGCTTCATTTAATTAGCTATAGACTCAAAATTTTCTTTTCACCTATGTACACGTGCTTAGCACTGTTTCTTCCTTGGGTCACCAAACTAGTCTCTCTCTTCTTGATTAACTTGCCACATCAGACTTTATGCCTATGTGGCAAGCTTAAGCACCTATAGGAGCAAGTAAAAGTAAGTACAATAGTGCGCTTTACATGGCATTTTTGCATATGTGGAGGAAAGAGACGCAAGGAAAAAGTGGAGAAGTGGGCTCTCATGGAAGAGCCAGCTTCTACTACATGGTGGAGCATTGGGAGAGGCACCTGTGTGGAGGTGGTCAGGAATCTGGGAGACTCACACCGGTCGTAGCGCCGCAGTTAAATGATAATGGCAAGTCAAATCACGAGGCCCCACCTGTCCAGCAGTAACTCGCTGTCAAATCACACAGCCCTACGTTTGCAGCAGCCTACTCCCTCGTCTTCTCGCGTCTCTGTCGAGCCGACTAGGCAGAACTGCCCCGCCGCCTACCGCGTAGGAAAAGCCCCGCCCTCGACTTTTAAATAGTATACATTATACTAATTTTGTATCCATGGATTGCGCCCGCGCCATGGAGAAAAGCGTCTAGAAAATGGAGGAGAGACAGTGGTCCTGCAATAGAGAAGAGCGAGAGGCGAGACGTTGGTTTTGGAATGGAGATGATGGAGAGGAGAGGAGGTGGTTTTGCGATGGAGAAGAGGGAGAGGAGCGTGCGACAGCGATTTAGGATTGGACGAGAGGACCGGCGCGCTCTGACTGGATCAAAATCAAAATCAATTTACCCTTCATTTAAGAAAGCGACCCCACATTAACTAGTCTCCCTTTTATTCTGGGTCAGAATTGACCATGATTTTCGCACATAAAATATATGTTATACGTTGTATACAAGGCCACTATCAAAATTATAATTTGCAACTATACAAGGCTACTAACATTAATCGAGGCAAAATTGATGGCGTTTGCCTCGTACTAGCACCCGAGGACATTAATATCCCTTGTGTGCATGCGGGAGTGAGAAGGTTAGCTTGCAGTCGCAACATTAATCAACCAATGAGGAGTAAGAGGGTTGGCTTGTTGTGCTTGGGAGAGAAAAACCACATTAATTAACACGACAATCAAGGTGACAAGCTAGCTTGCAACATTGACTTAAACATAGCATTGATTTTTACCTTGGTACCTGTAATATGAGTTTGTGGCCTTGTATACAAAAATGGAGGGAGTATAATTTGAAAGTACATTCCGATATGAACCAAATGATACAATTTTTTGTGACATGTATTCACATTTTGCTTGTCAAATACAGTACATGGTCAAACTTTGACCCAAAATACGCGAAACAACAAAAAAAATACTTCCAAGATCAACGCCGCTCTTCCGCTCTTCTCCTCTTCAACCACCGCCGCTCCTCTCCTGTTCCAATCTAAATGCAGCGCCACTCCTCTCCTCTTCCATTTCAAAACCACTGCCCCTCCTCTCCTGTTCCAGTCCAAAACCAGCGTCGCTCCTCTCCCGTTCTAATCCAAAACCAGCTGCTCCTCTCCTCTTCCATTCAAAAACCACCGCCGGTGAGGGAAGGTGCTGTGGAGAAGTAGATCGATGGAGGAGTACAACCGATACGTGAGGATCGCAGACGGCGACCCTGTGAAGCTAGCTAGGATGTTGGAGATAAAGTCTTGGTTTGACAAAAAGGACCAACTAGTGGCGACGGCGACATCCATGGCCAAATATCTGCAACAGAGCGAAAATGCGGCGATACTCCTGGAGGGAGTCACGCCGGAGTACATAGAGCTGCTCCTCTGGGCCATGGAGCAAACAGATTCACCGAATCCGATCGTGAGGGAGCGGTGGTGGGAGTCTCGATCCCAGATGGAGCATCCACCAGAGATTGAAGGGTCGAGCATCCACATGGTGTCGTTTGTGAGGGTGTCCTGCCAGAGCGAGCCGGTGGAGTTTTCGTCGACAGAACCCAACTACAAGAGGAGAAAAGCAGTTGGCCCGACGACGCTTCCCCGCCATCGTCTCCCTCGCTGTTCACATCGTCTCACGGGGCGGCTGTCTGCCACCGAGGAATAGGAGGGGGCTGCCCCCCCATCCCAATAGTCGGGCAGGTTGTGAATTGTCAAGAGGAGCTTAGGGTTGTTAGTATTTGCAGGTTGTGAATTGTGTTTTGTGTTGTGTATTTTGAGAGTACTTCCAGATATGAATGTCTTTTGAATTTCAGATTTGCAGTATTGAGCATATGAAGTATTTTATGAATTCTAGATATCTATTTTTAGCACTTAAAAAAATATAGTTTCATAGGAGTATAAAAGTGGAGACAATGTGATTCTCATAGAAGAAACTGCAAGTTTCTGTTTCAGATAAGAAACTGCAAGTTCAGTTTCAGATAAGAAACTACAACTTTCAGAGGCAGAGGATTTATATTAACATGGCCTTTTCAAACAGGGTTAACATCATGTTGGAAGTTTTATTCATGGTCGAAAATGGAACTACCAGCTAGTTAACATCATGCTGATCAACATTCATGAATAGCACATCTTCATATGATGCATAGTCAAAATGCCAACACAATGTCGGGTGTGCGAAACACAGAGAAAACAAGGGACGAAGTTTTGGCAAGTGTTGGACGTGGTTTTGGGCTGCCCCGTCTAGGATTTCATTTTTAACATGAGCAACCCACGTCCTCGGATGGGAGGTCCATAGGCCGGTCGATACCGTCATGTATCGACCGGCCTATGGACCTCCCATCCGAGGTTTTATTTTTGGCAGCCCAATTTATGTATTTTTTTTGAAGAAAACGCAGAGGTCTGTTCTATTTTTCTATATAAGAATAGGAATGCCAGGTCCAACTTATGTTTCCCTTCTAACTATATTATACATATATATTTAAATTATTTTATATGTTGACTATTTAGTTCACATAATTGGCAAATAGATGACCGCTCTCGCGATCCCCTTCGCCCCCGCCACCACCTCCACCCTCGCCGCCGCCCCCGCCACTACCTCCACCCTCGCCGCCGCCATAGATCTCGCCGCCACCCCCCGCCTCCTGACTTCGGGTGCACCTGCCCCCCTCAGGAAGTCCGCTCGCGCACCCCATGGAGTCGCCGGCCATATCCACGGGGGAATGGCTGGAAGACAGACAGATGTACAAGATGCATCTCCACATGTCTACAAAGCCTTCCCGCGGATGCTCCAGCCGCTCGACTCCGTAGCGCCGGAGGTGCTGCGGGAGACTCGAGGGTGGAGATGGAGGGAGCGGGCGATGCGGATCCGCGACGACGCTCTCTCCTGGACCCAGTGCACGCGCGAACGGAGGGAAGCAGAGGAGGAAGCTGCGAGGGAGGAAGCCAAGGAGGGACCGAATCCGTTCTCTCACTCGCGCAGGTATGCTTGGATGTGCAAGGATCATGTGGATTTGGAGCTGCTGAATCTAGCCCTGCGGATCTACTTCAAAGGAGATTTTTCGGAGAAGCACAGGATGCCCCACCCCAGTGAGCCGCCGATTGCGTTCGTTCGATGGGTGAAAGGAGAAGTGAATTCAGGAGATCCACGCCGTGCTGCGAGATGGGAATGCTTGACTGGACTCCTGCCCACCAGCACGCCACCGGAGCCGGAGCAGGTGGATCCCCTACCTTACCTCTCCCCCAAACCTGCAGAAGATTGAAATTAGGCTTGCAATCTGCTTCAATTGAACTGTCTGGTGGCTATTTCTGCTTCCTGAGAGACAACATCTAGCTGGAGGATGAGAAGGAACCAGGAACTCCGATGAATTTCTCCTATCACAATGGGGGGAGCGCCAGTTGGGCAGTGGTACGGCCCACCTCCGCCCCAAATGGGGGCACAATCTGGGCAGGCTCCTGTAATTTCCCAACATCAATCTGCTGGTGGTTCTGACTCTCAGATCAGTGGGAAATCTCAAGCCAAGGATCAGCAAAAGAAGAGATAGGACATCCAGAAAACTGCTCCTGCCCCTGCTTCGGGCCTTATGGCATACTCTGAGGTGATCTGCTACAACTGTGGGGAACTAGGGCATCATTTGGATAAATGTGTCAAGCCCAAGAGATGTTTTATCTGCAAAATGGTTACCCATAAAGTTGATAATTGCCCTGTCAGAAGGAAAACCCACAGTTCTGCTAGATATGTTGGAAGTGCTACTCCAGGATTATGTCCACCATTGACAGAATTTTCTATGACACAGAATTAGATAGTTTTTCCCCTTTCTAGTTGTAGAGCTCTGCCCAGATGTGGTAGTGACCACACTCCTTTGCTCTGGGACTCTGGTCTTAACCAACTCCAAAGAGCAATAGTTTTAAATTTGAAAAGTGGTGGTTGCTTAGAGAAGATTTTACTGAGCTAGTCAGGAAAATCTGGAATGAGCCTACTGGGAGCAGCTGCCCCCTAGAAAATTGGCAGATCAAAATCAGGAGATTTAGAAGAACTACCAAAGGGTGGAACTCCAATGAGGAAGCTAATCATAGAAGATACAAAAGGCTTCTCCTCCTTGAGTTTGATTCTCTAGATATTAAGGCAGAAACCACCGACCTCTCTGAGGCTGAGACTAATAGATTAAACTTTGTCCATGGAGAGCTCAAGAAAATTTGGCTTCAAGAAGAAATCAAAGCCAAACAAAGGTCTAGAGATAGGAACATTAAGGAGGCTGATAGAAATACTGCTTACTTCCATGCAGTAGCTAAGCAGAGGAGGAAAACCCTCATTCACTCCCTTGATGGCCCTAATGGCCCTGTTACTAAGGTAGATGAGATGCTGAAAGTGGCTAGTGACTTCTACAAAGACCTATTTAAGAAAGAAAACCCTTCTGGGTTCTCTCTACAAAAAAAATTCTCTGCTTCTGAAAAAGTCTCTCCTGCTAAAAATGAGCTGCTAGAAGCCCCTTTTTCAGAGACAGAGGTGAAGGAAGCCATTTTTAGCTCTTATCCTGATGGGGCTCCAGGTCCTGATGGGATTCCCTTCTTGTTTTACCAGCATTTTTGGGACTTGGTGAAAAATGATCTCTTAGATCTTTTCCAAGCCTTTCATAGAGGAGAGTTGGATCCAGCAACTTACTCATGGGGGGTCTGCTGGGGTCAAGTTAAATAACTGTGAAAGTGATTTTTTCCTTGCTGGTAAAGGCCTTAGGAAAGGTGACCCCATCTCCCCGCTTTTGTTTAATTTAGTAGTGGACATTCTTAATAAAATGCTGAGCAAAGCTGCTGATCATAGTATGATTGCAGGGCTCTGCCCTGAGGTCTGCCCTGGTGGCATCATCTGCCTTCAATTTGCAGATGATACCATCCTTTTCTTAGACAATGACTCCACACATGCTAGCAATCTGAAAACTGTTCTAACCTGGTTTGAACAAGTCTTAGGCATGAGAATCAACTACTCTAAAAGTGAACTCATCCCTATCAATATGGATGATCAGGAGTTAGCTGACTTCCTCTCTATTCTAGTCTGTAATAAAGGTAACTTCCCCATTAAGTACCTAGGTATCCCTCTCCACTATGATAAACTGAGGAGAGAGGATATCCAACCCTTCTGGATAAAATCATTAAAAGGATTGCTGGGTGGAGGGGCAAACTTCTCTCTTACAGAGGTAGATTGATCCTCATACAAGCTTGTTTGGCTAGCATTCCAGTGTATCTCCTCTCCTTCTTCAAGTTCCCTAAATGGGCAGTGAACCTCATCAATTCTTAGATGTCTCATTGCTTGTGGAATGATTTTGAGGGAAATAGGAAGCTACACCTTTCTAATTGGGCCCTAGTCTCTATGAAAAAAGATTTTGGAGGCCTAGGCATACCTAACCTCCAAGAAATTAACATCTGTCTTCTAGGGTCTTGGATTAAAAGATTCTATGAGGAAGACCTGAAACCCTGGAAGCTTCTTATTGCCCATAAATACCTAGGAAATAAACCTAATATTTTTGTCCCTTCCTCCAACCCTAAGACCTCTAGATTCTGGAAAGGATTAAAATCTATTATGCATGCTGTGAAATTTGGCTACAGATGGAACATAGGGGATGGGAGCAGAACCAGGTTCTCAAAAGATACTTGGTTTGGCACATCCCCCTAGCAGTCCAATTTTGGCCTATTTACTCTGTCCGCAATGAGCTTAACAAAAGTGTCAATGAAGTTTGGGACGGTCAATGCCTAAAACTCTCTTTTAGAAGGAACTTTAGTGATAGTCTCATGGAACAATGGTTCCAGTTGGAGGAAATTGCCAAAAGCATTACCTTTACAGCCGAGCCAGATGCCCTGATTTGGCAGCTAGACAATAAGGGGAAGTATTCCTCCAGCTCCCTCTATCATGTTATCAACTTTAGAGGGGTTCAACCCATGTTTATCCCTGCTGTCTGGAAACTGAGAGTTCCCCCAAAAATTCATGTATTTCTCTGGCTTCTCTCCAAAAACAAATTGATGACTAGGGATAACCTTAGGAAGAGACACATCATCAAACCCCTTGATTGTGTTTACTACTTGGAACAAGAGTCTTGTTCTCACCTATTTTTTGAATGTATAGTTGCTAAACATCTCTGGGCCCACATTGAGGAATATTTCTCTAGTCAGATTGGCTCATCCTTCGAATCTGTCGCCAGATTCTGGATTGCTACCAAAAAGTGCTCAGTTTTAAACACTGTTAGCTCAGCTGTCCTTTGGTGCCTCTGGAAATATTGAAATGCTATGATTTTCAGTAACACCTCCTGGATTTCCATTCCGCAGGTCTTGAGGTTGATCAGGAACATGGTGAGGAACTGGGCGATTCTCTCCTCCGGATCAGACAAGGACAAGTTGATGAGCTTCGTGGAAACCCTAACAAGATCCCTCTAGAAACCGTTGGCGATCACTTGTGGCTGAACAAGGCTCGACCTGCTCTGGTGCTGGACCCGTGGGCTCGTCTCAAGATCTCCGATGAAGATGATGGGCACCTGGCGCCGAAAAAGAGGGACATCCACCATGCTACGCCTTCCAGCCCGGTTTCTCCGCTTGCTTATTGGTCGCCGCAGGCTGACACAGCCCCTTGGCTGAAGACCATGAAGGCTTCGCTGGACCCTCCTTGTGTCATTTGAGTGCTCTATCCGCTCTGCCTTTGGGACCGCTCGGGTGATTTGTGTTATTCAGAGAACTTGTTCATCCACCCCCCTAGTTTGTAGCTTTTCTACCTTTGCTTTCGAACTGCTCTTTGAGCTTCTGTATCAGAATATGTTGTGGTTTCGTTCTCAGCAATGGAACCGGGGAGATGCTCCCTGTTTTTCTCAAAAAATTATTTTATGTGTTATTATATATTATTTTTATTGTCATCATATATTTAACAGATACTTACATATGTAAGAAAACAATATCCCATATCCTATTAACTTATAAAAATAATTTCTTATAACAAATAAAATCCTGGATTGTTTTGGCATGAAAATCCTAGTGATTGTGTACAAAAGCTTGGTAAGATTTAAGGACGAATGTAATAATATCACTTATTATTTAAATATATTTATAACAAAATGCTCAACCCCTTTTTATTTTTTGATAACATTGCTGGCCCAACCCAACATTATAATTAGAATCAGCCCAGCAAAATCGTGTATTTCGAGAAAGTTCAAATGGGCTGTAATTTTTTAGGAAATAAAATAAACGGGCCGCATAGACACTACATTATTTGTTCACCCAGCCCAGCTATTGGCTGTAATTCAAAAAAAGATCAAATTGACTGTAAATTCTACTGTGAAAGAAAAACACTATAAATTCTGAAAAAATGGGTTGAATACGTGCCACATTTTTGGAGGCTGAAATGTGGGCCAATAGGTCGAAGCCAATGCAAGTCATTGTCAATTTAGTCAACAAATGATTCTGACATGTTAGCCGTTGAATTTATGTCACAGCCCTAGCATTGGTTGCAGATAGTTGCATCAGTGAGCATCATGCATCCTGTTATTTTCAAGAAACTTGAAATGAGGAAATTGAAAGCCTCAGAAATCATTTTAAAAGAAGGGCAAGAACCCTTTAAATTGCATTCATTGCTTCCAAAATGACTTCATAAATGTTTGATAAATTTGGCAAGGCTTTGAGACCAAACCAAACATAGTGAACATTTTTGAAGGAATTATTTTGGGACATTGAAATTAAATCAATATGTATTTGAGTTTTGGATTATATTCATTTTTATAGAATATAATTCAAAAGGCCCTCGAATTATTTATGTGCCTCTGGAAAAGTCCATAATGGCAACATCAAAATATTCAGAAGGTTTTGCCCTGTTTTGGATTTGTTTTGAATTTTGAATCAGTGGCAAAATGTATAAATAAAAACAAACAAAATAGAGATAAAATTAGAAAGGGCAGAACTCACCTGGCCTTACCTGAGAGGCCCAGCCGTAGCCAGCCCAGAGGCCAGTACTGTGCAGCCCAGCAGCTGGCCCAGCCCACCACAGCTGCCAGTCGTCTCCCACCTCGCGCCAAAAGGACGCGAGGCGTGTGTCCGCCGCACGCCGGCGCACGCTCGGCCACCTCCACCCTGCCTGGCTGCCCCCTCGTCGCTCTGGACCCTCCCCGCGACGCCACGCAACCTCCCGGACCCCCTCGAGCTCTCTCCCGTGCCTCTCCTCTCCTATGGTCCTCTCTCCCTCTCACGCCCGAGCACCACTGTCGCTGCCGCCCGCTGTCCCTGTGGCCACCGAGCTCCCCTCGCCTCTCCGAGCAGTCCACGGGCTCCGCCTCCACCTCCCGCGTCTCTCCGTCAGCTCGCACGACGCTAGACGCCCTGCCTCGCCCTCTACCCTGCCATCTTCGTCGTCTCTGCCCCGAGATTGCCGGTGGCCGCACGACCTCATCATCCCCTCCCGAGCTCGCCGAGGCCACTGTAGCAACCGCCGTGAGCTCTTCTCTCTTTTCCCCCTAACCCCGCTGATCCTCTCGCCCTCTAGCTGCAACTCCCACTGTGGCCAAATCCCGCCGCCGCCCGGGCTCGTTGCCGGAGTTGCTCCGGTGACATTTTGGTCATGCCAGTGTGTCCTAAGGGTTTGTGGGCACGCGTATGTATCGTAGGCATCAAGAACCAGTCATCACCCGAACTCCGGCCGCCGCCTTTGAGCTCGCCGCGGTCGTCTCCGGCCGCCCCAGCACCTGCCACCACCACCGTTGGACGTGCTGCTTTGCGGGCGTTCCAACGAGCCCAACCCCGCCTCCTCCCGTCGCTGGAATCGCCGGGACGAGCGACGCCGCTGAGCTCCGGTTATCGCCGGAGTTAATCCAGTGACGTGGTAGACTAGTTAGGGTTAATGACGCGGTTAGTTAGTGCTTAGTGACACTGACAGCCGAGCCCCGCGGCCTAATTAAACCTGGTTTAGTTACTTCTTAGGATTAACTAACCACACTGGCCCCACGCGTCAGTTTTGACCGTGCTGATGTGGCAGTTGACCAGGGCCACCTGTCAGCGACACTAACTGGCCCTGAGTCACTGACCTGTGGGCCCCATTGGTCAGGTTTGACTTGGACCGGCCCCGTTGACCTGGTGATGTCAGCATGATGCAAGGCTGACGCAGTAATGCTTTTCTGTATTTTAAATAAATCTAAATTATTTATTTATTTTCAGAAAATCCCCTAAACTTCCAAAAATCATAGAAATTCAACCGTAACTCCAAATAAGATAAATTATATATGAAAAATTATCATAAAAAGTCAAGGAATCTGTTTATGGCATTTGCATGCATGTTTGAACAACCTAGGGTTGCTGTACGGGGCAATTTGCATAAATGACAAATAAATAAGCACATATGTAGTTTGAATTTGAACCCTTGGTTCAAACCAACTTCATTTAATATGGTTGCTAGTTGCGTTAGCTCAAACCACAGCATATTGACATGTCATGATCATGCATCATATTGTGCATTGCATTGATTGTGTTTATTTCTCTGTTGCCGGTATTTGTCCCCTCTCGATAGACGTGGTTTCGACGATGAGATCGATGACACCGACGAAGAACTATATTATCTTCAAGAGTGCCAGGCAAGCAAAAATCCCTTGTTCATTCCGATACAATCCCACTCTCTCGCTCCTGCTCTCTTTTACTCCATTAGGGCAACAACGATTCATCTGTTACTTGCTGTGGTAGTTGAACCCCTTACCTCTGCATGACCTGTCATTGCCACAGTAAATAGATGAAACCCAGTAGCATGAGTAGGAGTTGTTTGAGCCCTGATGTGCCGACTCATTCATGTTTGTTTGTCATACCTGCTATTGCATAGAGTTGTGTCGGGTCTAATTCATCGGGAATGAATTGGAATGGTGAGGAACATGTCCTACTGTGTGTGAGCTAAGTGTGTGAACACGATTTGGTAAAGTTAGCTGTGAGAGGCCATGTAGGAGTACATGGTGGGTTGTCTCATTGAAACCGTTCTTAGGAACTGAGTTCTGTGTCTGTGATCCATGAACAACTACTACCACTCATTGGGATCCTTAATTGACCCTCTCGGCTTCTTAATCACCCTAGTCCTCCGTCCAGGAGTTGCAACTAGTTTCTGGTGTTTATAGGATATGTGTTGGCGGCCGTGGGTAGCGCTGACCCCAGGGGTGGGCTATGTTGCGGTAGATACACCATGGCCGGGCATGCCGGGCGCCCGTTTGGTGTCTCGGAACCCTGTACACATCGTTCGGGGCCGTATGTGGAAACCTCGGCCGGACTCCCTGCGGATGGAACCTGGATAGGCGATAAACCTGGACCAGTGACTTGAGTGTTTAGGTAGGCCGTGGCTGACACCCTCGTTGGGCTTCCGCTTGAAGGTTGCCGGGTAGACGGTAAGTGGTGGGAGCGTGTGTGAAGAAGTACACCCCTGCAGGGTTATCATTATCTATTCGAATAGCCGGATTCCTCGGATATGGAAACTTGGACCCCTTGCATAGTACATAGACAAGTGAAAGTGGATACTCTAAAATGCGCAAGATAAGTGTGAGTGCTATGGATGGCGTTCTCATAAGAAGACGGGAGCGGATCCATAGTGGTGTATTGAATGGTGAATATGTGGACTCGTGTGCGCCACCTCAAAAGAGTTGCTTGCAGTCATAGTTCAGGTTAGCCACTGAGTCAAAGCTGGCTTGCTGCAGTTAAACTCCACCACCCCCTTTATTGATACCGATGCATATCTAGATAGTTCTGATGTAAGTCTTACTGGGTACATTTGTACTCACATTTGCTTAATTTATGTTTTGCAGAGAGACACCAGTCTCGCTAGTAGTTCCACGTGGACTCCGACGTTTAGCTTGATACCTCAGCTACGATCTTGTGCCCTCGGCAGGATCTGGTAGATAGTCAAGCTTCTTAGCCTTTTTCATTTGTAGATGTCTGTACTCAGACATGTTAAGCTTCCGCATGTGGTTTGATTTGTATGCTATGATTGTTGGGTCATGAGACCCAGGTTTGTAATATCTCGCTCCTCGGAGCCTAATGAATAAATACTTGAGTCGTAGAGTTATGTTGTGATGCCATGTTGTATTTACACATATCGAGCATATTGTGTGTATGATTGAAATGCTTGGTATGTGTGGGATCCGACAATCTAGTTGTTTATCCTTGGCAGCCTCTCTTATGGGGAAATGTAGTCTAGTGCTTCCATGAGCCATAGTAGTCCGCTACAGACCGGTTCACCGGAGTCCTGCTAGCCCAGCACTACTGCTCAGGACACTTGACTGGCCGGCATGTGTTTCACTTCATTCCTGTGTCTGTCCCTTTGGGGGAATGTCACGCAGTGACATCCGGAGTCCTGTTAGCCCAGTGCTACAGCCTGGATTCATACGTTGCTGACCGACATGCTCGATGTGATTCATGTATGCCTGTACCCATAGGTTGGTGCCGCTTTGGGTTCACGACTAGCCATGTTGGCCCGGGTTCTCTGTCATATGGATGCTAGCGACATTATCATATACGTGAGCCAAAAGGCGCAAACGGCCCCGGGCCAGGTAAGGTGGCACCCGTGGGAATACCGTGTGTGAGGCCGCAAAGTGATATGAAGTGTTACATGCTAGATCGGTGTGACTTAGGATTGGGGTCCTGACAGCTTTGGTATCAGAGCTTGACTGCCTGTAGGGTTACCAAGCCAGACTGGTCGAAGTTGAGTCTAGAAATGCTTTAGTTATATAAGGGAATTGATTGTGGGATGGAACATAAGGCTCTTTTTACTCCTTATATCTCATGTCCTCTGATCTGAGTCACCCTCTTCCTTTCTACGGGGTTAAGAAACTAGGCCTTCCCATCTATCTATCAGGATGACATGTTACTAACCCGTTGACTTATAGGATTGATGGATTCATGCCGCGGTTCAGTTTCTAGTACTTCCGTGTGTTCATAATTGGTCTCAGAACCTTGATATTGTGATGTTGAGTGGTTATGCCACTATTTTACAGGATGTCTCAAATATTTTTGAGTATTTACAGTCGTTATGCTGTCTGAGTCATCCCAGGTTTCTAAACAGTCTGATGCATTTGCAAATCTCTTCATCCCGTCTCCGATGTCCTTTTGGGCCAAATTAAGCACACTAATCGGTCTTTTGAGGCACTCCATTGCCTTGACATATATGTTGGAGCTAGTATTATGACCCTAGGCATTCTAGCGAACCACCCACTAATCTATGCTTTATATCCCCAATGTGAAAATTTTGGCTACCTTTCTTGAAAGCATCCCGTGATGTTATTTAGTTAGTAGGTATTCTACTACTGGGTTTTGAACCCGAGATTCACCCTACTTCATGTTGTTCGTATTTGCTAGTTCCCTTAAGATATTAGTAACCATGTGATAGTCCTCGAGGTCTGTGGTATTTCCTTCTTCCAAATACCATGAACCATTAAGGCAGAAGTTCTTTGAACCAAAATATCACAATCAGAGCACTCTTGAGGAGTTCTCCATTCATAATTGTGATTCTGCCAGTTCTACCTTTCTGCATGCGTTATCTGGAAGAAACTTGTTGAACTTGGTTCGACATATTAATCTATGCATCCACAACTCAGAAAGATATATGTCCTATTGAGTTGTCCCTCTTCATTTGTATTCCGACCATCATCTATCAATTGATAGTCAGGAGTAATTGTGCATCCGTGTTATCGATGCTATCATTCTTGTGGTCCGTTAAGCCATTCTATATCAGAATGACTAGGAGAAACAAACTCTAGTACCTCATCCATATCCAGGATTGGGTCAAAGTAGTTGTGTTTTGCAGATCAAATGCTAATCCAGCTTTTGCTCTGTTCTACCCTGGAGTATTACCCCCTTTATGTCAGGATTTTCATGAGAATTGCACCATGTCTTATGAATTCTTGACGCAGTGATACTTCTCGCTATCATTGTTTCATTCCTCGGTCCCGTGTTGTCGCAACCGGAATGACGACAAGTGAACCATGATGTGTGAAATCAATACTACTAGCAACCCCGTTGCTTGGTAGCTAATGGACAATAATTTCATTCTTAGCATGTTGGTTATTGAACCATCATCCTAAGATGGATCGTGCTACCTAGTCCTTATTTTTGGTGCACTCTTGGATCAATGAGTTAGGATTATTCAATCCCTTGCTTATTTATTCATATCATCTTGCTCTGAAAAGCAAGATTGTTCTCAAGCTTAGTCATATCGGTGGTTTGTGATGTTCCAAATATCTTCTCGGAAGTATTACCAGGTTGTCACCTGACCGCTATGTTGAGTTCGTGATCAAGTTGGTTTCTTGTAACCACCCCTTCTCCAAGAACCTGTGTTGGGTATCCCTGAGCTAGTTGGTTAAGCTAAACAACAACTTGGAGAGTTGGAAGATAAAAGCTTGTCTAACTTAGTTCATTAAAGGGATGTCTTGTGTTGTGTGTGTGTGTTGAAGAAAGATGATATCGTCATCGATTGGTCCTCCGGATCAATTGTTGGATCTATTGCCTTGTCAAAACTTTGACTTGAGTATGGGCTACCGTCAAGTCAAATCAGAACCAACGATAATCATAATGTTGTCTTACTCGTGGTTGTTCCTTGAGCATACACCATTATATCTTTTGGGTCTGACTAATGCTAACACCTTGTTCACATGATTGTGGAGTTCCATTTATACGGAAACCTGGATGAATTGTTGTTGAGCCCATCGACAACATCTTGGTCTCCTCCATGATTTGGTTGAACATTACACTAGTGTTGGAAACTTGTGTAAGCATTTTCTTCATGACCCGTTCGTGAAGCATATGTTTGGACGAAAGAAGTGAGTCCCTCTAATTCATGTGCACTTGATGCAAGTTGCCGCCATGAATTTGAGAAGGCTTGTTTTACCTCCTCTGGAATCATCCCAAGTCAGTCATGCACGTGCGAAGTATTGTATGGTCTGATAGACTGATCATCTTCATTCCATACGTATCCCTAGCACACCAAGCCACTGATTGATTTGTTCAAGAAGAAGAAGTTCCTTCATAAGAGCTAGTCATGACCTATGATAGGACTTCGTTATCCTTGATGATGGTTCCCAATCTGAACTCGGTAGTGTTTTACTATAAGACTACTATGTGGTCATGCTTGTCTAGGACAGCATGTTCACATGTGTTTAGCAGGACCAGCTCATGTTCTGGAGCTTGCTATCTAGTTCATTTCCCGAGAATCTCGCAACGTCATCTCATTGATTTGTGTTTCAAACTTTCACTTTTGTTTCTAGATTCAATGAGTCTGGAATATCCTGACACCAACCAGATCTGAATCTCAGGCAGATGTGATGGTTGGAACGTGTCCCAAGAATTATAATATTGGTCTCTCGGTAACCCGGTAACGTGGATGTCGTGGCCAACCCACCTAGCCAGAAGGTCTATTATTTTAATATCTTAGTTGAAGAAGTTGGTCACCTCCCCATAAGGATCTCGTAGGATCTGCGTCCATAGTTATTCCTTATGGATTCTTAAACTTCCGAAGTCCGACCTTTTGCTTGATCTTCTAGTTATCAAACCATATCTACAAATGGGTTGCACTAGCACATCAAGGAGAACATTAGAAGCAGGGTGCTAAATGTCTCTCGGTCGAACATCCAGATTTCGTTCCCTTGGCCTCGCTAAGGTGAAATTTGAGAAAGGGGTGTCTTTCTTTGCATCTGCATTGTCCATCACTATTGGTCAAGGTAGTAAGATGTGTTGCCAGGATCCTCAACACGGATGTTGGTAGAACCTTGATGAATATGGAAATGCTCAAGTTCCTGAGAGCACGCGCAAGCAAAATCATCCCTTGCGTTGTCTTAAACAAGGTAGTCCACATCATCCATCCTAGTCCGAGTATGCCATTTCCTCGAGCTATTTCAAACGATAAGTTGTAAATTGCCTTAAGCTGGAATGAAGAGTTTCAATGATCTATGGATCAAAAGTAATTCTTTTTGCCACTTAAGGGAATATCTCTGCGAGTCACATTCTTTAAGGTGTCTTGTTGTGGTATCATGGCAACCCAACTCCTCGCTACGTTGACACCGTTCACCACCCTCCTAGGTGTGAGAATTTCGCTACTTATTTAAACCTTGTCATATGCTCATTTCCATCATTCTTGATGTGTGTATCGTGTCTCATCTCGACAGATGTCGCTATGTCTCATTCTGAGAGTTGATCGTCGGTTTCTTGATCTTCGAGAAGATCGATTCTTCGAGAGTTTCATTTCTTTCCGTTATCGTGTTGGATGGAGTTCTTAGAGCAAGACATCGAGACAAAGATGGTGATCGTGTCAACGTTCCTATGAAGTGCAACCTGGATCGCGAAGACCGTGTTAGCTTGTGCTCCCTCTGTCTTCCTACCTCATGTCTTGAATCTCGGGACGAGATTCTTGTTTAGTGGGGGTGAGTTGTCACAGCCCTAGCATTGGTTGCAGATAGTTGCATCAGTGAGCATCATGCATCCTGTTATTTTCAAGAAACTTGAAATGAGGAAATTGAAAGCCTCAGAAATCATTTTAAAAGAAGGGCAAGAACCCTTTAAATTGCATTCATTGCTTCCAAAATGACTTCATAAATGTTTGATAAATTTGGCAAGGCTTTGAGACCAAACCAAGAATAGTGAACATTTTTGAAGGAATTATTTTGGGACATTGAAATTAAATCAATAAGTATTTGAGTTTTTGATTATATTCATTTTTATAGAATATAATTCAAAAGGCCCTGGAATTATTTATGTGCCTCTCGAAAAGTCCATAATGGCAACATCAAAATATTTAGAAGGTGTTGCCCTGTTTTGGATTTGTTTTGAATTTTGAATAAGTGGCAAAATGTATAATTAAAAACAAACAAAACAGAGATAAAATTAGAAAGGGCAGAACTCACCAGGCCTTACCTGAGAGGCCCAGCCGTAGCCAGCTCAGATGCCTGTACTGTGCAGCCCAGCAGCTGGCCCAGCCCACCACCGCTGCCAGTTGTCTCCCACCTCGCGCCAGAAGGACGTGAGGCGTGTGTCCGCCGCACGCCGGCGCACGCTCGGCCACCTCCACCCTGCCTGGCTACCCCCTCATCGCTCTGGACCCTCCCCGCGACGCCATGCAACCTCCCCGACCCCCTCGAGCTCTCTCCCGTTCCTCTTCCATCCTCTGGTCCTCTCTCCCTCTCGCGCCCGAGCACCACCGTCGCCGCCGCCCGCTGTCCCCGTGGTCACCGAGCTCCCCTCGCCTCTCCGAGAAGTCCACGGGCTCCGCCTCCACCTCTCGTCTCTCTCCGTCAGCTCACACGATGCAGGACGCCCTGCCTCGCCCTCTACCCCGCCATCTTCGTCGTCTTTGCCTCGAGATCGCCGGCGGCCGCACGACCTCATCATCCCCTCCCCGAGCTCGCCGAGGCCACCGTAGCAACCGCCGTGAGCTACTCTCTCTTTTCCCCCTAACCCCGCTGCTCCTCTCGCCCTCTAGCTGCGACTCCCACCGTGGCCAAATCCCGCTGCCGCACGGGCTCGTTGCCGGAGTTGCTCCGGCGACATTTTGGTCGTGCCAGTGTGTCCAAAGGGATTGTGGGCATGCGTATGTATCGTAGGCATCAAGAACCAGTCAATTTTCACACCGCAGCGACGAATCAGTCGTCACCCGAACTCCGGCTGCCGCCTTTGAGCTTGCCGCGGTCGTCTCCGGCCGCCCCAGCACCTGCCACCACCACCGTTGGACGTGCTGCTTTGCGGGTGTTCCAACGAGCCCAACCCCGCCTCCTCTCGTCGCCAGAATCGCCGGGACGAGCGATGCTGCCGAGCTCCGGTTATCGCCAGAGTTAATCCAATGACGTGGTAGACTAGTTAGGGTTAATGACGCAGTTAGTTAGTGCTTAGTGACACTGACAGCCGGGCCCCGCGGCCTAATTAAACCTGGTTTAGTTACTTCTTAGGATTAACTAACCACAATGGCCCCACACGTTAGTTTTGACCGTGCTGATGTGGCAGTTGACCAGGGCCACCTGTCAGCGACACTAACTGGCCCTGAGTCACTGACCTATGGGCCCCATTGGTCAGGTTTGACTTGGACCGGCCCCGTTGACCTGGTGACATCAGCATGATGCAAGGCTGACGCATTAATGCTTTTCTGTATTTTAAATAAATCTAAATTATTTATTTATTTTCAGAAAATCCCCTAAACTACCAAAAATCATAGAAATTCAACTGTAACTCCAAATAAGATAAATTATATATGAAAAATTATCAGAAAAAGTCAAGGAATATGTTTATGGCATTTGCATGCATGTTTGAACAACCTAGGGTTGCTGTACGGGGCAATTTGCATAAATGACAAATAAATAAGCACATATGTAGTTTGAATTTGAACCCTTGGTTCAAACCAACTTCATTTAATATGGTTGCTAGTTGCATTAGCTCAAACCACAACATATTGACATGTCATGATCATGCATCATATTGTGCATTGCATTGATTGTGTTTCTTTCTCTGTTGCCGGTATTTGTCCCCTCTCGATAGACGTGGTTTCGACGATGAGATTGATGACATCGACGAAGAACTATATTATCTTCAGGAGTGCCAGGCAAGCAAAACCCCCTTGTTCATTCCGATACAATCCCACTCTCTCGCTCCTGCTCTCTTTTAATGCATTAGGGCAACAATGATTCATCTGTTACTTGCTGCGGTAGTTGAACCCCTTTCCTCTGCATGACCTGTCATTGCCACAGTAAATACATGAAACCAAGTAGCATGAGTAGGAGTTGTTTGAGCCCTGATGTGCCTACTCATTCATGTTTGTTTGTCATGCCTGCTATTGCATAGAGTTGTGTCGGGTCTGATTCATCATGAATGAATTGGAATGGTGAGGAACATGTCCTACTGTTTGTGAGCTAAGTGTGTGAACACGATTTGGTAAAGTTAGCTGTGAGAGGCCATGTAGGAGTACATGGTGGGTTGTCTCATTGAAACTGTTCTTAGGAACTGAGTTCTGTGTCTGTGATCCATGAACAACTACTACCACTCATTCGGATCCTTAATTGACCCTCTCAGCTTCTTAATCACCCTAGTCCTCTGTCCAGGCGTTGCAACTAGTTTCTGGTGTTTGTAGGATATTTGTTGGCGGCCGTGCGTAGTGCTGACCCCAAGGGTGGGCTATGTTGCGGTAGATACACCGTGGCGGGCATGCCGGGCGCCCGTTTGGTGTCTCGGAACCCTGTACACATCGTTCGGGGCCGTATGTGGAAACCTCGGTCGGACTCCCTGCGGATGGAACCTGGATAGGCGATAATCCTGGACCAGAGACTTGAGTGTTTAGGTAGGCCGTGGCTGACACCCTCGTTGGGCTTCCGCTTGAAGGTTGCCGGGTACATGTCGTGTAAACGACGGTAAGTGGTGGGAGCGTGTGTGAAGAAGTACACCCTTGCAGGGTTATCATTATCAATTCAAATAGCCGGATTCCTAGGATATGGAAACTTGGACCCCTTGCATAGTTCATAGACAAGTGAAAGTGGATACTCTAAAATGCGCAAGATAAGCGTGAGTGCTATGGATGGCGTTCTCATAGGAAGACGGGAGCGGATCCATATTGGTGTATTGAATGGTGAATATGTGGACTCGTGTGCGCCACCTCAAAAGAGTTGCTTGCAGTCGTAGTTCAGGTTAGCCACTGAGTCAAAGCTGGCTTGCTGCAGTTAAACTCCATCACCCCCCTTTATTGATACCGATGCATATGTAGATAGTTCTGATGTAAGTCTTGCTGGGTACATTTGTACTCACATTTGCTTAATTTATGTTTTGCAGAGAGACTTCAGTCTTGCTAGTAGTTCCACGTGGACTCCGACGTTTAGCTTGATACCTCAGCTACGATCTTGTGCCCTCGGCACGATCTGGTAGATAGTCAGGCTTCTTAGCCTTTTTCATTTGTAGATGTCTGTACTCAGACATGTTAAGCTTCCACATGTGCTTTGATTTGTATGCTATGATTGTTGGGTCATGAGACCCAGGTTTGTAATATCTCGCTCCTCGGAGCCTAATGAATAAATACTTGAGTCGTAGAGTTATGTTGTGATGCCATGTTGTATTTACACATATCGAGCATATTATGTGTATGATTGAAATGCTTGGCATGTGTGGGATCCAACAATCTAGTTGTTTATCCTTGGCAGCATCTCTTATGGGGAAATGTAGTCTAGTGCTTCCATGAGCCATAGTAGTCCGCTACAGCCCGGTTCACCGGAGTCCTGCTAGCCCAGCACTACTTCTCAGGACACTTGACTGGCCGGCATGTGTTTCACTTCGTTCCTGTGTCTGTCCCTTCGGGGGAATGTCACGCAGTGACATCCGGAGTCCTGTTAGCCCAGTGCTACAGCCCGGATTCACACGTTGCTGACCGACATGCTCGATGTGATTCATGTATGCCTGTACCCATAGGTTGGTGCCGCTTTGGGTTCACGACTAGCCATGTCGGCCCGGGTTCTCTATCATATGGATGCTAGCGACGTTATCATATACGTGAGCCAAAAGGCGCAAACGGTCCCGGGCCAGGTAAGGTGGCACCCGTGGGAATACCGTGTGTGAGGCCGCAAAGTGATATGAAGTGTTACATGCTAGATCGGTGTGACTTAGGATTGGGGTCCTGACAGCTTTGGTATCAGAGCCTGACTGCCTGTAGGGTTACCAAGCCAGACTGGTCGAAGTTGAGTCTAGAAATGCTTTAGTTATATAAGGGAATTGATTGTGGGATGGAACGTAAGGCTCTTTTTACTCCTTATATCTCATGCCCTCTGATCTGAGTCACCCTCTTCCTTTCTACGGGGTTAAGAAACTAGGCCTTCTCATCTATCTATCAGGATGACGTGTTACTAACCCGTTGACTTATAGGATTCATGGATTCATGCCACGGTTCAGTTTCTAGTACTTCCGTGTGTTCATAATTGGTCTCGGAACCTTGATATTGTGATGTTGAGTGGTTATGCCACTATTTTGCAGGATGTCTCAAATATTTTTGAGCATTTACAGTCGTTATGCTGTCCGAGTCATCCCAGGTTTCTAAACAGTCTAATGCATTTGCAAATCTCTTCATCCCGTCTCCGATGTCCTTTTGGGCCAGATTAAGCACACTAATCGGTCTGTTGAGGTACTCCATTGCCTTGACATATATGTTGGAGCTAGTATTATGACCCTAGGCATTCTAGCGAACCACCCACTAATCTATGCTTTATATCCCCAGTGTGAAAATTTTGGCTACCTTTCTTGAAAGCATCCCGTGATGTTATTTAGTTAGTAGGTATTCTACTACTGGGTTTTGAACCCGAGATTCACCCTACTTCATGTTGTTAGTATTTGCTAGTTCCCTTAAGATATTATTAACCATGTGATAGTCCTCGAGGTCTGTGGTATTTCCTTCTTCCAAATACCATGAAGCATTAAGGCAGAAGTTCTTTGAACCAAAATATCACAATTAGAGTACTCTTGAGGAGTTCTCCATTCATACTTGTGATTCTGCCAGTTCTACCTTTCTGCATGCGTTATCTGGAAGAAACTTGTTGAACTTGGTTCGACATATTAATCTATGCATCCACAACTCAGAAAGATATATGTCCTATTGAGTTGTCCCTCTTCATTTGTATTCCGACCATTGTCTATCAATTGATAGTCAGGAGTAACTATGCATCCGTGTTATCGATGCTATCATTCTTGTGGTCCGTTAAGCCATTCTATATCAGAATGACTAGGAGAAACAAACTCTAGTACCTCATCCATATCCAGGATTGGGTCAAAGTAGTTGTGTTTTGCAGATCAAATACTAATCCAGCTTTTGCTTTGTTCTACCCTGGAATATTACCCCCTTTATGTCAGGATTTTCATGAGAATTGCACCATGTCTTATGAATTCTTGACGCAGTGATACTTCTCGCTATCATTGTTTCATTCCTCGGTCCCGTGTTGTCGCAACCGGAATGACGACAAGTGAACCATGATGTGTGAAATCAATACTACTAGCAACCCCGTTGCTTGGTAGCTAATGGACAATAATTTCATTCTTAGCATGTTGGTTATTGAACCATCATCCTAAGATGGATCGTGCTACCTAGTCCTTATTTTTGGTGCACTCTTCGATCAATGAGTTAGGATTATTCAATCCCTTGCTTATTTATTCATATCATCTTGCTCTGAAAAGCAAGATTGTTCTCAAGCTTAGTCATATCGGTGGTTCGTGATGTTCCGAATATCTTCTCGGAAGTATTACCAGGTTGTCACCTGACCGCTATGTTGAGTTCATGATCAAGTTGGTTTCTTGTAACCACCCCTTCTCCAAGAACCTGTGTTGGGTATCCCTGAGCTAGTTGGTTAAGCTAAACAACAACTTGGAGAGTTGGAAGATAAAAGCTTGTCTAACTTAGTTCATTAAAGGGATGTCTTGTGTTGTGTGTGTGTGTGTTGAAGAAATATGATATCTTCATCGATTGGTCCTCCAGATCAATTGTTGGATCTATTGCCTTGTCAAAACTTTGACTTGAGTATGGGCTACCGTCAAGTCAGATCAGAACCAACGATAATCATAATGTTGTCTTACTCGTGGTTGTTCCTTGAGCATACACCATTATATCTTTTGGGTCTGACTAATGCTAACACCTTGTTCACATGATTGTGGAGTTCCATTTATACAGAAACCTGGATGAATTGTTGTTGAGCCCATCGACAACATCTTGGTCTCCTCCATGATTTGGTTGAACATTACACTAGTGTTGGAAACTTGTGTAAGCATTTTCTTCATGACCCGTTCGTGAAGCATATGTTTGGACGAAAGAAGTGAGTCCCTCTAATTCATGTGCACTTGATGCAAGTTGCCGCCATGAATTTGAGAAGGCTTGTTTTACCTCCTCTGGAATCATCCCAAGTCAGTCATGCACGTGCGAAGTATTGTATGGTCTGATAGACTGATCATCTTCATTCCATACGTATCCCTAGCACACGAAGCCACTGATTGATTTGTTCAAGAAGAAGGAGTTCCTTCATAAGAGCTAGTCATGACCTATGATAGGACTTCGTTATCCTTGATGATGGTTCCCAATCTAAACTCGGTAGTGTTTTACTATAAGACTACTATGTGGTCATGCTTGTCTAGGAAAGCATGTTCACATGTGTTTAGCAGGACCAGCTCATGTTCTGGAGCTTGCTATCGTAGTTCATTTCCCGAGAATCTCGCAACGTCATCTCGTCGATTTGTGTTGCAAACTTTCACTTTTCTTTCTAGATTCGATGAGTCTGGAATATCCTGACACCAACCAGATCTGAATCTCAGGCAGATGTGATGGTTGGAACGTGTCCCAAGAATTATAATATTGGTATCTCGGTAACCCGGTAATGTGGAAGTCGTGGCCAACCCACCTAGCCAGAAGGTCTATTATTTTAATATCTTGGTTGAAGAAGTTGGTCACCTCCCCATAAGGATCTCGCAGGATCTGCCTCCGTAGTTATTCCTTATGGATTCTTAAACTTCCGAAGTCCGACCTTTTACTTGATCTTCTAGTTATCAAACCATATCTACAAATGGGTTGCGCTAGCACATCAAGGAGAACATTAGAAGCGGGGTGCTAAATGTCTCTCGGTCGAACATCCAGATTTCGTTCACTTGGCCTCGCTAAGGTGAAATCTGAGAAAGGGGTGTCTTTCTTTGCATCTGCATTGTCCATCACTATTGGTCAAGGTAGTAAGATGTGTTGCCAGGATCCTCGACATGGATGTTGGTAGAACCTTGATGAATATGGAAATGCTTAAGTTCCTGAGAGCACGCGCAAGCAAAATCATCGCTTGCGTTGTCTTCAACAAGGTAGTCCACATCATCCATCCTAGTCCGAGTATGCCATTTCCTCGAGCTATTTCAAATGATAAGTTGTAAATTGCCTTAAGCTGGAATGAAGAGTTTCAATGATCTATGGATCAAAAGTAATTCTTTTCGCCACTTAAGGGAATATCTCTGCGAGTCACATTCTTTAAGGTGTCTCGTTGTGGTATCATGGCAACCCAACTCCTCGCTACGTTGACACCGTTCACCACCCTCCTAGGTGTGGAAATTCCGCTACTTATTTAAACCTTGTCATATGCTCATTTCCATCATTCTTGATGTGTGTATCGTGTCTCATCTCGACAGATGTCGCTATGTCTCATTCTGAGAGTTGATCGTCGGTTTCTTGATCTTCGAGAAGATCAATTCTTCGAGAGTTTCTTTTCTTTCCGTTATCGTGTTGGATGGAGTTCTCAGAGCAAGACATCGAGACAAAGATGGTGATCGTGTCAACGTTCCTATGAAGTGCAACCTGGATCGTGAAGATCGTGTTAGCTTGTGCTCCCTCTGTCTTCCTACCTCATGTCTTGAATCTCGGGACGAGATTCTTGTTTAGTGGAGGTGAGTTGTCACAACCCTAGCATTGGTTGCAGATAGTTGCATCAGTGAGCATCATGCATCCTGTTATTTTCAAGAAACTTGAAATGAGGAAATTGAAAGCCTCAGAAATCATTTTAAAAGAAGGGCAAGAACCCTTTAAATTGCATTCATTGCTTCCAAAATGACTTCATAAATGTTTGATAAATTTGGCAAGGCTTTGAGACCAAACCAAGAATAGTGAACATTTTTTAAGGAATTATTTTGGGACTTTGAAATAAAATAAATAAGTATTTGAGTTTTTGATTATATTCATTTTTATAGAATATAATTCAAAAGGCCCTGGAATTATTTATGTGCCTCTGGAAAAGTCCATAATGGCAACATAAAAATATTTAGAAGGTGTTGCCCTGTTTTGGATTTGTTTTGAATTTTGAATAAGTGGCAAAATCTATAATAAAAAATAAACAAAACAGAGATAAAATTAGAAAGGGCAGAACTCACCAGGCCTTACCTGAGAGGCCCAGCCGTAGCCAGCTCAGAGGCCTATACTGTGCAGCCCAGCAGCTCGCCCAGCCCACCACCGCTGCCAGTTGTCTCCCACCTCGCGCCAGAAGGACATGAGGCGTGTGTCCGCCGCACGCCGGCGCACGCTCGGCCACCTCCACCCTGCCTGGCTGCCCCCTCATCGCTCTGGACCCTCCCCGCGACGCCATGCAACCTCCCCGACCCCCTCGAGCTCTCTCCAGTGCCTCTCCCCTCCTCTGGTCCTCTCTCCCTCTCGCGCCCGAGCACCACCGTCGCCGCCGCCCGCTGTCCCCGTGGCCACCGAGCTCCCCTCGCCTCTCTGAGCAGTCCATGGGCTCCGCCTCCAGCTCCCGTCTCTCTCCGGCAGCTCGCACGACGCCGGACGCCCTGCCTCGCCCTCTACCCCGCCATCTTCGTCGTCTCTGCCCCGAGATCGCCGGCGGCCGCACGACCTCATCATCCCCTCCCCGAGCTCGCCGAGGCCACCGTAGCAACCGCCGTGAGCTACTCTCTCTTTTCCCCCTAACCCCGCTGCTCCTCTCGCCCTCTAGCTGCGACTCCCACCATGGCCAAATCGCGCCGCCGCACGGGCTCGTTGCCGGAGTTGCTCCGGCGACATTTTGGTCGTGCGAGTGTGTCCAAAGGGATTGTGGGCATGCGTATGTATCGTAGGCATTAAGAACCAGTCGATTTTCACACCGCAGCGACGAATCAGTCGTCACCCGAACTCCGGCCGCCGCCTTTGAGCTTGCCGCGGTCGTCTCCGGCCGCCCCAGCACCTGCCACCACCACCGTTGGATGTGCTGCTTTGCGGGTGTTCCAACGAGCCCAACCCCGCCTCCTCCCGTCGCCGGAATCGCCGGGACGAGCGACGCTGCCGAGCTCCGGTTATCGCCAGAGTTAATCCAGTGACGTGGTAGACTAGTTAGGGTTATTGACGCAGTTAGTTAGTGCTTAGTGACACTGACAGCCGGGCCCCGCGGCCTAATTAAACCTGGTTTAGTTACTTCTTAGGATTAACTAACCACAATGGCCCCACGCGTTAGTTTTGACCGTGCTGATGTGGCAGTTGACCAGGGCCACCTGTCAGCGACACTAACTGGCCCTGAGTCACTGACCTGTGGGCCCCATTGGTCAGGTTTGACTTGGACCGGCCCCGTTGACCTGGTGGCATCAGCATGATGCAAGGCTGACGCAGTAATGCTTTTCTGTATTTTAAATAAATCTAAATTATTTATTTATTTTCAGAAAATCCCCTAAACTACCAAAAATCATAGAAATTCAACCTTAACTCCAAATAATATAAATTATATATGAAAAATTATCAGAAAAAGTCAAGGAATATGGTTATGGCATTTGCATGTATGTTTGAGCAACCTAGGGTTGCTGTACGGGGCAATTTGCATAAATGACAAATAAATAAGCACATATGTAGTTTGAATTTGAACCCTTGGTTCAAACCAACTTCATTTAATGTGGTTGCTAGTTGCATTAGCTCAAACCACAGCATATTGACATGTCATGATCATGCATCATATTGTGCATTGCATTGATGGTGTTTCTTTCTCTGTTGCCGGTATTTGTCCCCTCTCGATAGACGTGGTTTTGACGATGAGATTGATGACACCGACGAAGAACTATATTAACTTCAGGAGTGCCAGGCAAGCAAAAACCCCTTGTTCATCCGATACAATCCCACTCTCTCGCTCCTGCTCTCTTTTAATGCATTAGGGCAACAACGATTCATCTGTTACTTGCTGCGGTAGTTGAACCCCTTTCCTCTGCATGACCTGTCATTGCCACAGTAAATAGATGAAACCCAGTAGCATGAGTAGGAGTTGTTTGAGCCCTGATGTGCCTACTCATTCATATTTGTTTGTCATGCTTGCTATTGCATAGAGTTGTGTCGGGTCTGATTCATCATGAATGAATTGGAATGGTGAGGAACATGTCCTACTGTTTGTGAGCTAAGTGTGTGAACACGATTTGGTAAAGTTAGCTGTGAGAGGCCATGTAGGAGTACATGGTGGGTTGTCTCATTGAAACCGTTCTTAGGAACTGAGTTCTGTGTCTGTGATCCATGAACAACTACTACCACTCATTGGGATCCTTAATTGACCCTCTCGGCTTCTTAATCACCCTAGTCCTCTGTCCAGGAGTTGCAACTAGTTTCTGGTGTTTGTAGGATATGTGTTGGCGGCCGTGCGTAGTGCTGACCCCAGGGGTGGGCTATGTTGCGGTAGATACACCGTGGCCGGGCATGCCGGGCGCCCGTTTGGTGTCTCGGAACCCTGTACACATCGTTCGGGGCCGTATGTGGAAACCTCGGCCGGACTCCCTGCGGATGGAACCTGGATAGGCGATAAACCTGGAGCAGAGACTTGAGTGCTTAGGTAGGCCGTGGCTAACACCCTCGCTGGGCTTCCGCTTGAAGGTTGCCGGGTACATGTCATGTAAACGACGGTAAGTGGTGGGAGCGTGTGTGAAGAAGTACACCCTTGCAGGGTTATCATTATCAATTCAAATAGCCGGATTCCTAGGATATGGAAACTTGGACCCCTTGCATAGTTCATAGACAAGTGAAAGTGGATACTCTAAAATGCGCAAGATAAGCGTGAGTGCTATGGATGGCGTTCTCATTGGAAGACGGGAGCGGATCCATATTGGTGTATTGAATGGTGAATATGTGGACTCGTGTGCGCCACCTCAAAAGAGTTGCTTGCAGTCGTAGTTCAGGTTAGCCACTGAGTCAAAGCTGGCTTGCTGCAGTTAAACTCCATCACCCCCCTTTATTGATACCGATGCATATGTAGATAGTTCTGATGTAAGTCTTGCTGGGTACATTTGTACTCACGTTTGCTTAATTTATGTTTTGCAGAGAGACTTCAGTCTCACTAGTAGTTCCACGTGGACTCCGACGTTTAGCTTGATACCTCAGCTACGATCTTGTGCCTCGGCAGGATCTGGTAGATAGTCAGGCTTCTTAGCCTTTTTCATTTGTAGATGTCTGTAGTCAGACATGTTAAGCTTCCGCATGTGCTTTGATTTGTATGCTATGATTGTTGGGTCATGAGACCCAGGTTTGTAATATCTCGCTCCTCGGAGCCTAATGAATAAATACTTGAGTCGTAGAGTTATGTTGTGATGCCATGTTGTATTTACACATATCGAGCATATTGTGTGTATGATTGAAGTGCTTGGTATGTGTGGGATCCGACAATCTAGTTCTTTATCCTTGGCAGCCTCTCTTATGGGGAAATGTAGTCTAGTGCTTCCATGAGCCATAGTAGTCCGCTACAGCCCGGTTCACCGGAGTCCTGCTAGCCCAACACTACTGCTCATGACACTTGACTGGCCGGCATGTGTTTCACTTCGTTCCTGTGTCTGTCCCTTCGGGGAAATGTCATGCAGTGACATCCGGAGTCCTGTTAGCCCAGTGCTACAACCCGGATTCACTCGCTGCTGACCGACATGCTCGATGTGATTCATGTATGCCTGTCCCCATAGGTTGGTGCCACTTTGGGTTCACGACTAGCCATGTCGGCCCGGGTTCTCTGTCATATGGATGCTAGCGACATTATCATATACGTGAGCCAATAGGCACAAACGGTCCCGGGCCAGGTAAGGTGGCACCCGTGGGAATACCGTGCGTGAGGCCGCAAAGTGATATGAAGTGTTACATGCTAGATCGGTGTGACTTAGGACCGGGGTCCTGACAATTTACATCCAATGACCGGCATCCATCTTCAATCTCTCGTCTTCTTCCTCCAGCGCTGCCGGGACCACCTCCCGCCTCCTGCTACTAGCAGCTCTGCTTAGCACGCTTCTCTATGAAGCACTACTCCACCGTTGGCCAGGCCATCCCTCCACCCCTCCACACCTCCTGTTCTTCTCCATCGACTGCCGAACCACACCGCACTAGAACTAGTTAACCCTCGTACACCTCTCTGTCTGCGACTCTACTCCCGTGTCTTCCCATCTCTGGCTCATTGCTGTCCGGGGCCTCGCCGTTGTCCACAACCTTGGATGCGCTCGGCACGACGTGGTCAACGTGGTCAACGAACGACACTATCAGAAGTAGACTGTGTGTGGAGAGGCTGACAGCTGGGTCTACGGCCGCACACAAGGAAATGCCTCCTTATTACGCGCAAAATACATGACATTACCGTACGATGTTCATCCAATGGCCGTAGTGCTTCTTCAACCTCTGGTCTTCTTGCTCTAGCCGCCCAAACCAGCGTCGGTCATGCCGCGTGCTCCTGCCTCCCGTGGCCGGCTGTGATGCCGCGGAGGCCTCACTGCCCCTACTACTCCCACCGCTGGCCAGACAATCCCTCTACTCACCCACACACCCTGTTATTCTACGGCGACAACAGCCTCACACCGCAGCCAAAACCAGTGAACCCTCGTACTCCTCTTCGCATGGGCATCCACTGCTGCGTCTTCCCCGGCTCTGAGTCGTCCCCTTCCTAGTACTCGCCGTTGTCCACCGCCCTGGTGCTCTCGGCGTCGCGTGGTCAACGTGGTCAACGACCGACTTCCATTGGAAGAGTACTATACGAGGAGGGGCTGACAGCTGGGTCCACGGCAGCCGCAAGGAAGTGCCTCCTTATTACGCGGAAAATAATTATTCCTCCACCTGACAGCGGGGACCCACCGGACGGGCCACCAGTATTTTGCAAAAAAATCGTTTCCCCCTGACTGCTAGGACCCACCGGACGGGCCACCGTATGTTGCGAAAAAAATGTTCCCCCTGCTGTCAGCTCGGACCCACCGGAAGTGCCTCCTTATTATGCACAAAAAAATGAATACTCCCCCGGCTAGCTAGGACCCACCTTGCTGGGAGGCTGACTTGTGGGCCTACTAAGTTGACGGGGACGAAGGGCTTTGTCAACTTAGTCAATATGAACGATTCTAGCTCCAGTGACCGTACGATGTCCATCCAATGGCCGTAGTGCTTCTTCAACCTCTGGTCTTCTTGCTCTAGCCGCCCAAAGCAGCGCCGGTCGTGCCGCATGCTCCTGCCTCCCGTGGCCGGCTGTGCTGCCGCAGAGGCCTCACCGCCCCCTACTATTCCCACCACTGGCCAGGCCCTGCGGCGACGGCAGCCTCAGACTGCAGCCGAACCAATGAACCCTCGTAGTCCTCTCCACGCGGGCTTCCACTGCCGCGTCGTCCCCTTCCTAGGCCTCGCCATCATCCACCGCTGTGGTGCTCTCTGCGCGGCATGGTCAACGTGGTCAAGGAACGACTTCCATCGGAAGAGTACTGTACGTGGAGAGGCTGACAGCTGGGTCCATGGCCACAGCCCAGTTTTTTTGTGATTTTCCAAGTAAGTCGCTTTGTCAGGCCTGTTGGGCGCAAATCTTTCAAGACGAGGAGAGCTTTCATTTGGCTGGCCGAGAAAATGGCCCATCAGTAATGAGAAATGGGTTGTACATTTTTAAAACACATCAAACCGGCAATTAGTTTCAAATAATTTTTTTTCATTTCAAGATTTTAAATTACATTAATTTTTATGCGTGGAGAATTTGTTGGATTTTATATTGATATACATTTATTTTTAAAATCAGTTTGAATGTGAGTCGAAATTTCGGGATTAAAAACAGTTCGGACTGCACCGAAATATACAAAATTTCGTATATTTTTTAACTGTTGCCACAATATGGGCTGTAATGCTAAGAAAAAGAATATGGGCTCCAAAAAAAACCTTAAGAATTAGCAAATGGGCTGTAAATTATTAGAAATAATGGCAGATGGGCTGTATGCTGTTTTCCATAGATTTGAGGCTTTCCTAAAAAAAGGTTGACGCACAAGCACTGACTGTTGGATGTCCATCCAATGGCCATCGTGCTTCTTCAATCTCTGCTCTTCTTGCTCCAGCCGCTCAAACAAGCGCCGGCGGGACTGCCTGCTCCCTCCTCCTCGTGGCCGGCTGTGCTGCCGCGCAGGCCTCACCACCCGATCGTACTCCCATCGCTGGCCTAGCCATCCCTTGTGACGCCCCCGATTCAATCGTACACTAAACATGCACGCAAACGTGTACGATCAAGATCAGGGACTCACGGGAAGATATCACAACACAACTCTAAAACATAAATAAGTCATACAAGCATCATAATACAAGCCAGGGGCCTCGAGGGCTCGAATACAAGTGCTCGATCATAGACGAGTTAGCGGAAGCAACAATATCTGAGTACTGACATAAGTTAAACAAGTAGCCATAGATGGCTAACACAAACTGGGATGCAGATCGAAAGAGGCGCAGGCCTCCTGCCTGGGATCCTCCTAACTACTCCTGGTCGTCATCAGCGGGCTGCACGTAGTAGTAGGCACCTCCAGTGGAGTAGGAGTCGTCGTTGAAGGTGGCGTCTGGATCCTGGGCTCCAACGTCTGGTTGCAGCATCCGAGAAGAAGAGGAAAACGAGGGAAAGAGGGAGCAAAGCAACCGTGAGTACTCATCCAAAGTACTCGCAAGCAAGGAGCTACACTACATATGCATGGGTACATGTGTAAGGAGGCCATATCAGTGGACTGAACTGCAGAATGCCAGAATAAGAGGGGGATAGCTATTTCTATTGAAGACTACGCTTCTGGCAGCCTCTGTCTTGCAGCATGTAGAAGAGAGTAGATTGAAGTCCTCCAAGTAGCATCTCCAAGTAGCATCTCCAGTAGCATCGCATAGCATAATCCTACCCGGCGATCCTCTCCTCGTCGCCCTGTGGAAAAGCGATCACCGGGATGTCTGTGGAACTTGGAAGGGTGTGTTTTATTAGGTATCCGGTTCTAGTTGTCATAAGGTCAAGGTACAACTCCAAGTCGTCCTGTTACCGAAGATCACGGCTATTCGAATAGATTAACTTCCATGCAGGGGTGCACCACATAACCCAACACGCTCGATCCCATTTGGCCGGACACACTTTCCTGGGTCATGCCCGGCCTCGGAAGATCAACACGTCGCAGCCCCACCTAGGCAAAACAGAGAGGCCAGCACGCCGGTCTAAACCTAAGCGCACAGGGGTCTGGGCCCATCGCCCATAGCACACCTGCACATTGCGAGGGCGGCCGGAAGCAGACCTAGCCTAGCAGGCGTTCCAGTCCAATCCGGCGCGCGCCGCTCCGTCGCTGACGTCTGAAGTGCTTCGGCTGATACCACGACACCGGGATACCCATAACTACTCCCACGTAGATGGTTAGTGCGTATAGGCTCGTAGCCAACTCAGATCAAATACCAAGATCTCGTTAAGCGTGTTAAATATCCGCGAACGCCGAACAGGGCCAGGCCCACCTCTCTCCTAGGCGGTCTCAACCTGCCCTGTCGCTCCGCCACAAAGATCCACACAGAGGGCCGTCGGGACAAAGGTCCTTTCAGCCCCCAATCCGTGAATCACTCGCGGGTACTCTTCGAGCTGACCCGACTTTAGTCACCATCTGTATAGTATGTATGTATGTATAGTATCTACTCGTGATCACCTCCCGAGTGATCACGGCCCAATAGTATAGCAAGGCAGACCGACAAGAATGTAGGGCCAATAATGATAAACTAGCATCCTATACTAAGTATTTAGGATTGCAGGTAAGGTATCAACAGATGTAGCAACAATGTCAGGCTATGCATCAGAATAGGATTAACGGAAAGCAGTAACATGCTACACTACTCTAATGCAAGCAGTATAGAGAATAGTAGGTGATATCTGGTGATCAAGGGGGGGGGGCTTGCCTGGTTGCTCTAGCAAGAAGGAGGGGTCGTCAACTCCGTAGTCGAACTGGGCAGCAGCAGCGTCGGTCTCGTGGTCTACCGGAGAGAAGAGGGGGAGGAAACAATGAATACAATGCAAACAAATGCATATCGATGCGTGACATGACAAGTAACTATGCTAGGTGTGCCCAATCGCGGTAGTAGGTGATACCGACGAAGGGGGGAAACATCCGGGAAAGTATTCCCGGTGTTTCACGTTTTCGGACAGATGAACCGGAGGGGGAAAGTTGCGTGTTTGATATGTTAGGGGTGTGTGGTGGACGAACGGGCTGCGTATTCGGGTTCGTCTCGTCGTTCTGAGCAACTTTCATGTAGAAAGTATTTTCATCCGAGTTACGGATTAAAAGATATGATTTTCTAAAGATTTAATTCATTTTCAGGAATTTAATTAATTATTTAAATCCAACATTATCTAGAATAGTAGATGATGACATCAGCATGACATCAGAGTGATGTCAGCATGTCAACTGGTCGGTTGACCAGTCAAACCAGACGGGTGGGTCCAGTGGGACCCACATGTCATTGACAGGGTACTAACAGAGTTTTTAAAACTAACTAAATAGGCTAATTAGTGGGTGGGGCCCGGTAGTCAGTGAGAGATTAGGTTTTAATTAATTTATTTAATTAATTAGCAAATTATCTATTTATTTTATTTGTTTATGGCATGGGCCCCGCATGCCAGTGCCACTGGGCTGCCCCGTCAGCACGTTGACTGGGTCAGTCCAGTCAACGGGGCCCCCATGGCCCAATGGCAGTGACCCAGGGGTGGGGGCCTGCCTAGCCACGTCGGCGGATGGCGCCGGAACGACGCCGGCGAGGCAAAATGCGGCGGCGCGGCTCGGGAGGTGGCCGGAAACCACCTACAGGGCACCGTTCATCGAGTTTTCGGGCGCGTTCGAGAGCTACGGCTGCGCCGCGTCCAACGGTGGTGATCGTGGCGGCAGGGATGACCGGAATCGAGCGCGGCGAGCTCATTGGCGGACGGCCGGAGTCGGGCGCGGGAGGAAACGGCGTGGCACCGTGTTTGCGAAAGAAAGGGGAGGCCAGTCGAGTTATACGCGAGGCGGCGAACACAACGGGCGCTGGCCCGTGACCATTTGGTCACCGGAGGCACTCCGGTGACGAGCGCAGGCGGCAGCGTGTTCGGGCGCCCAACGGGGACGGTGTTAGGAGGCACGGGAGAGAGCGTGCGCTGGCACGTTGGGCTCCTAGGAACCCCAGGGGTACAGCTGTGGGCTCGGGCGAGCGTGACGGCGGCGGTGGCCACGACGGCGAGGTACACCGCGGCGACCAGAGTCTCAGCACGGCGACGGGCTAGTTAGAGCATGAGCTAGGGGAGCTAGAGGGCAGAGGGGGGAGGCAGCTCACCTAGCCGCACGCACGGTGGCCCTTGGTGGCTTAGTAGCAGCAGAGGGGTGTCGCCGGAGTTGGTGAAGAACGCGGCAGCCGGAGATGTGGATGAAGGGGATCCGGTGATTCGGGGCTCCCCCGCTCCAGCTGAGGCCTCCGGTGGACGAGGAAGACGATGGAGGTGTCGACGGACACGCAGGCGCGGCGAGGCGGTGGCTGTGGCCGCGCGAATCACGGCGGCAGGTCCATGGCGGTGTTCGGGCGTGGTTGGGGAACACGGAGGAGAGCGCGGTGGATCTGGAGGGGAGAAGGAGAGGCGCGGGGGCCGAGGGTGAGTGTGGGGGCGAGTGGGGAGGAGAGACCGAGGGGGCGCGGCGCCGGCATCCTTATCCACCTCGACGCCGGCGAGCGGGTCCGGTGGCGACCGCGCCCTGTAGCGGCGCGCGTCCGAGGAACAGGAAGGGGGTTGCGGTGCGGGGAGCGGGAACTGGGCCGGCTGGGCCGCCCAGGCTAGTTGCGGTCCAGGAGGCAGGGGTTGCGGCCGTGCGGGTGGGTTGGTGGCCAGCTGGGCCAATCGGCCCAGTGGGGGGGGGGGTTTCTCCTCTTTTTTTGTCTTCTGTTTGTTTTCCCTTTTGTATTTTCTTTATTATTTCTTTTCTGTTTAAATTCATTTAAAAGTATTTAGGCATTTTATAAAAATGTGTTTACTTCACCATAATTACCGATGCAATATTTGGCAACCCCCGAACATTTTTGTTTTGACTTTTGAAAATTTTGGGTGTTTGTCGCTAATTCATTTTTGAATTTGCAAGGTTTTTGAATTACCACTTGATTAGCAACAGTAACATAGATGACATGGCATCATCAAGAGAGTTTTACTGTAGCCTAATTATCCGGGCGTTACAAATCTCCTCCACTACAAGAAATCTCGTCCCGAGATTTAGGAGGTAGAAGGAAACAGTGCGGGGTATTCATCACGCAGGCGATCCTCGCGTTCCTAGGTGGCTTCATCTTCGGAGTGGTGTGACCACTGGACTTTGAGGAACTTGATCGCCTTCTGGCGTGTGCGGCGTTCAGCTTGGTCGAGAATGCGGACCGGATGCTCTTTATAGGAAAGGTCCTGTTGCAATTCGAGCACTTCATGATCCACTGCTCGGATTGGGTCCTTGAAGCAGCGACGGAGCTGTGACACGTGGAACACATCGTGAACCTGAGAAACGTTCGACGGAAGCTCCAGTTGATATGCCACTTTTCCACGCCTTTCCAGAATAGTGAATGGGCCAATATAGCGAGGAGCTAGTTTGCCCTTGATCCCGAAGCGGTGAGCACCCTGCATTGGTGTAACTCGAAGATAGGCCTTTTCGCCAGTTTGATAGACCATGTCCTTATGTTTACGGTCATACTGACTCTTCTGACGCGACTGAGCAGTCTTGAGATTCTCGCGAATAATGCGGACTTGTTCTTCGGCATGTTGGATAATATCCGGACCAAAGAGTGGACGTTCCCCAGTTTCTGACCAGTTCAGAGGGGTTCGGCACTTTCGTCCAGATAACACTTCAAAGGGGGCCATCTTCAGACTAGCTTGATAGCTATTATTATAAGAGAACTCAGCATACGGGAGAGATTCCTCCCATTTCTTGCCGAAGGAAATAACACAAGCTCGAAGCATGTCTTCGAGAATTTGGTTGACACGTTCAACTTGCCCTTGCGACTGCGGATGAAATGCAGTACTGAATGACAGATGAGTTCCCATAGCTTCTTGGAAACTTGCCCAGAATCTTGAAGTGAATAAGCTGCCACGGTCCGAACTGATAACCAGTGGAATACCGTGAAGTGAAACAATTCTGGACATATAGAGAGTTGCAAGCTGACTAGCAGTGATCGTTTCTTTGACCGCCAGAAAATGTGCAACTTTAGAAAGTCGGTCAATGACGACAAGAATAGCATCATTACCTTTCTGCGATTTGGGAAATCCAGTGACGAAGTCCATCTCGACATGGTCCCATTTCCATTCAGGAATAGAGATAGGTTGCAGAGTTCCAGCAGGCCTTTGATGTTCTACTTTGATACGACGGCAAATGTCACATTCAGCAACATAACGAGTAATGTCTTGCTTCATGTTAGACCACCAGAATCTCTGGCGGATGTCTTGGTACATCTTTGTACTACCAGGATGGATACATAGAGGCGTATCATGAGCTTCTTTCATAACCTCCTGAGTCATATTCAGGTTTTCCTTCTTACATGGCACCACTAGGCGGCCTTTGAAGTACAAGGCGCCATCATCAGCAATAGTGAAGAATAATGGCTTTCCTTTTTTTAGGTCGCGCTTAATCTTGTGGACTTCAGAGTCATATCCCTGTAATGTCTTGATGGAGCTCACGAGATCGGGTTCGACAGCCAGGGTATAGAGGGAACCCTTGGAAACAACACGGAGATTCATCTTGCGAGACTCCTCAGGAGGGGGAGCGAGTGCACCCGGAGGAACGATATGGAGGTTCAGCTTTCTGAATTCTTCAACAAGTGAGGGCTGAACTTTGTGAATCTGGAGGTGGTTGCAGTAAGACTTGCGGCTCAAGGCATAAGCCATTACATTAGCCTTGCCTGGTGTATAGGAAATACCCAAGTCAAAGTCTGCAACAATCTCCATCCATCTCTGTTGACGGAGGTTCAGGTCTGGCTGAGTAAACAGATACTTCAGACTTTGGTGGTCGGTGAAGATCTCGCAACGATTACCGAGAAGGTAATGTCGCCACTGTTTCAGTGAATGGATAACAGCAGCAAGCTCGAGGTCGTGAACTGGGTAGTTCTCTTCATGAGGGCGCAATTGTCGAGAGGCATAGGCAATCACTTTGCGCTCCTGCATTAGGACACAGCCTAATCCTTGACGGGAAGCATCACAGTAAATGAAGAAGTCCTTCTTAGTATCAGGTGGAGCTAGTACTAGGGCAGAAGTCAACTTGTCTTTGAGTGCCTGGAAGCTTTCCTGACACTTATCTGTCCACTGAAACTTGACGCCCTTATGAAGCAGGTTAGTCAGAGGTCTGGCGATCTTGGAGAAGTTCTCGACGAATCGACGGCAATAGCTGGCGAGACCGAGAAAACTTCTGACTTGCTTAACGTTCTTCGGAGGAGTCCAATCAAGAATAGCCTGGACTCGTTCAGGGTTGACGGCAATACCATCCTTAGAGATGACATGCCCAAGATAGGTTACTTCGGGAAGCCAGAATTCACATTTGGAGAACTTGGCATAAAGTTGATGCTCTCGTAGCTTTTCTAGCACAAGACGGAGATGTTCAGCATGTTCCTCTTCGTTCTTGGAAAATACCAGAATATCATCCAGATAAACCACGACAAACTTGTCGAGGTAATCCATGAATATATAATTCATCAGACGAGAGAAGGTGGCTGGAGCATTGGTTAAGCCGAAAGACATGATGGTGTACTCGTAAGGTCCATATCGAGTCACGAATGCAGTCTTGGGGATATCCTCCTCACGAACACGGATCTGGTGGTAACCCAACCTCAAGTCGAGTTTAGAGAACACTGATGAACCAGCCAGTTGATCATACAGATCATTGATCCGAGGAAGAGGATACTTATTCTGAATGGTAGCTTGGTTTATAGGACGGTAGTCTTGGACTAATCGATTTGTCCCATCTTTCTTCTTGACAAAGAGAGAAGGTGCTCCCCAAGGAGAGCAACTTGGGCGAATGAACCCACTGCGAAGAGACTTGTCAATTTCCTCCTTAAGCTCAAGGAGTTCATGCGGCGGCATCTTGTAGGGTCGCTTGGCTATAGGAGTGGTGCCTTGTTTCAAGTCGATGACGAATTCGACAGCTCTAGCAGGGGGAATCCCTGGGAGTTCTTCAGGAAAGACGTCTAGGAATTCACGCACGACGGGAATGTCTTCAATGCCCTCGAGTGGTGCAGCGTTCAATGCATTCAATGCATAGAGCCTTGCCTCGGCATTCTGAACCAGACGAGCATTGTAGCTTATTATTTCATCAGAAGGGTGTAGCAGATGGACGGACTTGGTGGCGCAAACGATAGAAGCAGTATGTGCCTTTAACCAATTCATTCCCAGAATGAGATCAATGCTACAGGACTTCAATACGATGGGGGAGACAAGGAATTCTAGTCCTTCGATTTCAACGGGGACGTTGTTGCAAATCATGGAGGTCCGACATTGGCCCGCAGGGGTGTGCACTAATAGAGAAGCGTTCATGTCTTCACTTTTAATGCCATGCATGAATGCAAAATCTTCTGACATGAATGAATGCGATGCTCCTGTATCAAATAAAACAGATGCTGGTACTGAATTTACGAGGAGTGTACCCATCACAGTAGCAGGCTGGTCTTGAGCTTCGTTCAGATCAACGTGGTTGGCATGAACACGGCCATAAGACTTGGCATTGTTGTTGCGGGGCTGGTTGTTACCACGACCAGCTGCTGGAAGGGCCAGTTGACTGGTTCTGGTTGCATTCCCTAGCACGGTGTCCTGGCTGACCACACCTGAAGCACAGACCATTATTGGGAGTGGGAGCAAGAGCTTGGGGTGGTGGAGCTGGAAGCCTTGGCTGCCTAGTTGGAGCAGCCGGCAGACGAGGTGCAGCATAAGACTGCCTTGGGGCAGGTGCATTTGGACGGTACATGCTATTCGAGATCCATATCTTACGCTTCTGCGAGGGCGGGCCCGAAGATGAGCTCGTGTCACGGTTGCGCCTCTGAGAGCTCTGGTGTTCCTGCAGACCAGTCTCGACATTGATGGCCTTGTTCACCAAGGTGGCGAAATCAGCAAAGTCATCCACTAGAAGTGTGAGCTTGATGTCAGCTTGAAGGCCTTCACGGAACTTCTCCTGTCTGCGAGCATCAGTTGCAATGTCTTCTTCAGCATAGAGGGATAAGTCCAGAAACTCCCGCTGATAAGCTTCCATAGTTTTGTTGCCCTGGGTGAGGTTGCGGAACTCACGCTTCTTCCTGTCCATGATCCCCTGAGGAATGAAGCGGGCACGGAAGGCAGCTTGAAAGTCTGGCCAGGTGATGATTGTCCCAATTGGCAGAGTACGCCTGTGGCTGTCCCACCATTGAGCTGCGGGTCCCTTCAGAAAGAAGGAAGCAAAGGTGACATAGCGGGCAGGGGCTACTTCAGCAGACTCCATCTCATAGGTGATGTCACGGAGCCAGTCATCAACATCCAGCGGCTGAGTTGAGCTGCGGTACACGGTTGGGTTGAGGCGTATGAAATCCTGCAGAGTCACCTGGGCTGGCTGCTCGTGCATATTGGGACGGGGGAACTGAGCCATCACATTCTCCATGAACTGGCGATTCATCTCGAGTTGTTGGACCATACCAGCCATGTACTCAGGCGGTGGTGGGGCGTTGCCGCCACGACCACGACCAGCTGGTCTAACCATCCTGCTAATATATAACAGGGGTAGTTCAGTATTGAGAAATTTGCATAGACAAGAATCATTCATGATGAAACATGCATAATGAAAGGGAGCACGACAGACACCACATAGTAGTCGGCATAACTTACAAAAGGGGTCGGACATAGAGTTCAGTACACAGAATTCAGTACACAGAGTTCAGTACATAGACTAAGTCATCATAGGCGGCACGCAGGCTTGCGAATGCATCTAATACTAATGAGCAAGACTACATCAGTCCCATGAGGTACTGTGAAGGTAGCTGTAGCCTGACAGCTGGTAGTGAGGCAACGGATAGCCCTCCACGTCAGTGGCCTGGGGGCCGCGGATACTCTGGTGTAGAACCCAACGCTCAGGTGGCAGAAGAGGACCAAGTGCAGGAGAGTAGCCTCCCACCTCTGGCCAACTGACACCGTGGGGCATCACAGTCCTGGCTGGGTAGATCGCAGAACGCGGCAGCTGTCCAGACCGGACAAAGGGGTGCAACAGCGTCAGAGCCCTGTAAAGGTGCTGACGAGTGGTGTACAACTCGTGGCGAAGAGCTCTGTTAGCTCGGTCCAGCCCATCAGCATGCAGAACCAGGCGCTGATGGTGGAAAGGCTCTCGGGTGACGGTGGAGTAGGCGGCAGTGTAGTATCCCTCCGCCCAACGTCAGATGCGATAGGAATGTGCCTGAAAGGGGAAGTGTCCAACGCCTGATACTCTCCACGAAGTCATGTCAGAGCAGCATGAGCAGCATCATGGACTGCCATCTCGATGGTCACTCCAACACCATGAGCGGTGTGCAGCACGGTAGTGGACTCATACTCCCGAGAGTAGAGGTGGACGATGGCACGGTACTGCTCCTGGTTAAAGTCCTGGTACTCCTCGTAGACGGTGTACTCAGGGTGCCAGCGATAACCCAGATAGGTCATCATCTCAGCTAGCACAGCAGGTGATCCTGAGGCACCAATGGCCGCAGTGTGGCGCACGACCTGCCTCGTGGGTTCCATCTGAAAACAAAGATGTTTCAATGGAGTCAAATGACAATATGGGCACTATTCAAAATACTATCCTACAGAATAACTATGGCTCATCCAACTTTGGGGTGAACGTGGTAACGGGATCCTAATGTCAGAGTTAGTAATTTGTTTAACCCGAGTAGGAGAGAGTTCAGAGCCCCAGAGTAAAGGTCGAGAAGTAAAAGATCCTAATACTACCCAATGGCGACGTGGGCCCGTAAGGCACACCGCCAAGTTAGTAAAAAGTTTTGTAGTGATTAGACTCGACTTCGGCCAAGGAGTGTGGAAGGGGAATTCCTACAGGCAGTCGGCTCTGATACCAACTTGTGACGCCCCCGATTCAATCATACACTAAACATGCACGCAAACGTGTACGATCAAGATCAGGGACTCACGGGAAGATATCACAACACAACTCTAAAACATAAATAAGTCATACAAGCATCATAATACAAGCAAGGGGCCTCGAGGGCTCGAATACAAGTGCTCGATCATAGACGAGTTAGCGGAAGCAACAATATCTGAGTACAGACATAAGTTAAACAAGTAGCCATAGATGGCTAACACAAACTGGGATGCAGATCGAAAGAGGCGCAGGCCTCCTGCCTGGGATCCTCCTAACTACTCCTGGTCGTCATCAGTGGGCTGCACGTAGTAGTAGGCACCTCCAGTGGAGTAGGAGTCGTCGTCGAAGGTGGCATCTGGATCCTGGGCTCCAACGTCTGGTTGCAGCATCCGAGAAGAAGAGGAAAACGAGGGAAAGAGGGAGCAAAGCAACCGTGAGTACTCATCCAAAGTACTCGCAAGCAAGGAGCTACACTACATATGCATGGGTACATGTGTAAGGAGGCCATATCAGTGGACTGAACTGCAGAATGCCAGAATAAGAGGGGGATAGCTATTTCTATTGAAGACTACGCTTCTGGCAGCCTCTGTCTTGCAGCATGTAGAAGAGAGTAGATTGAAGTCCTCCAAGTAGCATCTCCAAGTAGCATCTCCAAGTAGCATCTCCAGTAGCATCGCATAGCATAATCCTACCCGGCGATCCTCTCCTCTTCGCCCTGTGGAAAAGCGATCACCAGGATGTCTGTGGAACTTGGAAGGGTGTGTTTTATTAGGTATCCGGTTCTAGTTGTCATAAGGTCAAGGTACAACTCCAAGTCGTCCTGTTACCGAAGATCACGGCTGTTCGAATAGATTAACTTCCCTGCAGGGGTGCACCACATAACCCAACACGCTCGATCCCATTTGGACGGACACACTTTCCTGGGTCATGCCCGGCCTCGGAAGATCAACACGTCGCAGCCCCACCTAGGCAAAACAGAGAGGCCAGCACGCCGGTCTAAACCTAAGCGCACAGGGGTCTGGGCCCATCGCCCATAGCACACCTGCATGTTGCGAGGGCGGCCGGAAGCAGACCTAGCCTAGCAGGCGTTCCAGTCCAATCCGGCGCGCGCCGCTCCGTCGCTGACGTCTGAAGTGCTTAGGCTGATACCACGACGTCGGGATACCCATAACTACTCCCACATAGATGGTTAGTGCGTATAGGCTCGTAGCCAACTCAGATCAAATACCAAGATCTCGTTAAGCGTGTTAAATATCCGCGAACGCCGAACAGGGCCAGGCCCACCTCTCTCCTAGGCGGTCTCAACCTGCCCTGTCGCTCCGCCACAAAGATCCACACAGAGGGCCGTCAGGACAAAGGTCCTTTCAGCCCCCAATCCGTGAATCACTCGCGGGTACTCTTCGAGCTGACCCGACTTTAGTCACCATCTGTATAGTATGTATGTATGTATAGTATATACTCGTGATCACCTCCCGAGTGATCACGGCCCAATAGTATAGCAAGGCAGACCGACAAGAATGTAGGGCCAATAATGATAAACTAGCATCCTATACTAAGTATTTAGGATTGCAGGTAAGGTATCAACAGATGTAGCAACAATGTCAGGCTATGCATCAGAATAGGATTAACGGAAAGCAGTAACATGCTACACTACTCTAATGCAAGCAGTATAGAGAAGATTAGGCGATATCTGGTGATCAAGGGGGGGGGGCTTGCCTGGTTGCTCTGGCAAGAAGGAGGGGTCGTCAACTCTGTAGTCGAACTGGGCAGCAGCAGCGTCGGTCTCGTGGTCTACCGGAGAGAAGAGGGGGAGGAAACAATGAATACAATGCAAACAAATGCATATCGATGCGTGACATGACAAGTAACGATGCTAGGTGTGCCCAATCGCGGTAGTAGGTGATACCGACGAAGGGGGGAAACATCCGGGAAAGTATTCCCGGTGTTTCGCGTTTTCGGACAGATGAACCGGAGGGGGAAAGTTGCGTGTTTGATATGTTAGGGGTGTGTGGTGGACGAACGGGCTGCGAATTCGGGTTCGTCTCGTCGTTCTGAGCAACTTTCATGTAGAAAGTATTTTCATCCGAGTTACGGATTAAAAGATATGATTTTCTAAAGATTTAATTCATTTTCAGGAATTTAATTAATTATTTAAATCCAACATTATCCAGAATAGTAAATGATGACATTAGCATGACATCAGAGTGATGTCAGCATGTCAACTGGTCGGTTGACCAGTCAAACCAGACGGGTGGGTCCAGTGGGACCCACATGTCATTGACAGGGTACTAACAGAGTTTTTAAAACTAACTAAATAGGCTAATTAGTGGGTGGGGCCCGGTAGTCAGTGAGAGATTAGGTTTTAATTAATTTATTTAATCAATTAGCAAATTATCTATTTATTTTATTTGTTTATGGCATGGGCCCCGCATGCCAGTGCCACTGGGCTGCCCCGTCAGCACGTTGACTGGGTCAGTCCAGTCAACGGGGCCCCCATGGCCCACTGGCAGTGACCCAGGGGTGGGGGCCTGCCTAGCCACGTCGGCGGACGGCGCCGGAACGACGCCGGCGAGGCAAAATGCGGCGGCGCGGCTCGGGAGGTGGCCGGAAACCACCTACAGGGCACCGTTCATCGAGTTTTCGGGCGCGTTCGAGAGCTACGACTGCGCCGCGTCCAGCGGTGGTGATCGTGGCGGCAGGGATGACCGGAATCGAGCGCGGCGAGCTCATTGGCGGACGGCCGGAGTCGGGCGCGGGAGGAAACGGCATGGCACTGTGTTTGCGAAATAAAGGGGAGGCCAGGCGAGTTATACGAGAGGCGGCCCGTGACCATTTGGTCACCGGAGGCACTCCGGCGACGAGCGCAGGCGGCAGCGCGTTCGGGCGCCCAACGGGGACGGCGTTAGGAGGCACGGGAGAGAGCGTGCGCTGGCGCGTTGGGCTCCTAGGAACCCCAGGGGTACAACGGTGGGCTCGGGCGAGCGTGACGGCGGCGGTGGCCACGGCGGCGAGGTACACCGCGGCGACCAGAGTCTCGGCACGGCGACGGGCTAGTTAGAGCATGAGCTAGGGGAGCTAGAGGGCAGAGGGGGGGAGGCAGCTCACCTAGCGGCACGCACGGTGGCCCTTGGTGGCTTAGTAGCAGCAGAGGGGTGTCGCCGGAGTTGGTGAAGAACGCGGCAGCCGGAGATGTGGACGAAGGGGATCCGGTGATTCGGGGCTCCCCCGCTCCAGCTGAGGCCTCCGGTGGACGAGGAAGACGATGGAGGTGTCGACGGACACGCAGGCGCGGCGAGGCGGTGGCTGTGGCCGCGCGAATCACGGCGGCAGGTCCATGGCGGTGTTCGGGCGTGGT
>NC_041390.1:578167782-578169608 GCF_002162155.2 Triticum dicoccoides
ACCACCTCGACGCCGGCGAGCGGGTCCGGTGGCGACCGCGCCCTGTAGCGGCGCGCGTCCGAGGAACAGAAGGGGGTTGCGGTGCGGGGAGCGGGAGCTGGGCCGGCTGGGCCGCCCAGGCTAGTTGCGGTCCAGGAGGCAGGGGCTGCGGCCGTGCGGGTGGGTTGGTGGCCAGCTGGGCCAGTCGGCCCAGTGGGGGGGGGGGTTCTCCTCTTTTTTTTGTCTTCTATTTGTTTTCCCTTTTGTATTTTTTTTATTATTTCTTTTCTGTTTAAATTCATTTAAAAGTATTTAGGCATTTTATAAAAATGTGTTTACTTCACCATAATTACCGATGCAATATTTGGCAACCCCCGAACATTTTTGTTTTGACTTTTGAAAATTTTGGGTGTTTGTCGCTAATTCATTTTTGAATTTGCAAGGTTTTTGAATTACCACTTGATTAGCAACAGTAACATAGATGACATGGCATCATCAAGAGAGTTTTACTGTAGCCTAATTATCCGGGCGTTACATCCCTCTACTCACCCACACCTGCTATTATTCTCCGGCGACGGCAGACGAACCAGTAAACCCTCGTACAGTCGTACTCCCCTCCGCGTGGGAAACAACTGCCGAGTCTTCCCTGCCTCCGTGTCGTCCCCTTCCTAGGCCTCGCCATCGTCCACCGCCCTAGTGCTCTTGGTGCGGCGTGGTCAACATGGTCAAGGAACGACTTCCATCGGACGTGGACTGTACGTGGAGAGGCTGACAGCTGGGTCCACGGCCGCAGCAAGGAAGTGCCTCCTTATTACGTGGAAAATAATGATTCCTCTACCTGACAGCTGGGACCCAAGGGATGGGCCACTGTATTTCGCGAAAAAACGTTTCCCCCTGACTGCTGGGAGCCACCAGCTACATCTTTGCACGCAAGGAAGTGCGTCCGGGAAAAAAACGATTCGCCCCCTGACTGCTGGGACCGACCAGCTACATCTTCGCAGGCAAGGAAGTGCCTGACAGTTGGGACCCACCTGGTTGAAGCGTACGTAGCATTGTCATTTTGGTCGCGAACGTGTACGTACATACTGGTCGATGTAGAGGCGCGCACGTGTCGTAGTAGAGGCGTGCACGTGTCATAGTAGAGGGGCGCACGTAGCATTTACACGTACAAGAAAGAATATACGGCCACATATGTGTACATACGGGCGGGGTCTCGAACGCCTACTCGCGCATACGTACAGCCAGGGCTCGTGTACATGGCTGGGTCGGAACGGAGAAATATCGTCGTCGTCGTGTTCATGGGGAGGCAACGGAATGCGTCGTGTTCATCGGGAGGGCTTGGATGGAACAGGCGATGGAAACGAGGCCTGGCATACCGCAGAACGGAGGAAACGGCCTTGTGTTCGACCGGCCACGTTCGAAACGGGATCCTGTTCATCGGGAGGGGTGTGGCGTACTGCAAAACGGAGGAAACGGACCTTCTACGGTCGAAACAGGGGTCCTGTTCATCGGGAGGGGTGTGGCGTACCGCAAAATGGAGGAAACGGACTTGTGTTGGAGCGCTACGGTCGAAACGGGGGTCCTGTTCATCGGGAGGGGTGTGGCGTACCGCAAAACGGGACTCCACGGGACTCTGTTCATCTCCACCGTCGACCTCCTCCAGCCTCCACGGGCTCCTGTTCATCCAGCCTCCACCGCGCGCTACTCCACGGGCTACTGTTCAACCACCCCTCCACCGTCTACTGTTCATCCAGCCCTCCACACCACGGGGTCCTGTTCAACCACCCCTCCACGGGCACCCCTCCACCGTCTACTGTTCATCCATCCCTCCACACCATGGGGTCCTG
>NC_041390.1:578169905-578179554 GCF_002162155.2 Triticum dicoccoides
CGGCTTCAGTTAGCAGCAGTAGCGAAGGAATCGCTCGATCGGGTTCCATTAGCAGCCATCGATCGATCGCTCGGGTTCAGTAACGCGTAGCCTATAGTGCAGTCGCTCGGGTTCACTTAGAGCCCAATGCCTCGCTCGGGTTCAGTTAGAGCCAACGCCTCGCACACACGCGCATACGTGTACAAGAGAAACGCGCATCGCTCGGCCCCCGACCTCCCACCGTAACCGAGAACTCCCCGAAATTTTCCTCCCCCTCGCTTCTTCCACGGTTTTTTCTATCATGGATGGCCCAAAGAATGTCATCCAGCTGCGTCTCCGGCCCGCCCAGGACGAAAAGCCCATTTTCTGTCATGATTTTTTGTCATAGAAGTAGGAGCCCACCACATCTATGATGATACCGGGTTTTGTCCCAATTATCGTCATAGAAGTGTCATATGTATGACAGAAAAAAAATTCGTTCGGCCCAACATGTCACGAATGTGTCTTTTTTTTGTAGTGCGAAGACGACGCCTTCCCCCTCCCCCTGCCAGTGGGTCCCGCGCGTTATCCTCACGCGTTGACCGGGCCGACCCGCTGACGTGGTTAAGTGGAGACGTATTCCGTGGAGTACGCTTTCCCTTAACCGAAAGCGCATTCCGTTTCTTTTTCAGGCGTAAGTAAGTTTTCATCTCATGAAAGCGTCTTTTCTCAAAACCCGTTTTTGCCTTATCCACTTAGGGACTTGTTTGTGATGATATTTTTGTAGAAAAGTCCCTGATCTTCATCACCTCACAACTTTTCACTCGTAACTCTGATTGAGGTGATTCCAAAGTCCACTTCTTCGTTTCGTCGAGCCCTTTCCGATGGAATCCTTTTCACCATGTTTTGACATATGAAAATTACCATTTTACCCCTGCCCTTATTCAGCCCCCTCCGAGAGAGTACGTTTTCGACGATTCTTTCCGCGAGCCTCTCGCACTTCTTCTCGGTGATTTCTTCCACCCTAGGCAAGCCACACCCTCCATTTGCAAGATTCTAATGCAGTTGCATGGTTTAAGTTATTTGAACTTGTTTAAAATATTGTAGTAGCTATGTATGATTTGTTCATGGCATTTCTTGGAGTATTGCTTTGATGTTGATGTTGCCATGATATTGCTTGGAGTTCTAGGACTTATATTTTGATGATTATGTGGATGACATGTTGGTATTATGCTTTGGAGTATTACTTTGGATGACATGTTGCCTTTGGATTCTTAGTGGCTATTATGATTATGTCATGATGGTATTATGATTTGGATTATTACTTTGGATATCATGTTGCCTTTGGATTATTAGTGGCTAGTGTTATTTTCATCATGATGCTAGTTGATATTATGTTTTGGAGTATGATGATGGACATGATGCTTGCACGTGGATCATAGTTGGATAGATAGCTCTTGATATTTGAGTAGTAGTCTTATCATTCTTGGATTCATCATGATAGTAATGTTAGACTTTCCTTGGAGTATTTTGATATGATGATTTTAAGCTTTGGATTATTTGTTGGATATTGCTATGACTTGGATTATAGGTAGATGGATGATATCGGAGTATCAGTCATTACTATTACATTTTGGGGATAAATTCCGTCATTAAGTTGGTCAGGTGCCACCGAACCGTGCTTTCTCTAGTGCAACCACATTTTCCTTTATGGGAAGGCCCTAAGGTGGTCTATTGTCATGCCTCTCGCCAGTGCCTCCAATGAGGGAAGGTTATGGGCGTGCGGTACCATGGCCCGGTAAGCAGACATAACCTTGTGTGCCCGTTGTTGTTGTTATGGACCCGGTCCCCGTGAGGGACGTTTTGGCCACGACGATGGTCGTTGTGTCTTTGGTAGACACGGGGTGACCCAGGACTAGCGCAGTGGGGAGTGAGTCGGAGTGGCCGGGAGAGTGTCATGGTAGTAGATCGGTTTTGTCGGAACGCCGTCGATCCACCTGAATGGGAGTGCGAGGCCATGGGTTCTGTGGTGTGGGTACAGTGTGCTACCTCTGTAGAGTGTATTTAAATCTATCGATAGCCGCGTTCTTGGTCATGGGCACGGGTTCGTACTAGGTCACACCGTTCAAACAACACTCACATGACGGAATGACTTCTAGGTGATTTATATGTTGATATGTTGGGTAGTACAGATTGGCAGGATGTTGATGATGATGTTGGAGACCAAGTGTTGGTCTTGGTAGTGACCGCCGGAAGGATCACCGTTTGTGACCAAGTGTTGGTCGTGGTAGTGATCGCCGGAATGATCACCGTTTGGTTTTGATCACGAAGTGATCGAGATGGTATATTGCTTGGCCGGTTAGCCCAGAGTGATATGGCTATGGAGATCGGAGATGGTGATTTATTAGTACTGTATCAGTTTCATACCATGCTTAGTAGTTGTTTCATCATAATACTTGTTAATTTAATTAACCTGTTAAATGCTATGTTATTGTCTTGCCTTGATGTTTATGGTTGTTGTGAGCTTGCAAGTACATTCAATGTACTGACCTGGTGTGTCATGCCAGATTGTAGGTGATGCCACAATTTCTTGATTGCTTGTTGATGGTTGCCGTGTGTGCGAGCTAGACCGTGTCCCAGCCAGAGTCCATGAGGAGTGGAGTTCACCACCTTCGTCGTTGTTCCGCTTCTAGAAGTTTTTTGCTACTACAAGTTGTTTTGCTGCTAGCATAGAGCAAGTATAGTACCGCAGGCGTAGTGTCACTGTGATGATGTGCATCTTTGTAACATCAGAACCTTGTATTATTATTCTTGTAATAAGAGTTGATTTGTTCTATGTCAAGTAGTGTCGTATTCGAGAGACTTTTCCTCGATCTCTAGGCTGGAATACGGGGCATTCCGGTTTCTTTGAGCTGGGGTGCCACAAGGATTCCCGCTATAGGGTGTTGCAATACTTTCATGATTCTCTTATAGTGGGTTGCTTGAGTCGCAGAAGCATAAACCCGAATAAGGGGGTTGTTGCGTATGGGATAAAGGGGACTTGATACATTAATGCTATGGTTGGGTTTTACCTCAATGATCTTTAGTAGTTGCGGATGCTTGCTAGAGTTCCAAACATAAGTGCATATGATCCAAGGAGAGAAAGTATGTTAGCTTATGCCTCTCCCTCATATAAAATTGCAATGATGACCACCGATCTTGTTAACAATTGCCTAGGATAATTCCGCACACCGATCCAACATTATTCCACACTTGCTATTTATACTATATAGTCATATATTCTAACTTTATGTCAACGCACACCGATCTTGTTTCATACCCACAACGTAGTTTTATTTCTCGTTTCTAGATGGAAGCAAACGTTCAGTGTACGTAGAGTCGTATCAGTGGCAGATAGGACTTGAGAGAATATTGATCTTACCTTTAGCTCCTTGTGGGTTCGACACTCCATACTTGTCACTTCCACCATTGGAAATTTCTATGATGATTCCTTGCACTTGGGGATTATCAGTACATACACTACAAAAAAGACACTTCTGTGATGATACGTGTTTGTCACAGTAGGTCACGTTTTCTGTCATGCATGTACATCCATGAAGATTTTATGAAAGAATCAAGATAGTCATACCTGAGTTGTCGTAGAAATGTTCCATGACATTACGCAAATTATCATCACAGAAGTGTCCACTTCCATGATGATAAAATGCGCATCATAGAAGTGCTTTCATCAAGGGTGACCGACACATGGCGTCGACCGTAACGGCTCGCCGTTAAGCTACCGGGTCCGGTTTTGGATCCGATAACTCGTTAATAGACTGGACCAATGGGGATTTTCCACGTGTAAAATTCTCATTGGCCGGAGGAAACACGTGTTGGCCCACCACTAGGACAGATGTCATCCACTCATTGGACATGAGGCGCCTATGATACGTCAACACGTGGCACGGCCCAACAGAGGCCCATTCTGGTGAAAAGGCCAGACCTGTCAAAATAAGCGGGCCGGCCCATTAGCGGCCTACTTGAGTCAGGCCCATTTACAAGTACGGCCCATACAAGTTACAAAGAATCGGCCCATCAAAGGCCCATTCTAGATTCAACAATTTCTAGCCCATCGTCAGTTTGAGCCCGTTAACGGACCGCTACGTTTTTGGGCCCAATTGTGGCCCGAGCTTCTTTCGGCTTGTTAGCAGCCCATCGTCAGTTCTAGCCCGTTAACGGACTGGAACGTATTTCGGCCTTTTCTCGGCCCATTCTACAGTTGGGCCAATTCTACCCCGCTGTGACTTTAGGCCTGTCCTCGTCCCATTCAGTAAATGGGCCAACTCATAGCCCATTTTGTCTCTCGGCCTGTTAAGGGCCCGCACAATAGTTGGGCCTTTGACTTTAGGTCCATTAGGGCCCACGTTCCGCAGGGCATCATTTCAGCCCAACACGACTTTTGGCCTGTTAAAAGCCTAGTTTGCAAATTGGGCCTCCTCTGGCCCATAACATTTTCGGCCTCTTACTGGCCTGTCAAGTAAAAGGGCCGAGACAAAATTGACATTTATTTGGGCCTGCTAAAAGCCCACAAGCCATTTCCCTTTATATGGCCCTATCGAGCTTTAGGCCTGTTGACGGCCTTCTAAGAGTCGTTGTTACAGTGGGCCCATTTGGGATCCACTTAATATTATTTTGAACAACCCAATTAAGGCCCGCTTTGACTGCACATGTTTGTTCGTTTGTATGGAGTCCAGGAAATGTTTGGGCGTGTTGGCCCCCGTTTCAGCGGTATAGCATATTCAAGAATTATCCTACTCTATACTATCGCCTCTAAAACACATACACTATACAATAAAAGGCATAGAAACGTAGAATAATCGTACACTATACAATAAAGAAATTATAGCTGAATATACCCACTCGCATTATAGTTCGGCACCAGTGATTATAAAGCATACAAACAGCAAATTACATACACTAGACAAATAAAGCTCATACATCATGGACACGCATCAACAGAACTTACCATTTGAACTATAATCTCTTCAGAAAAAAGGATTGGCCGGATTCATATAGCACAAATTCTAGTCTGCAAAATCTCCAATTCCATCATGGTTACCTCAGTGTCTTGTTTCATTTTTTGACTCCTACATCTAATACCTGCATGTCCAGTCTCAACTTGTTGATTGTATGTTGAGAATCATGTACACGTTGTCTTGCCACCTCTAGTTGATGCTCGAGAACATCAGCACATTCCAACTCCAATCCATAATCATTCGGTAACGGCCATGCCGCACTGCTCGCAGATCTTTGTGTTGATGTCACTTCATCCTGAAATGTTTCTGTAAGTACACATGACTAGGGCAAAAATATAGTTACAACAGTGAAGCGAGCAAGATAGACTATTTTGTACATGGCAAAACAGGACTAACAATAATGTTACATGTCATGAAGCATAAGCAGGTGATATTTTAAAAATTATAAAAAGGTAGTCTATGCAGCCCGCATACAGAAAATCTCTCTTAGCTCACCAGAGGAGCACGATGTTGGGTCCTAATCCAAAGCACAGACAAGTTACAAATTTAGACAACATGTTGTGTATAAGTAAGCAAGCATTTGGCCATTGTGTAGCTAAACTAAAGTCTTAGGGAGCATAATGAACAGCAGAGAGATTCATACAAACCTACTACAACAAGCAAAACTATGCAATCATTAGCCTAGTATAAACTAGATTGTGAGCCTCATGCAATAATAGTTGGTTAATAGACTTCAAAGCTTCAGGCACACTTCACTAGAGTAATTAAATGGTAAGGCCTTTAATTATGTCAACTAATAGTTATACAAGTACTCAACATCAGGCATCATTGTTTGGGCATCTCATTAAATGAGGACAAATAAAGCAATTGAAAAGAGCAAATTAACTATGCCTGAAACAAACAAGGAATTGAACTATTGAGTTGGATACACTTACTTACCATAACTGGTTGAACAGGCTCAGCGTAGCTCCTACTTCTCTTGCAAGGCTCCTTCCTAACATCTTGTACTTGGAAATCCTCAATCTTATCTTCATTGCACCCCTCTACAAGGTGACACAAACTAGTTACTCGTCTCCTTGGAAGATAAATATGCATACTTTCTAGTCTGTGAACAACACAAAAGGATGAGATTATCACAAAACAATGCCACATAATGAAACATGCCACATCTCTTGCACTTGCACGCAATGAAATGAGCATTTACTATGTCTGCACTATGTAAAAACTAGGCATACCTTTGAACTGGATCTCCAGGTACTCTTGGAGAGCCTACTTCAGTATACAGCCAAACCTTTATGTCACCTATGAGTTAGACAAGGCCCCACTACAGCAGCCCTTAGTGTTTAAATTGTTGACAAGTTCTGTTAGAGTGTTAGGTCAAAAACAACAAGTAATCAAAGCAAATAGTCCTAGTATGGCTGGTTGATGCAAACAACAATTGAACAGATGTGTGAGGAAATCTTACATATCAAGAAAAGAAGTAAAGAAGGAGGCTTAAAGACCATCACTTGACTGACCAGATTTAAGGGGTATTTAAACATCATGTGCAACATATGAACTAACATAAACATTGCATATTCCAGATTCTACAATGGAATGCACATGTATTAGGTTATGCCATGTATGATGATGCCTAAATCTACACTATAGCAGGCATGAGTGATTCATCATTGCAGGCACAATTCAGTTGCATGTTAAGGGCCAGTTCGATCCCGCCTTTTCAGGTCTTACTGTCAAAATAAGCCATAAAATACGTAAAGAAGTCATTTTTTAGTTATGGGATTGGGCTTAACTTATTTCGCTTTGGAGGGGGTGTTTCGGGTAGAAGCTCACTAAAAATTGAAGGGAAGGGGAATAGTAAAATGAATGTGTTGTCTGCCTATATTACACTCAAAATGCAACTGATCACGCCCGCGTCACACCTGACCCTCAAGTAAAAACAATCACGCAAGCGTTCATTGCCCTGCCTGCTTGCATCTCCTACCCCCTTTCCATCTACCTCGATCCCCTGCCTCCAGCCCTAGGGTTCCTCCAGCGAGCCGTTGCCTCTGGTCCCATCCAGCCTGGTCCTCGATGATGCTCTGTCCAGCTAGGCTACATGGCCGACAGGTAGGGACAAATCTCCCTGGCTACTCCTCCCTCTGGTTCCGCCCCTCATTCTCATGGTCTCCAGCAGCTACTCCACTGTGGTCCGTCCAATGCACTACTCCGGCGGGCGCCGCACAACTATGTCTGATGCCACATTGCATCAGAAGGCACCTTATTCCCCTCCCCACCTCCCAGACCGTGGCCTTGAGGTGCTGTTGAAGGATGAGCTCATCCAACAAGGTGAGGATCTCCTCTGATGTTTTTTCCAAATTTTCATTCTGATCCACTATACGATGAATTGCTATGAGTTGCGTCTGCTGCTGCTATATGATGCATTGCTATGAGTTGCTCCTACTGCTGCTATATGATGAATTGCTATGAGCTGCTACTGCTACTATATGATGAGTTGCTATAAGCTGCTCCTGCTGCTGCTGTATGATGAATTGCTATGAGCTGCTCCTGCTGCTGCTATATGATGAATTGCTATGAGCTGCTCCTACTACTGCTATATGATGAATTGCTATGAGCTGCTGGTCGTATATGATGAATTGCACACTGCTGCTGCTGTATGATGAGTTGATATGAGCTATTTTTTGAAACTTGAGTTCCTGCTACTATATGATGAATTGCTATGAGCTGCTGCTGGTATATGATGAATTGCACACTGTTGCTACTATATGATGAGTTGCTATAAGCTGCTCCTGCTGCTGCTGTATGATGAATTGCTATGAGCTGCTCCTGCTGCTGCTATATGATGAATTGCTATGAGCTGCTCGTACTACTGCTCCATGATGAGTGGCTATGAGCTGTTGCTGCTGCTATATGATGCTTTCAGGTGGTGCTGCAATATGATAATAACCAGCAACTTGGAACATCGAATTTCAATAAATAATTTTTCTTCATTTAAATGTGGCTCATGCGTTCTTCGTTTAAATTAGACAATGGGATCTCTATGGAAAACATTGACCAAAGTAGATTGTGCCAAGTAGATGGTATCTTTGTATTTGCATTTTGAACAAATAGTGATGGTCTATTTTCCTACCATATTAATTACTGCACTGGGTTCAATTTGTGATGTTTGCAAGTCAAATTATTTTTCATATGGGCAGCAAAATGAAAAAATATAATGCAACCTAAAATTTTCACTAATCATACTAAAGATAAGCTGAAAAGGAAGGCAATGAAAAGAACTAGTTGGCTTATTACATGGAGCTTATATTCACATGTGCTTATTTTCTTAGGATAACTTGTAATAACTATCCCTAAGAAACTTGGACAATAGAACTAACATACAAATAACATGTCACGATGATTGCAATGGAGGAGTGACCTATCATAGCACACTGTATAGGCTCACCGCTGCCTCTCCTTTTTTTGCAATGTTCCATGAAATTGCCACACACATCTTGTACTTTTTCATTGTGTAACCCTATCTGCAAGTTGACACGGCTAATTTCAGACATCTCTACATGATAATACATTGCATATCCCTTGCGCATATTTAAACCACCTATTAATGATTGTCTGTGTAGCATAAACTAGCCATGACTATGTGTGCTCGACTAGCAGGCACTCTAAGGGAGCCTAATGTAGTGCACTGGAATTCCTACATGCCACCTATGATTTTTCGTAATGCGCTGCCTCTGTTCCGAAATATATGTCTTTGTAGAGATTCCAGTATGGACCACATACAGATGTATATAGATGCATTTTTAGTGTAGATTCACTCATTTTGCTCCATATGTAGCCTATAGTGGAATCTCTAGAAAGACTTATATTTAGGAACGGAGGTACGAGGTAGTATAATGTATAACATCTACATATCTAATTTAGCAGCCAGTAGTAGAAATCATTGTCTGCACAAAGGGATTACTGGTCGAAAATCCTAGCAAAGCACGCTGGCAGGCACATAACTATACAAGAGAGAGAGACGCATTTACAAGATCATAGCAATGCCTCAGTCCAGGATCTTGGTTGGCCAAGCTATTAGATCCAGAAGAAACATCGTCCTTGTAGTTTTTGCCAGCTTCATAAAGGTGACATCGACCTGTTAGTATATTTGAAGTACATCGAGCAGGTGATGCTGGATGGGTTTAAAGGTGACAAGTACCTGGGCCGTGGCGCGTGGTTGGCACCTTGCCAGACGGTGGGAATCAGGTTAGAAACGTTAAGGGTGATGACGCTATGCTGGCTGTCAGGGTCTGGTAAGGAGATCTAGAACCGTAGAGTAGGGTGTTTGTGGAGCGGCTCCGATAGGGTTGACTATGGTGTGGGCGAAGCGGATCTGTGGTCGCGGACGAGGGCGTCGGTGAAGCTGCTTCGGTGGTTGGGTTAGGGATGGTGTCTACGATGCGGATCTGTGGCCGTGGACGGGGTGTCAGAAGCTGCTCCAGTAGGTTGGATGAGGGTGTGACAAAGCGGATCTATGGCCGTGGACTTGTGAGTTGGTAAAGCGGCCCCGGTAGGGCTGAGAATGGTATAGGCGAAGCTACTCCGGTAGGGTTGACAATGGTGTCGGCGAAGCAGCTCCGGTAGGGTTGAGGAAGGTGTCGGCGAAGAGGATCAGAGGCCGTCGCTGGGGCGGTTTC
>NC_041390.1:578179913-578181524 GCF_002162155.2 Triticum dicoccoides
GGGGGTGTTGACAAAGCGTCTCTGGTGGGGAGTACGAAAGAGCCGCTGCAGATGCGCTGCGGTTGACGAGAGTACCGGCGAAGCAGATCCGGCACCATGGACAAGGCTGACACTGAATGGGCTGTGGTACAGTGGTGGATGAGCATTCTACTTGTTTCTAGTGGAGGTGGGTGGGGTAGATGTGGCTGCAGAAGCAGATCCGGTGAGGTGGACACCGCTGTCAGTGAATGGGCTCGGGTACGCCGGTGGATGAGCATTTTAGGGTTTTGAGAGGGGAGGGGTAGAAAGGCCGATGAATTATGGACGGCGTGATGTAAGATGCTCTGGTGTTGTGGAGTTAGTTGTTTTTGCGGGAGGGGACGAGGAAATGGGGGTGCCGTGTGGTGGGGGGAACCGGAAGTTATCAAAGCAGCCCCAACCTATTATGTAGATGAGGGCAGTATTGTTACTGTTGTTCTCCGTGCACAACGGACAAAAGGGGAATTTCGCATGCTAAAGACTATGTGGCGGAAATTTTAGAAGGAGGCGGGACATTTTGCCGCACGCGGGATCGTTCGTATCCAGTTTCAACTAATTTTGGACCGTGCTAGTGGGAAGGTCATGCGAGACTGTGTACACGGGGCACGCATTAGTAGTTAATAACTGGTGTGAAGTCCACCATAGAAAAAAGACAATAACTCGGATGATGCGCCGATAATTTGGATGTTCACACGGGCGCGGCCAATCGTACGGGCGTAGAGGCGCATTCACAAAAAAGGGATCAAACGCTTAGCCTATGTATTTCTCGTGTAAATAGATAATTTAGTGCCATTGGTTACTTACTTTAAACATAATTCATTGATGTGTTAGTGAGAGGCTCACAAAAAGAAATGGATATTGTAGTCCCACAAATGAAATGGATATTGTAGTCCACTACTTAAAAGTGTTACCTCATATGATTACATAGCCTCCAGTTCATAAATTGTGTACCCGTTGAATTCATATATGAATATTACATATATAACTTCATAATAGAACCTTAAATCATCCAAGACTGATGGATTTGAATGCAAGAGTAACAATGGTGCATGTACATGATAGCTACATTGGTTGTTGGAAGAAACATCACTATAACTTTGGCATGCACAATTGAAAAGGTTTATTTAGATAGAAAAAATGTGATATGTGAGTGTCGAATCTTTATAGCGTTGAATCGATATTGTACCTTTGGACACGATACGAAGTAGATATTTATTTATGTTCAAGCGATGCACGTCCACGATCGCTAGATAGTGATACGTGAATGAATTGTGCAATCTCTCTCACACACACATACATATCTCATTTCCCCGTGGGCATCGGATTCACACGCGCACTTCGTGTATTTCTCTCCTTTTGTCAAGGTTAGAATTCGTATTTCTACCCCGTCCTACAAGTCTCTCACACATAAACACACACACTCTCTCTGTCGAACATGCCCACCCCTTTAATTCTGCCCACCCACAACCACTAATGTCTCAAAGGATAATTATGTCCCTCACACATATGCCTAAGGTTAACTCAAGTTCCAGAACCATATGAATACATAAAATGGGATTGCAGCAGAGCACCTTTTGTTTTGAGATCTTAATC
>NC_041390.1:578181873-578322685 GCF_002162155.2 Triticum dicoccoides
ACACACGCACGTAAACATTGTTTATCGCTTCAATTTTTCCGGCACTTGCATGCACACCGTTTGTTTATCTCCGTGATGGTTTAAGTATGCCTCACACACATCCTATCTACCTATCCATTAATATAGATATGGGTCACACAAAATCCTTCTCCCTACTAGCAAGATGCCCATGCGTTGCATGGAACATGAAGATGCATTTGTATGATTAGTTTATCTTGTGGGAGAAAAAGATGAACGAGGAAATGCCTTATTTGCAAATGTGGAGATGGGTGTGGATATATTTTTGCAAAATTGCCATAGTTTCCTTCCTATCCATCAGATATAAACCGGATGGCCTATATTACAGCATGGCAGGAACACTGTCGGTGTCAAAAACGGCGGATCTCGGGTAGGGGGTCCCGAACTATGCGTCTAAGGCGGATGGTAACAGGAGGCGGGGGACATAATGTTTACACAGGTTCGGGCCCTCACGATGGAGGTAATACCCTACTTCCTGCTTGATTGATCTTGATGATATGAGTATTACAAGAGTTGATCTACCACGAGATCGGAGAGGCTAAACCCTAGAAGCTATCCTATGGTATGATTGTTGTTGTCCTACAGACTAAAACCCTCCGGTTTATATAGACATCGGAGGGGCTAGGGTTACACAGAGTCGGTTACAAGGGAGGAGATCTACATATCCGAATTGCCAAGCTTGCCTTCCACGCAAAGGAGAGTCCCACCTGGACACGGGACAAAGTCTTCAATCTTGTATCTTCATAGTCCTACAGTCCGGCCAAAGTATATAGTCCGGCTGTCCGAGGACCCCCTAATCCAGGACTCCCTCAGTAGCCCCTGAACCAGGCTTCAATGACGACGAGTCCAGCGCGCCGATTGTCTTCGGCATTGCAAGGCGGGTTCCTCCTCCAAATACTCCATAGAGGATTTTGAACACAAGGATAGTGTCCGGCTCTGCAAAACAAATTCCACATACCACCATAGTGAGTAAAATATTTCCACAAATCTAATCTGCCGACAACTTTTCATAATGTAACATCACGCCATGGCCTAGGTCATTATTCGAACCATTTTCCCTGCCCGCCACGACACGTGTTGCGAGGCGGTTTTATTGGCACATCTTGTCGAAGCAGAGATCGTGTCCCCTTATCATGGGATTCTCATCAATACGGGCGTGGGTAACCCAATCGTGCTTGTTAGTATGACTCCTCGATTTTAGGTAAGTTCCAAATGGCCACGCGGAGGACGCTTGATATTCGCCCTCTTTATAAAGGGGCCAAAGCTTGTCCTTTTCTTCTCGCGCTCAATCCCTCCCTTCCCCCACCCCGAGTTCCAACACCCGAGGCTCAGGCGAAGCGCTATGGACCTTCAATCATGTCCGGATCCAACCTTCAGGGACGGTGGATGGCTTCTTCTGACACAGAGGAGGACATTAAGAAGCTAAGGGAGGCCAGGTATCTGACCGCCGAAATCTCGCAGAGGCTGCCTGCCCGAGGGCAGGTCACCCCCCCTCCCGAACCCAATGAGAGTGTCGTATTTGTTTCCCACTTCCTCCGAGGGTTAGGCTTTAGTCTTGATCCCTTCGTTAGAGGGATCATGTTCTATTATGGGCTCGACTTCCATGATCTAGCTCCAGATTCCATTCTTCACATCTCGTCGTTTATCATCGTATGTGAGGCCTTCCTCCGTATCATCCCACACTTCGGCTTATGGCTCAAGACCTTCAATTTGAAGCCGAAGATAATCGATGGGCGATACGCAAAATGCAGAGGTGCCACGATAAGTAAAGGCATTGACGCCCCATGGCCAAAGGGTTCCTTTCCAGAGATATCCAACTTATGGCAGCGGGAGTGATTTTACATCACAGCTCCCCGAAGTTCTAAGTGGGCGGCTGCCCCTTCCTTCCGTTCGGGTCCCCCACCACAACTAGCATCATGGGTCAACAAGGGGCTAGACTGAGGGACGGTTAATGACGTGCCGACATTGCAAAGTCGCATCCGAGATCTCCTCAAGAGGGATGTCGGTCTTGTCAAAGTAATGCAAGTTATGCTAGTTCGTTGGGTCCTGCCATGTCAACTTTGATCTCTTCGTATGTGGGAGTTCAACCCGGAAGGACTGCGAGCTATTCAGCAGTTCTTCGGCATGACGCTCGAAGAAATGTATGGATTGTTCTTCAGATCACGAATAAAGTGTCCGGACACCATCGAGGATGCGGGTGTCAACTGCAACCGTCCAGATACCTAGGTGAGTAATTCTATGGCTGAACATGTTGTATTTTTATTTGCCACAACATCATTCTGAAACAATATCTAGGCCAGAAAGGCGAAGATGATCAGGTGTTCGGCCCCCCTTCCCGAAGGCTCGTCGGATCCTGTACTAGCAAGGATGCTCGAGCATGCACTTTATCAAGTGCCATCAGGGGAAGATAAAGGGAGGGATAAATAAGCCAAAAGCGGGCCTCACGCATTACTCGTCCAAACTGAGGGAATTAGTGTCTCCACGGAGGAGGATGATCGGGGAGAAGAATCTAGAATCCCCTCCCCCAAGGAAAGAAAAGGACTGTCTCTAACGACTTGGAAATGAAAGGTTCCAAACGAGGGAAGAAACCTTCGTCAGGAGGCACTGCCCGGGAGGGTGTCCTTGCCGCACGGTGCCTACAAGGGGACCAGTCCTCCACTTAGCTGTAAGTGAATCAAGAGTACTTTTGGTAAATATATCCCGCTTTATCTCCGAGGACAATAACCGAGACATATATCTTGTAGTCCGGCTCGTAGCCCTTCTCAGCAGAGTTCGTCCTCGGGGGATCTTCTTTCGGAGATGATGGAGAGAGAAATGCCTCCCCTTGTCTCCCCGCCTCCTAGGGCGGATGATCCTGAGGTGTCATCACGGAGGATTTCTCCTGATCCACCAAGGCCAGAAGGTATCCCTTCGGCTACCCGAAGTCTGGAGTATTCGGCTCCTAAGGAGAGCGACAGAAAGAGTCTGGGATTGTCCGGTGTGCAACCGGACGCACTGATGGATCTTTTGGAGCAAGAGGCAATCTCAGAGGAGCATCGTACCTTAATGGGTACTGTGATCGAGAGGATCTCATCCGCCAAAAGTGGGTTGCATGAAGCTTTTGCAAGCTTGCTAAGAGGCTTTGAGGTACGCAAAGTAATATATAAATTTTTGACGGTACCGCACTCGCTAGGTGTGCTCTATACTAATAGTAGCCCCTAAGACTCTGGTTGCTATCGAAAGGCGGCAAACAGAGAATCATAATCCCAGGTAATGATCACGCTTCTATCCTATGCAGGCGGCTAACGGTCTGGTGGCTGGCCGGACTGCCGAGCTTGCCGGACTAAGCCGGCAACTTCACGCGGAAGATGCCGACATTGCACTTGATAACAAGCGGCTTGACGAGGCACATGGTATGTTTTTTCGGGTGGTCAACAGATATTAAGAGGAGCATGATGCTAGTATCTAATATATGACATGACTGCAGATGGAGTTGTCACCGTGGAGACCCTTCGGGCGGAACTTGCCCAAGCCAAGGAACAAGCCAGGAGAAGTGATGCGGCCGCCCTAAAGGCGGCTGAAGACTTAAGAGCCAAACAGGCTGCTCATTGCAAGAGCGAAGATAAAATAGCCAAGATGGCTGTTGAGCTAAAAGACGTCGCCGGCCGATATGAGCTTCTTGAAAAGGAAAGCCAAGTGAGAGCGGCTGACCTGAAGAGAGCCCTGGAGGCAGCCAAGGAAACCCGTTCTAAAATCAGAGCGGCAGAGGAGGAGCTCCGTCAAGCCGGAGATATCACGGCTGGGAAGCCCTTTTTGTTGTGGACGAAGTTCGGAGATCTGAAGTATGCCCCTTTGGATTGATTATGGAATGCTGCAGACGCGTATGCGAACTTGGCAATGAGAGCTGCTGATGCGACTGCGTTTTTCAAAGATCAAGAAGATCACGAAGTAGAAAAGTTTTTCTGGTCGTAGTTCAGTGCTCCGACGCGTCCACTGCTCTTAAATGAGCAAATGGCCGAGTGGGCTGAGCTCCATAGGTTGTCCAGGCTTGCCATGAGGTCTGTCATGGATCATCTTTGCCCGGAAGGGCCAAAGCCAAATAGTTATTTTGGTTTAGTGCAACGATTCCTTGGTGCTCGGGCATATCGATGCCGTAAAGAGGTCGGCATGCATAGAGGGTGCGCGGATGGCTCTTGCCCGTGTTAAGACATACTGGGCAGAGATGGATGCCATCGCTATTGCAACCCAGGGTCCGGCCATAGGCCAGGTCTCGGCTGAGCACTATTTAGAAGAAGTCCTGGAAGGCGCTCGTTTAATAGAGGCTCAGTGCTCGAAGAGTATCATGTTCGAGTGACATGTATCCCCGTTGTAAAAATAGTATTATTTGAATTATACAGGCTATTTTTATTGCCTGAAGGTATTATGATGCCTCCTGTGCGGCCGTTTTATGTAAGTATATAACCTGAAAGTTTGCAGTCGTCTGCTTCAGCCCCCATGCACATAATGCAGGGGTGTTCGGAAGAGCACATATTCACACTTGATCCAACGTCTTGGTCCATGAAGGAGGTGATAGCGCGGCGAACAAGGCAATTGGACTATATAGCTTTAACACTTTCACTTAGCCATAGGAGTTTGACATTGGGGCTACTATATAGCCCATGGTACTTCCGCGCTTAACCAAATATGGTGTGCGTACATACATGACCGGGAAACCGGTCCTTCATTAATGCGGAGGAATCGCGAAGATTCCGCTGAGTCCTCGAGTGGTTGACCAGTCTCGCGCTTTATCATGATAGTCAGTTTTGGGTTTTCTCTACTGAGGTGCTCATCCAGATGAACCAGGGCACAATCGCAGTAGTTCTCCCGGTGCCACCTTAGCCGATAAAGCGGAACGTAAGGTAGCAAAACACGGGAGCCGGGCAAACCCAACATTTGACCAAAGACATGATTCGGAGCTGATGCATATAAGGCCAAACTCATGATGCCGAACACTCCCTGAGGTATTCAGACTTTATAACATATACCGGGCTGAGAAAAGCCCTTGATAATGAACCCTAAATTTCCAGGTACGTGCATTAGTCTGACGTGGCGAAAATTCCAATAATGTTAGCATCCCTCTCAGTTATGTTAAGTATCCGGAGGGCGTGAAGCAACAAGACATAGTGAGAAAGGTTTACACAGGGTCTTAATCTAAAAAGAAACCTTTGAGCGGGGCCCTACTGCACGCCTGCGCATGTGTCTCCGTTGTGCCGTGTCCTGGAAGGGTGTAGCACGATTATCATCTGCAAGAGAGTAAAAAGCCAGGTGAAAGTCTACGTGTGGAAAATTGGTTATTTTTAATAGACCATTGAAATTCAATCTAAGTAACGTCAACCCGAACTATAGTCCTTTTTACATGCGGGAAGCCCCTAGTGCCACCTAATGGGGTATATCCATCGAGCCAATCTCGGGTTTATCTAAACTATTACAGCAAGGGGTGCGCCGGACTCGTCTAGCCGTGTCCGCGGTCTTGATGACCGATCATTTATTCTGCTTGGAGGGGTCGTTCAATGTTCGGCTGCAAAAGCCGCCGTACATTCCTCCGCATGTAAGGAACGGTCTGAGTTTTCGCTAACTATGATGATGCCACGTGGACCGGACATCTTGAGCTTAAGATAAGCGTAATGCAGTATTGCATTAAAATGAGCGAAGGCTGTTCTTCTGAGTAGTGCTTGATAGCCGCTTCGGAATGGAGCGATGTCGAAGGTTAATTCTTTGTTTACGAAGTTGTCGGGAGAACCGAATACAACCTCTAGTATTATAGAGCCCGTGAAGTGGGCCTCTGGGCCTGGTACTACTCCTTTAAAGGTGGTATTGCTTTGGCTGATTCTTGTTGGGTCTATCCCCATTTTGCGGACTGTGTCTTGATATATCAGATTAAGACTACTCCCGCCGTCCATAAGGACTCGGGTGAGATGGTATCCGTCAATTATTGGGTCAAGTACCAAGGCAGCTGATGCTCCGTGCCGGATACTAGTCGGGTGGTCCCTGCGATCAAAAGTGATTGGGCAGGAGTTGTACACGTGAGTTTTACGAGTTTAGGGCCTTCTTAGAGGAAGTAACAGCCCTACGTCTCGGAGCCCGGAGGCAGTCGACTAGATTATATGCGTGTGAGTTATAGGGGGTGGGAACCCTTGTCCCTGAGGAGGGAGGTGGCTTTTATAGAGTTCGCCAGACCCCTCCCGCCCTCAGTTACAAAGAGTTTAAGGTACATAAAGGTAGAGACGTTACTGGTAACGCCTGTAATAAAAGTACATAAATGACCATTAAAGCTATGACTTAAATCCCGACCGCTACAGAGTGAGTGGCTCTTAATCTTCTAGTAGTCGAGTGGTCGTTCGTATGGTCGAGTGTCTTCAAGACTGTCGAGTGGAACATGGCTTTATGGTCGAGTGGATGATGATTTTTCTTCGACTGCTTCTGGTTCTTTTAGAGATGTCCTTGGGGAGGGTATCTTGATCAGATCCATGACCCTACCCTAGGTACATAGCTTCATCAACAAGTAGACCGAAACGATTCTGCATCTACTACTATTACTTTACACATCGACCGCTATCCAGCATGCATCTAGAGTATTAAGTTCATAAGAACAGAGTAAAGCTTTAAGTAAGATGACATGATGTAGAGGGATAAACTCATGCAATATGATATAAAACCCATCTTTTTATCCTCGATGGCAACAATACAATACGTGCCTTGCTGCCCCTGCTGTCACCGGGAAAGGAAACCGCAAGATTGAACCCAAAGCTAAGCACCTCTACCATTGCAAGAAAGATAAATCTAGTAGGCCAAACCAAACTGATAATTCAAAGAGACTTGCAAAGATAAACCAATCATACATAAAAGAATTCAGAGGAGATTCAAATATTGTTCATAGATAAACTTGATCATAAACCCACAATTCATCGGATCTCGACAAACACACCGCAAAAGAAGATTACATCGAATAGATCTCCAAGAAGATCGAGGAGAACTTTGTATTGAGATCCAAATAGAGATAAGAAGCCATCTAGCTAATAACTATGGACCCGAAGGTCTGAAGTAAACTACTCACACATCACCGAATAGGCCATGGAGTTGATGTAGAGGCCCTTAGTGATCAATGCCCCCTCCGACGGAGCTCCGGAAAAGGCCCCAAGATCAGATCTCTCGGCTATAGAAGGTTGCAGTGGTGGAATTAGGTTTTTGTGGTGCTCCTGGATGTTTGTGGGGTACGTGGACTTATATAGGAGGAAGAAGTAGGTTGGTGGAGCAACAAGGGGCCCACGAGGGTGGAGGGCGCTCCCAGGGGGGTAGGCGCGTCCCCTGCCTCATGGCCTCCTCGATTGTTTCTTGACGCCCACTCCAAGTCTCCTGGATCACGTTTGGACTCTGTTTGATATTCCTTTTCTATGAAACACTGAAATAGGCAAAAAAACAACAATTTGGGTTGGGCCTCCGGTTAATAGGTTAGTCCCAAAAATGATATAAAAGTATAAAATAAAGCCCATTAACATCCAAACAGATAATATAATAGCATCAAGCAATCAAAAATTATAGATTCGTTGGAGACGTATCAGGCGCTCGTGGTTTCTCGGTAAGTTTCTATTTTTGGTAGGTATTGTGAAAATATGGTGCCTCAATCTGGATCCAAAAGCTCATGGGTTAAGGGCTTTAGAGCATGTCTAGCAGACCCCGCATCCCGTCCCGACCCACAAAATAACCGCCAGAACGAGGGTCAGGGCGGGAAAACCTGCTCGATCAGACGCCACATTCGCGGCTGACCTGTAATTTTTTTTGCAGGGCGCGACAAAAGATCTCCCCCAACCTCTAGATTCACGAGCTGGGAGGACGACCCGAGCTCAGCCCCTATCCGCAGCGAGATTTGGTGGGAGAGACATTTCCGCGTGGCCGTTCCCTCTCCCCCACCCTTCGCCACCATTGCCCCGCCACCTCATGCTCCGGTGCATCTTCCTCGGCCGTTCTTCACCGCCATGGATGACTCATTGATGTCCCCCGTCACCGTAGACGTCACGCACGCTTAATCCCCTCGGGCAGATATCGTCGCCAACCATGTTGGCCCCGCCATCGCCCAAGGTACCGCCACACCTGCTCGCAAGCGGCAGGGCAAAGTGGTCGTGCAGGGCGGGAATCCGGCTGCCCCTGCCGCGAAGGCCCGCGCTCCGGGCGCCAACGCCGCTGCGCAATCCTGGCCAGTGGCGGAGAAGGTCGCCAAGGCCGCCAACGTAAAGAGGAAGAGGATTTTTTTCTACAAAGAAGCCGCCTCCTTCATCCACTCCCTCCACCCCGGAAAGAGGTTCCCCAGCGATGCCGCTCAACGCTGCTGCTCCCACTGCAAGCGAGGTGTGATACGTCTCTATCGTATCTACTTTTCCAAACACTTTTGCCCTTGTTTTGGACTCTAACTTGTATGATTTGAATGGAACTAACCCGGACTGACGCTGTTTTCAGCAGAATTGCCATGGTGTTGTTTTATGTGCAGAAAACAAAAGTTCTCGGAATGACCTGAAACTCCACGGAATATCTTAGAATAAATAATAAAAAATCCTCGCCAAAGATGAAGACAAGGGGGCCCACACCCTGTCCACGAGGGTGGGGGGCGCGCCCCTCCCCCCTGGGCGCGCCCCCCTACCTCGTGGGCCCCCTGGTGGCCCTCCGACGCCAACTCCAACTCCATATATTGGCTTTCGAGGAGAAAAAAATCAGAAAGAAAGTTTCATCGCGTTTTACGATACGGAGCCGCCGCCAAGCCCTAATCTCTCTTGGGAGGGCTGATCTGGAGTCCGTTCGGGGCTCCGGAGAGGGGGATTCGTTGCCGTTGTCATCATCAACCATCCTCCATCACCAATTTCATGATGCTCACCGCCGTGCGTGAGTAATTGCATCGTAAGCTTGCTGGACGGTGATGGGTTGGATGAGATTTATCATGTAATCGAGTTAGTTTTGTTAGGGTTTGATCCCTAGTATCCACTATGTTCTGAGATTGATGTTGCTATGACTTTGCTATGCTTAATGCTTGTCACTAGGGCCCGAGTGCCATGATTTCAGATCTGAACCTATTATGTTTTCATGAATATATGTGAGTTCTAGATCCTATCTTGCAAGTCTATAGTCACCTACTATGTGTTATGATCCGGCAACCCCGAAGTGACAATAATCGGGACCACTCCCGGTGATGACCATAGTTTGAGGAGTTCATGTATTCACTATGTGTTAATGCTTTGTTTCGGTTCTCAATTAAAAGGAGGCCTTAATATCCCTTAGTTTCCAATAGGACCCCGCTGCCACGGGAGGGTAGGACAAAAGATGTCATGCAAGTTCTTTTCCATAAGCACGTATGACTATTTACGGAATACATGCCTACATTATATTGATGAACTGGAGCTAGTTCTGTGTCACCCTATGTTATGACTGTTACATGATGAACCACATCCGGCATAATTATCCATCATTGATCCGGTGCCTACGAGTTTTCCATATACTAGTTTACTCTTATTTACTTTTCCGTTGCTACTATTACAATCACTACTAAAATACCAAAAACATTACTTTTGCTGTCTTTACTTTGTTACCGTTATCACCACTATCATATTACTTTGCTACTAAACACTTTGCTGCAGATACTAAGTTTCCAGGTGTGGTTGAATTGACAACTCAGCTGCTAATACTTGAGAATATTCTTTGGCTCCCCTTGTGTCGAATCAACAAATTTGGGTTGAATACTCTACCCTCGAAAACTGTTGCGATCCCCTATACTTGTGGGTTATCAAGACCTTTTTCTGGCGCCATTGCCGGGGAGCATAGCTCTATTCTTTGAGTCACTTGGGATTTATATCTGCTGGACACTATGAAGAACTTGAAAGGCGCTAAGACAAAAATTTATCCCTCAACTATGAGGGGAGGTAAGGAACTGCCATCTAGCTCTGCACTTGATTCACCTTCTGTTATGAGTAAGCTAGCGACACCTAAACCTACTACTGCTATGAATTCTGATATGTCGCATGTTATTGATGATGCCACTTCTGCTATGCATGATACTTATGATGAAACTACTTCTATGCTTGATACTACTGTGCCACTTGGTGAATTTCTAGATGAGCAAATTTCTAAGTCTAGAGAAAGAGAAATTAGTGAACCTGAACACGATGATGTTAGTGATGATGAACCTATGCCTGTTATTCCTGAGGGTTATCTTTTTAATAATGAATCTTATGAAGCTATTCTTGCTTGTCCGGATAAACCTGAACGTAAGAGGTTACTAATTAAGTGGAGTAAGGAATCTTTTAGAGGTAGGATGAGACCCGACCCTGCTTTTGCTACTTCACCTATCTGTGTTCCTGATCAGGATTATTATGATATTACTGTTGATCCAGATATAATTACTTTGGTTGAATCTAATCCTTTTTATGGCTATGAATCTGAACTGTTGTGGCACATCTTCGTAAGTTAGATGAAATAGCTGCCATGTTTACTAAAAATCTGAGATCGCGTCACTTTTATATACTCAAAATATTTCCATTCTCATTAAAGGGTGATGCTAAGAAATGGTTTAATTCTCTTGATCCTGCCTATGTGCAAAGTCCCCAGGATATGATTTATTACTTCTCTGCTAAATATTTCCCTGCTCATTAGAAACAAGCTGCTTTGAGGGAAATATACAATTTTGTGCAAATTGAAGAAGAGAGTCTCCCACAAGCTTGGGGGAGGCTTCTCAAGTTACTTAATGCTTTGCCTGATCATCCTCTTAAGAAACCTGAAATATTTGATATCTTTTATAATGGACTAACTGATGCTTCCAGAGATTACCTGGATAGTTGTGCTGGTTCTCTTTTCAGGGAAAGAACACCGGATGACACCGAAATTTTATTGAATAATATGTTGGCAAATGAAAATAATTGGGCACCTCCTGAGCCACCTCCCGAGCCAACTCCTGAGCCAGCTCCTGAGCCAATTACTGAGCCTATTCCGAAACCAACTCCGAAGAAGAGAGGTGTTCTATTTCTCAGTCCCGAAGATATGCAAGAGGCAAAGAAATCTATGAAAGAAAAAGGTATTAAAGCTGAAGATGTTAAGAATTTACCTCCTATTGAAGAAATACATGGTCTTAATTTACCACCTGTTGAAGAAGTATATGATCTCAATTACTTATTTACTGAAGAACCTCTCGATATCCCGACACAGGTAGTAAAGGTAAATTCTCTCTATAGATATTATAAAGTTGAAGTCCCTCCTACTAAAATTGCTAGTCAGTGCTTGGATGAGTTTGATGACTTTATGTTTAAGCAAGATGACTTTAATGCTTATTTTGGTAGACAATTAAAGCAGAATACCTTTATGATTAAACGCTTGAGTGATTATATGGATAATATTAGAGGTGAACTTAAACTTGTTAGCAAACATGCTTCTATGGTTACCACTCAAGTAGAACAAGTACTTAAAGCTCAGAAAGAAATGCTTGATGAAATGAATAGTAAGAAAAATGATTATGCTGTTAGAGTGGCTACTAGAACTGGTAGAATGACTCAGGAACCTTTGTATCCTGAAGGCCACCCTAAGAGAATCGAGCAAGATTCTCAAAGAAATAATATTGATGCACCTAGTTCTTCTAAAAGGAAGAAAAAGAAAAATGATAGAACTGTGCAAACTTCTAGTGAACCTATTGCTGAACCACCTGATAATCCAAATGATATCTCTATGTCTGATGCTGAAACACAATCTGGTAATGAACATGAACCTAGTGAAAATGTTAATGATGATGTTCATGATGATGCTCAACCTAGTAATGATAATGATGTAGAAGTTGAACCTGCTGTTGATCTTGATAACCCACAATCAAAGAATCAATGTTATGACAAAAGAGACTTCGTTGCTAGGAAACATGGTAAAGAAAGAGAACCATGGGTTCAGAAACCCATGCCTTTTCCTCCGAAACCATCCAAGAAAAACGATGATGAGGATTTTGAGCGCTTTGCTGAAATGATTAGACCTATCTTTTTGCGTATGCGATTGAGTGATGTGCTCAAAACAAATCCTTATGCTAAGTATATGAAGGATATCATTACTAATAAAAGAAAGATACCAGAGGCTGAAATTTCCACCATGCTTGCTAATTACACTTTTAAGGGTGGAATACCAAAGAAACATGGAGATCCAGGAGTACCTACTATACCATGCTCCATTAAAAGAAATTATGTTAAAACTGCTTTATGTGATCTTGGAGCCGGTGTTAGTGTTATGCCTCTCTCTTTATATCGTAGTGAGGGAGTCCTGGATTAGGGGGTGTTCGGATAGCCAGACTATACCTTCAGCCGGACTCCTGGACTATGAAGATATAAGATTGAAGACTTCGTCCCGTGTCCGGATGGGACTTTCCTTGGCGTGGAAGGCAAGCTTGGCGATGCGATATTCAAGATCTCCTACCATTATAACCGACTCTGTGTAACCCTAACCCTATCCGGTGTGTATATAAACCGGAGGGTTGTAGTCCGTAGAGGATCAACTCCATACACAATCATACCATAGGCTAGCTTCTAGGGTTTAGCCTCCTTGATCTCGTGGTAGATCTACTCTTGTACTACCCATATCTTCAATATTAATCAAGCAGGAGTAGGGTTTCACCTCCATCGAGAGGGCCCGAACCTAGGTAAAACAAAGTGTCCCCAGTCTCCTGTTACCATCCGGCCTAGACGCACAGTTCGGGACCCCCTACCAGAGAACCGCCGGTTTTGATACCGACATTGGTGCTTTCATTGAGAGTTCCTCTGTGTCGTCGCCTTTAGGCCCGATGGCTCCTTCGATCTTCAACAACAATGCGGTCCGAGGTGAGACTTTCCTCCCCGGTTAGATCTTCGTCTTCGGCGGCTTCGCACTGCGGGCCAATTCGCTTGCCAACCTTGAGCAGATCGGAAGCTACGCCCCTGGCCATCAGGTCAGGTTTGGAAGCCTAAACTACACGGCTGAAATCCGCGGAGACTTGATCTTCGACGGACTCGAGCCACAGCCTAGCGTGCCGCACTGTCTCGATGGGCATGATATAGCTCTGCCGCTGAACAGTGCCTTGGAGGCCACACATGCATCTGTTTCGACCATTGATTCAGAACCTACTGCACCGATTGAGGATCAGTGGTTGGACGCTGCCTCAGGGGCTGCGATCTCAGAGGCGATCGAGCCGAACTCCAGCCCCGCACTCCGCATGGCCCGTGACTCCGAGGAGCCAGATTCCTCTCCGAACTCCGAGCCCCCCGCGCCCCCGCCAATCGAATCCGAGTGGGCGCCGGTAATGGAGTTCACCGTAGCGGACATCTTTCAGCATTCGCCTTTTGAATTCTCTTAAGTCTCTCTCTTTATCAGGAGAGCCCTGGCCGGACTACGGTCAGCAAGGGTGGGATACGGACGGTGAGGAAATTCAAAACCCACCCACCACCCACTTTGTAGCCATTGTCGACGACTTAACCGACATACTTGACTTTGGCTCCGAAGACATCGACGGCATGGACGACGATATAGGAGACGAACAGGAACCAGCACCTGTAGGGCGCTGGAAAGCCACCTCGTCATACGACATATACATGGTGGATACTCCAAAAGAAGGAGATGGTGATGGAACAATGGGGGATAACGCCCCAAGAAACAGCCAAAGCGCCGGCGTCAGCGGCGCCGCTCTAAATCCCGCCAAAGCAAAAACGGTGATTCCGGCACGGGAGATAATACTACCCCGGACAGCACCGAAGAACACCCACCTCAGCAAGATTCGGCACAGGAAGATGGAGAAGCCAGCCCTCACGAGAGAGCGGCAGACCAAGAGGTCGAGGATGATAACTATACGCTTCCCTCCGAAGACGAGGCAAGCCTCGATGATGACGAATTCGTCATACCATCAGACCCTGCCGAACAAGAGCGTTTTAAACGCAGGCTTTTAGCCACGGCAAGCAGCCTCAAGAAAAAGCAGAAACAGCTTAGAGCTGCCCAAGATTTGCTAGCTGACAGATGGACCGAAGTCCTTGCGGCCGCAGAGTATGAACTCGAACGCCCCTCCAAGAGTTACCCGAAGCACAGGCCGCTACCCCGATCAAAGGAGGATCACCTACATCACCAGCACATGACATGGCAGACCGGCCACCCCGTGGCCTTGACAGAGAGGCCGCTCAGCCCTCCACCCAAGCCATGCCCGGACGCCGCACAACTAAGGCACGGGAAAATGCGCTCGACCTGCGAGACATACTGGAGGATAAATCAAGACAAACAAGATCGATCTACGGATCGCGCAGGCGCCCAACGACATGTGACAATGATCTTCACTCCGGATACAACAAATCCGGCCGGGCCGAACACAACAAACATAGCTCTTCCGAGCTGGGTCGTGATATAGCCCAGTACAGAGGCGCCGCACACCCGCTATGCTTCACGAATGAAGTAATGGATCATAAAATCCCAGAGGGCTTCAAACCCGTAAACATCGAATCATACGATGGCACCACAGACCCGGCGGTATGGATCGAGGACTATCTCCTTCACATCCACATGGCACGCGGCGATGATCTACACGCCATCAAGTACCTCCCGCTCAAACTTAAAGGACTGGCCCGGCATTGGCTTAACAGCTTGCCAGCAGACTCAATTGGTTCTTGGGAGGACCTGGAAGCCGCATTCCTCGATAACTTCTAGGGCACTTACGTACGACCGCCGGATGCCGACGACTTAAGCCACATAATTCAGCAGCCAGAAGAATCAGCCAGACAATTCTGGACATGGTTCCTAACAAAGAAAAACCAGATAGTCGACTGTCCGGACGCAGAGGCCCTAGCAGCCTTCAAGCATAACATCCGCGACGAGTGGCTTGCCCGGCACCTGGGACAGGAAAAGCCGAAATCCATGGCAGCACTCACGACACTCATGACTCGCTTTTGCGCGGGACAAGGCAGCTAGCTGGCTCGCAGTAACAACTTATCAAAGAACCCTCGTAATTCAGATACCAAGGACAGAAGTGGTAGGACACGTCGGAATAAGCAAAAACGCCGCGTTAACAGGGACAGCAATGAAGAGACGGCAGTTAATGCCGGATTCAGAGGCTATAAATCCGGTCAGCGGAAAAAGCCATTCAAAAAGAATACTCAGGGCCCGTCCAGTTTGGACCGAATACTCGATCGCTTGTGCCAGATACATGGCACCCCCGAAAAGCCAGCCAATCACACTAAGAGGGATTGTTGGGTGTTCAAGCAGGCAGGCAAGTTAAGAGCCGAAAACAGAGACAAGGGGCTGCACAGCGACGACGAAGAGCCCAAGCCGCCGAACAACAATGGATAGAAGGGCTTTCCCCCACAAGTGTGGACGGTGAACATGATATACGCAACCCACATTCCCAAGAGGGAGCGGAAGCGTGCGCTGCGGGATGTATACGCGATGGAGCCAGTCGCCCCAAAGTTCAACCCATGGTCCTCCTACCCGATCACCTTTGATCGAAGGGACCATCCCACTAGCATCCGCCATGGCGGCTTCGCCGCATTGGTTCTCGACCCAATCATCGACAGATTTCACCCCACAAGAGTCCTCATGGACGGCGGCAGTAGCCTGAACCTGCTTTATCAGGACACAGTGCGGAAAATGGGCATAGATCCCTCAAGGATCAAACCCACAAGAACGACCTTTAAAGGAATTATACCAGGTGTAGAAGCCAACTGTACAGGCTCAGTAACACTTGACGTGGTCTTCGGATCCCCGGATAGTTTCCGAAGCGAAGAGTTAATCTTCGATATAGTCCTGTTTCGCAGTGGATATCACACCCTTCTCGGACGAACCGCATTCGCAAAATTCAATGCGGTGCCACATTACGCATATCTCAAACTCAAGATGCCAGACCCTCGAGGAGTAATCACGGTCAACGGAAACACCGAACGCTCCCTCCGTACGGAGGAGCATACGGCGGCTCTCGCAGCGGAGATACGAAGTAGCCTTCTTAGGAAATTCCCCAGTCCGGCCATTAAAAAGCCAGACACCGCCAAGCGCGCCCGGAGTAACCTACAGCAGGACCACCTGGCACACTCTGAGCAAGCGTAGCAATGCGGCCCCAACCCCAGCTTTCGCGACCTAGCAAAACCAGTACCTCGCGTACACAATTACGCCCTTGAAATACCATGGGCACAGGGGAAGGTGCACAATAAACGGCACGCCCAACATACGGCTTAAAACGTACTAGGGGCTGCCGGATTATTTTTTTTAATTTTTTCTTACTTTCAGGACTCCATACTTCGGACGACCTGTTCGGCAACTCGACTGCCGCACAAACGATGCAAGATCCAGGGAGGCAGACAAGCCATGCCGCATTATAGAACTCCCAGGTGGTCTCTGTTACGAGTGGTATACCTGTTTTAAATACAATTCCGCGGCCTGCCCCTGGTCAGGACATACTGAATAGTCCAATATCTTTTGCTTATCGCACTATTTGTATCGTTCGGCTTTAATAAATAGCCTCTCTATAAACAATGCTTAGCTTCTCGTCTATTTTTTGCATTACTCTATTTTATATATGTTCATTAATGACATGTTGCACCCATACACTATGGTACGACAAGTACGCCAGGGGCTTCAGTACCCTCTAATATGGTGTGAGAAGTCCGTACACTTTCACAAGTGCGGCACCCCGAACTTATAGCACTATATGCATCGGCTCCGAATCATGATTTGGGTCAATAGTTGGGTTTGACCGGCTCCTATGTTTTGGTGCCTTACATTGCGCTATATCGGCTAAGGTAGCACTAGGAGAACCACTGCGATTGTGCCCCGGTTGAGCTGGGCTAAGCACCTCAGTGGAGAAAGCTAAAACTGACTGTCATGATGAGGCGAGAGACTGGTCGCTGTTCGAGAGGTTTTTCGGGTCCCTAAAGGCCTATGCCGCTTCGAGCGAGGAGCTGGATAACCCCAGCCAAGGCGTGGATAGCGCCCCGAACTCGGTCTTCCGAACTAGGGGCTTCGCCGAAATTTAAAATTATAAAGTTCTATGGCTAAGTGAGAGTGTTCAAGCATTATAGTCTGATTGCCTGGTTCGCCGTGCTGAGCGCCTCCCTCAGAGGACCCAACTATGGGAAAAAGAGTGATCAGGTTTATCCCCGAACACGCCAGCACTAGTGGCATGGGGGCAGAAGCCGACGACTGGCCATCTCTCAATTTTTTAATAAACGGCCGCACAGAAAATAATATTTTAAATTCAACAAGCATTGCTTAAGCGCCTATGAACAAGTTTTCAGCGCACAGGATAAAAACGAGCGAGTTTATTAAAAAATTACATCCTTGGTACATTCATCTGCCACAAGGCAAGCACCCGCAAGAACATCCTTGTAATAGTTCTCGGGCTTGCGATGCTCCTTCCCCGGCAGCGGCCCGTCCTTCACAAGCTTCTCACCGTCTAGCTTACCCCAGTGCACCTTTACATGGGCAAGGGCCCTAAGGGCACCTTCGATGTAGACAGAGCGCTTGAGGACCTCGAGCCTTGGACAGGCCTCCACCAGCCGCCGCACCAGCCCGAAGTAGCTCCCAGGCAGGGCCTCTCCGGGCCACAGCCGAACTATGAAGCCCTTCATGGCCTGTTCGGCCGCCTTGTGGAGTTCGACCAGCTGTTTCAGCTGGTCGCTCAAGGGCACAGGGTGTCCGGCCTCAGCATACTGAGACCAGAACACCTTCTCCGTCGAGCTGCCCTCTTCAGCTCGGTAGAATGCGGCGGCATCGGATACGCTGCGGGGAAGATCTGCGAATGCCCCTGGAGAACTCCGGATTCGGGTAAGTAACAAGTAGTTTACTTTTATATTTCTGCTTTGCATAAAGAATGCCTTACCCGCAGCTATCTTCTTCATATCCTCCAACTCTCGGAGGGCCTTTTGGGCTTCGGCCTTGGCAGACTTGGTAGTCTCAAGGGCCGTCACGAGCTCGGACGCTCGGGTCTCTGACTCAAGCTCCAAACTCTCATGTTTTCTCATGAGAGCCTGAAGCTCTTGCTGCACCTCGCTGACCTGAGCCCCAAGTTTTTCTCACTCGATGCGCTCCGCGGCCGTTTTCTTTTCGGCCTCAGACAACGCCTGCTTGAGGGTCGCCACCTCAGTCGTGGCCCCTACAATAAGCAGTACAATCCTGTTATTTTTTGCAATCACGCCTCTCTATAGGCACTTATTTCAGTAAGGTATTTCTTACCTTCTTTCTCCTCGAGTTGCCGCTTGGCAAGGCCGAGCTCTTGCTCGGACCGCTCGAGTCCCTGTTTCAGGACACCCACCTCCGCAGTCAGTGCGGTGGTGGACAGTAGCGAAGCCTGCATACGCATATTGACTCTTTATTGTTAGACTCCTGCGAAATTTAATAGATCCTCTATTCGGATTTTCTTTCCGAACGCCAAATAGAGCATCAGGGGCTACTGTCTATGCGGTAATATTTTTACATATTTTTACTTACCTCGAAGCCTGTTAGGAGGCTAGCGCAAGCTTCACTCAGCCCGCTCTTGGCGGACTGGACCTTTTGGATCACCGTACTCATAATAGTACGGTGCTCCTCGTCGATGGAGGCGCCTTCAAGCACCTCCAGCAGATTGTCCGGCACCTCTGGTTGGACGGAGGTTGCCGGCTCAGAAGACTTGCTCCTCTTGGAAGGAGCTCGCCTACCGCGGTCCGGAATCGTTGAAGATTCCGGCACGGTGTCCGGCTTAAGACCGAACTTGGAGCCCTGGGGGTCTTGTCCCCTTTACTCCTAGAGTCCGGGAGGTTGCCTTGCGGCTCCTCCAGAACCACCTCCTCCTGCCCCGGAGCTTGTCGCGATGCCACTTCGGCGTCGTCCGCAGTGCGGGGGGAGACAGCGGGCGGAACGGAGTTCACATCTGATGAATCCAGGGAGCCGCTCGACGACTCGTTGAGTTCGGCCCGGGGCGGGCTGCATAAGTATCATCGATATTAGGTAAGCTATGCAACAAAGGAACATCACGAGTTACTCTGATATCCAAACTTACGATTTCGCCAGACGCTTGGCCCTGTCCGGCCACTCCTCTTCGTCTTCTTCGACGTCGGGGGAATAGTCCGGCGGAGGGGTCTTCCTCTTCCTGGACCCCTCGGCCTCCCCAGTTGGGGCGGCCTCCCTCTTCTTTCCTCCCCCCGCTGGAGGGGGAGAGGTTTCTTCTTCCTCCTCGTTTTCATGGGAGGAGGGCGTCTTGGACTCGCCGGATGACGAGTCCGACAGCACCACATTACGGGTACTCTTTCGAGTCCCCGTGGTCTTCTTCTTCTTAGCCTTCTTCTCCGGCACCACATAAGGCGCCGGAGTCAGCAGCTTCACCAGTAGAGCTGGGGCTGGGTCTTCGGGCAGCGGAGCCGGACAGTTAATCGGTTCGGCCATTGCCCGCCAAGCCTGTCAAAGGCAAGGGAGTTTAGATCCCGCATAGAGTCAAACTATGAAAAAAGCTTGAACATCCTGTAACAGGTGTAGATAGCATACCTTGCTAGCGTGACGCTGTGAGCTGTATCCGCGGTCCTCAGAAGCGGATGCGGGAGCCTCGGCGCCCTTGAATAGCATCTTTCAGGCATATTCGTACATTGTGTCGAAGAGCCTACTGAGGGTTTGATGCTGCGCCGAGTCGAACTCCCACAGATTGAAATCCCGGTGTTGGCAAGGGAGGATCCGGCGGACGAGCATAACCTGGATTATGTTGACAAGCCGGATTGGCTTGTTCACCAGGGACCGGATGCATGTTTGCAATCCGGTCACCTCTTTCTCGTCGCCCCACGACAGGCCCGTCTCTTTCCAGGACACAAGCCGCGTGGGGGGTCCGGATCAGAACTCAGGGACCGCGGTCCATTCCGGATCGCGTGGCTCGGTGATATAAAACCACCCGGATTGCCATCCCTTTAGGGTCTCCACGAAAGAGCCCTCGAATCATAGGGCATTGGCCATCTTGCCTGCCATGGCGCCTCCGCACTCCGCCTGGCTGCTGCTCACCACCTTGGGCTTGACGTTGAAAGTCTTGAGCCAGAGGCCGAAATGGGGGCGGACGCGGAGAAAGGCCTCGCACACGACGATAAACGCCGACATGTTGAGGATGAAGTTCGGAGCCAGATCGTGGAAATCCAGGCCGTAGTAGAACATGAGCCCCCGGACAAATGGGTGGAGTGGAAAACCCAGTCCGCGGAGGAAGTGGAGGAGAAATACGACCCTCTCATGGGGCCTTGGGGTGGGGATAAGCTGTCCCTTCTCGGGAAGCCGGTGCGCGATGTCCTTGGACAGATACCCGGCCTTCCTTAGCTTCTTGATTTTGTCCTCCGTAACGGTGGAGACCATCTATTTGCCTCCCGCTCCGGACATTGCTGGAGAAGGTTGAGGTGGGAAGTGCGGGCTTGGGCGTTGGAGCTCGGGTGCGCGAGAGATGGGTAGGCAAGGGAGGAATAAGGCGTAGGTAAATAGGGTGGATCCTTATCCCCTTATATAGGCGGATGCGGTTATGCGTCCCCACTTGCCTAATAAAACTCACTTGCCTCCCGAGCACCGTGATAAATGGCGCGGTTGGGTTACCCACATTCGTATTAATGAGAATCCCGTAAAAAGGGTACACGATCTCTGCTTTGACAAGACGTGCGAAGGAAACCGCCTCGCAAAACATGCTGAGGTGGAAAAGTAAAAACGATTTGAGTAAAGGACTTGGCTGTAGTGTGATGGCGCACTGCAGAATACGTCAGCAGATTTGATTTGTGTTAATATTATTCTCTCTATAGCAATATGTGGAAACTTATTTTACAGAGCCAGACACTACTCTTGGTGAATACAATATTCTATGAAGGACTTGGAGGAGGAACCCGCCTTGCAATGCCAAAGACAATTTGCGCGCCGGAATCGTCATCATTGAAGCCTGGTTCAGGGGCTACTGAGGGAGTCCTGGATTAGGGGGTGTTCGGATAGTCGAACTATACCTTCAGCCGAACACCTGGACTATGAAGATATAAGATTGAAGACTTCGTCCCGTGTCCGGATGGGACTTTCCTTGGCGTGGAAGGCAAGCTTGGCGATGCAATATTCAAGATCTCCTACCATTGTAACCGACTCTGTGTAACCCTAACCCTATCCGGTGTCTATATAAACCGGAGGGTTGTAGTCCGTAGAGGATCAACTCCATACACAATCATACCATAGGCTAGCTTCTAGTGTTTAGCCTCCTTGATCTCGTGGTAGATCTACTCTTGTACTACCCATATCTTCAATATTAATCAAGCAGGAGTAGGGTTTCACCTCCATCGAGAGGGCCCGAACCTGGGTAAAACAAAGTGTCCCCAGTCTCCTATTACCATCCGGCCTAGACGCACAGTTCGGGACCCCCTACCCAAGATCCGCCGGTTTTGACACCGACACGTAGACTTGACTTGAATAAGTTGACACCTACTAAAATATCTTTGCAAATGGCTAAGAAATCAACTGCTATACCTGTCGGTATTTGTGAGGATGTGCCTGTTGTCGTTGCAAACGTTACTATTTTAACGGACTTTGTTATTGTTGATATTCCCGAGGATGATAGTATGTCTATTATTCTTGGAAGACCTTTCCTTAATACTGGAGGGGCTGTTATTGATTGCAACAAAGGCAATGTCACTTTTGATGTTAATGGTAATGAGCATACGGTGCACTTTCCGAGGAAACAACCTCAAGTTTATAGTATCAACTCTATTGGAAAAACTCCATCGATTATATTTGGAGGTTTTGAATTTCCTCTTCCTACTGTCAAAAAGAAATATGATATACTTATTGTTGGGGATGTCCATATCCCCGTTGAGGTAACATAGTGTTATTCAAAATTTCTCCGGTTCCATGATTATCGGAATGAGTTTGTTAACAAGACTTGATCAACCTTGTTAGTGGATTCTTTTTGATGAGCATGAGATGGATGAAACTAGAAGCACAACCTTCTGTACCCTCTTTATATTTTCTGTTCTTTAGTAGAAATAAAGTAAAATAGTATTTTTCTGTCTGTTTCCTGACTTATCCGTGCAATATAAAAATATCCCGTAAATAAAAGTCCTCAGAATGCCATGCCAATTTAATATGATTTTTTCGGGAATATTTAAGGATTTTTAGTGCAAAAATTACCACGGGGGGAGCTGCCACCTGGTCACGAGGGTGGAGGGCGCGCCCCCTTGCCTCGTAGGCCCACGGTGGCCCTCCTCCACTTATTCATGCACCCATCTTCTTCCTCTGTCTCGCACAAACCCGAAAAACCAACTCAAGCTCGTGTTCCAGCAACTTTTGCTGCGATTTTTGATCTCCTTGCTCAAAGCACCTCTCGCAAAACTGCTTGGGGAGATTGTTCCTTGGTATGTGACTCCTCCATTGGTCCAATTAGTTTTTGTTCTAGTGCTTTATTCATTGCAAATTTGTGTTGCATAGGTGACCATGTTCTTGAGCTTGCATGTCAAATATATATGGTTCCAAGTAGTTATAATGCTTTATATATGCTCTAGGCACTTGTATGAGTAGTTGCTATTAATCTTATTGAAGTTGGTTCACTTTTGTTTGAAGTTACTAAAAATTTCAGAATTATTTTCAGAGAAAACAATATGCTTAGGAGGATGTTCCAAGGTGGTTCTTCAAGGAAGCAAGGTCCCAGACTTGCAATGCGTGATGGTGACGAGGAACCACCAAGAGACGCTCTCGTGAGGCCCTGTGAATGGCCTTCGGAAAATTTTATGAATCAAGTGGGAATTAAAGAAGAATTTTACGCATATGTGCGTAATGCCGGTCTTGAGGACTTTGAAGCTGATAAATGCCCCCAGTATCGTTATCTCACAAGTTCATTTGTGGGGAGGTTTGATTATTCATCTTCGCGTAATTCTCCTTCAGTCATGTTTGACCTTTATGACAAGTCTTATACCATGGACTTAGAGGATTTCACTCGTGCATGCAAACTTCCATCTTGGGGTAGTATCAGGGATCCCCCTAAATCTGAATATAGAGATTTTCATGCTAGAATAACTGTGGGGAATCTAGAGATATAGCACAGGCCACTATAGGGAGCATTCACTTTCCTGCTATACATTATTTTGCTCTCTTCATTGGTAGATGTATAACTGCTAAGGATGAAGCATGTCACATGTGTGTCCCTAATCTCAGCATTCTCAGAAGTGCTGTGTTAGGGGACTAAGCTTATCATATGGGAGCCATTGTAGCTCGTAGGTTGCATCTTAATAGACGTAACGGAGATTTCTTTGGAGGAGTTTATGCAACCCGCTTAGCTAATTTTCTTGATGTAGACATTCGTGAGGGTGATGTGGAGTTGCCCACTTCTTATTTAGATCTTGATCCTATGTTTTCCCACCAGTTCATTGAGAGGACTGGACCACCTTACCAGTATCGACTAATCTTTGACAGACGGCGCGTGGTCCGTGTTGCTCTTCCTGCTCCTACCTTCTTTGATTTTCAGGCGAGAGGAAGATATATTATTACCAGAGAGGAGGCAGATGAGTACAAGAGGGGAGTGGAAGCAGCCTGACGCCGTGCTGCTGCTCAGCAGGAGGTAGCCGCTGCAACGCAGCACGACCCCAGCTTCACCTATGGATATCAGCCAGGTTATCCCTGGCAATAGACCAACTTAGGCCAAAAGCCTAAGCTTGGGGGAGTACGTATTTCCCACCGACATTACATTCATGTTCACACTCATTGCTAGATGTCGGTGCTCATACTCTTTCATTGTAATATCCACGTTAGTTTAAATTTACTTTTCTAGCTTTCTTCTTGTGTGTTTGATAAACCTTAAGAAAAAAAAAGTGTTAGTCTACTTTCCATGCTTGTAGTATAATTAAAAAGAAAACCCAAAATTATTTCCCGTCCTTCTTTTGCTTGTTGGGAGCTTTCCTGTGTAAATAGTTTTTATTTTTCTTTTACTTTCTTTGGGGGTCGAGACTATATTGAAAATGATTAGTGGCTCTTATATGCAAGATTGTTTATTTAACTTAGAGCCCATATTACTTGTCTTGTCTCTTGAGTTGAATGCTTGCAGATTCCAGTTTAGTCCAATGCACATGCACTCTTATTATTATACACACTGTTCGGCCGTGCAAGTGAAAGGCAATAATGATGATATATGATAGACTCATTGGGATGAGAAAAGCTGGTATGAACTTGACCTCTCTTGTTTTTGTAAATATGATGATTCATCGTTCCTGATTCAGCTATTATGAAGTAAACATATTTGCAATGACATTTAGAGATTATAGTTGCTTGTGCCATGCTTGATTAGCTATGAGTTATAATGGTTAACCTTGCGTGCCAACATGCTATTGAGATGATTATGATGTGGTATGATAGGATGGTATCCTCCTTTAAATGAATTGAGTGACTCGACTTGGCACATGTTCACGCATGTAGTTGAATCAAATCAACATAGCCTTCATGATATTTATGTTCATGGTGGATTATATCCTACTCATGCTTATATTCGGTGTGAATTAATTTTAATGCATGTTTACGACTGTTGTCGCTCTCTCAGTTGGTCGCTTCCCAGTCTTTTGCTAGCCTTCACCTGTACTAAGCGGGAATACTGCCTGTGCATCCAAACTCCTTAAACCCCAAAGTTGTTCCATATGAGTCCACTATACCTTCCTATATGCGGTATCTACCTGCCGTTCCAAGTAAATTTGTATGTGCCAAACTCCAAACCTTGCAATGAAATTCTGTTTTGTATGCTCGAGCAGCTCATGTGCAACTATGGCTGCCTATATCTTCCATGCTAGGTGGGTTATTCTCAAGAGGAGTGGACTCCGCTCCTCATTCACGAGAAAGGGCCAGTAACCGGGATGCCCAGTCCCATGATCCAAAAAGATCAAAGCAAATAAAAATAATTAAACAAAACTCCCCCTGGGACCCGTTGAATGTTGGAGGCACTCGTTGTTTCGAGCAAGCCATGGATTGATGCTTGTGGAGGAGCGGGAGTATAAACCTTTACCATTCTGTTTGGGAACTGCCTATAATGCATGTAGTATGGAGGATACAGCCATCTCATAGTTGTTGCGTTGACAGTGAAAGTATGCTGCTCAAAATATTATTTATCTCTATTTCAAAAATCGAGCTCTGGCACCTCTACAAAACCCTGCTTCCCTCTGCGAAGGGCCTATCTATTTACTTTTATGTTGATTCATCACCCTTCTTATTAAAAAGCACCCGCTGGAGAGCACACTGTCGTTTGCATTCATTATGATTGGTTTATATTGGGTATGACTTGACTGGATCTCTTTTACCATGAATTACAATGTTTAGTCAGTCCTTGATCTTTAAAGGTGCTCTGCATTTATGTTTTGCGGTCTCAGAAAGGGCTAGCGAGATACCATTTTGTTATATCATGTTATGATTATTTTGAGAAAGTGTGGTCATCCGAGTTTTATTATTATGGCTCGCTAGCTGATTATGCTATTGATATGAGCAATTGTGAGACCTACGTGTTATTGTGAGTATGGTTAGTTCATAATAATTGCTGAAACTTGAATGCTGGCTTTTCATGTTTACAACAACAAGAGCAAACAGAGTTTGTAAAAAAAAATTCTCTTTCAGTTTGTCAACTGAATTGCTTGAGGACAAGCAAGGGTTTAAGCTTGGGGGAATTGATACGTCTCCGTCGTATCTACTTTTCCAAACACTTTTGCCCTTGTTTTGGACTCTAACTTGTATGATTTGAATGGAACTAACCCGGACTGACGCTGTTTTCAGCAGAATCGCCATGGTGTTGTTTTATGTGCAGAAAACAAAAGTTCTCGGAATGACCTGAAACTCCACGGAATATCTTAGAATAAATAATAAAAAATCCTCGCCAAAGATGAAGACCAGGGGGCCCACACCCTGTCCACGAGGGTGGGGGGCGCGCCCCTCCCCCCTGGGCGCGCCCCCCTACCTCGTGGGCCCCCTGGTGGCCCTCCGACGCCAACTCCAACTCCATATATTGGCTTTCGAGGAGAAAAAAATCAGAGAGAAAGTTTCATCGCGTTTTACGATATGGAGCCGCCGCCAAGCCCTAATCTCTCTTGGGAGGGCTGATCTGGAGTCCGTTCGGGGCTCTGGAGAGGGGGATTCGTCGCCGTTGTCATCATCAACCATCCTCCATCACCAATTTCATGATGCTCACCGCCGTGCGTGAGTAATTGCATCGTAGGCTTGCTGGACGGTGATGGGTTGGATGAGATTTATCATGTAATCAAGTTAGTTTTGTTAGGGTTTGATCCCTAGTATCCACTATGTTCTGAGATTGATGTTGCTATGACTTTGCTATGCTTAATGCTTGTCACTAGGGCCCGAGTGCCATGATTTCAGATCTGAACCTATTATGTTTTCATGAATATATGTGAGTTCTAGATCCTATCTTGCAAGTCTATAGTCACCTACTATGTGTTACGATCCGACAACCCCGAAGTGACAATAATCGGGACCACTCCCGGTGATGACCATAGTTTGAGGAGTTCATGTATTCACTATGTGTTAATGCTTTGTTTCGGTTCTCAATTAAAAGGAGGCCTTAATATCCCTTAGTTTCCAATAGGACCCCGCTGCCACGGGAGGGTAGGACAAAAGATGTCATGCAAGTTCTTTTCCATAAGCACGTATGACTATTTACAGAATACATGCCTACATTATATTGATGAACTGGAGCTAGTTCTGTGTCACCCTATGTTATGACTGTTACATGATGAACCACATCCGGCATAATTATCCATCATTGATCCGGTGCCTACGAGTTTTCCATATACTAGTTTACTCTTATTTACTTTTCCGTTGCTACTGCTACAATCACTACAAAAATACCAAAAACATTACTTTTGTTGTCTTCACTTTGTTACCGTTATCACCACTATCATATTACTTTGCTACTAAACACTTTGCTGCAGATACTAAGTTTCCAGGTGTGGTTGAATTGACAACTCAGCTGCTAATACTTGAGAATATTCTTTGGCTCCCCTTGTGTCGAATCAACAAATTTGGGTTGAATACTCTACCCTTGAAAACTGTTGCGATCCCCTATACTTGTGGGTTATCAAGGTGTTTGACGAAATGGCCAGAAGGTATGCGTCTTCGGTCATGGCAATTTTCTTTGCGTTTCACCATTTGTGATAGCTCGTGACTTGTTGTCGTTCACTATAGCGGTGGTTCAAACAATGCAACTGCCGAGTTCGTGAACTTGTTGGACACCAACGCCGTTGACATCGATCAAGCCCCATTCGCCGCATTCGACTACAGTGAGATGGAGGGCGGCATGGAAGATCATGTTGGTGAGGAAGAAGTAGAGGATATTGATTAGGTAGCCTATGAGAAATCACAAACAAAAACTGGGAAAAGCCAGATATCGAAGAACTGCACGATCTTGGAAGATCAAATCCTGATCAGGGCATGGAGTGCGGTGCCTCTTGATGCATGCACGTGTACTTCTCAAACCGCCAAGAGGTATTGGCAAAGGATCAAATATCAATACTTTCGCATGATGGCAAAGTACCCCAATAGGACTCCACGCACATTTCAGTCACTTCAAGGGCGTTGGGACGTGATCAAGCCTATGTGTAGTCGTTGGGCAGCTTGCTTGGAGCAAGTATGCAATGCACCTCTAAGTGGAACCGTGGAATCTGACTATGTGAGTTCATTTTGCCCTTGTTCAAGTTGTGCACATCATATTGCATCATATGAAATGATTGCATTATTTCACCTTGCTCAAATTGTGTAGGACAAAATTGCACAACATAGATACAAAGACATGGAAGCTTCTGAAGGCAAATTCTTCAAACTAGAGCATTGTTGGGACTTGCTCAAAGAGTGCGAGAAGTGGAAGTAGATCGACAAAGAATCCCCACCGAAGAGAGGTTCACTTAAAACATGGATGACGATGAGGATGATGATGGCCCAAGAAATTTGAACAAGCCCAATGGCGACAAGAAGACTAAGGAGAAAATGAAGAAAGAGCAGGAAGCATCGAGCTCGAGGGAGAAGATTGATGCCATTGTGCAATCAAATGAGTTGATGTTGTTGAAGTCATTGGAGATCAAGAAAGTGTTGGCCGAGAAGAAGGCAAAGGAGAAGCAAGAAAAGTGGCAATTGCTCAAGGAAGAGGGGATGCGCAAAGAGGCCATTGAGGAGCGAAGAGCATGAGCCGCTGAAAACAAAGCCATGTCCAAGTCACTCGCCGAAGAGAACAAGATCATGACAATGAACCGCAATGACATGGACGACCTTACCAAACAATGGCACAATATAGCAAGGATAGATATCTTGAAGATGAGAATGGTTGCGTCGGCCAGTGCGTGTTACAGTGCCGGAGATGTTTTCTCTGCTCCATATGGTGCCAATGTTGATGATTTCCGTGCGAGAGTTGGAACAAGCGCCGGAGGTGGATTTGGTGGTGGCGATGAACTTAAAGATGGAATAGATGGCACAGAGTGAAGATCGACCAAGATGATGTCAGACATGGTCGTCACTTTTGCAAGACCCTCTTTTCCGTTTGTCCTACTAAACTGAAGCTTTTATTTGCGCGTAAAGTATGTTATGTTGTTTGAATTTGAACTTATTTATGGGAACCTATGTCAAATTCGAGAATTGGGCGTCTTCGATTTGCGGGTTGACATGGCGGTGCCCAAGCAGACCCTGCAAAAAGCCGACCCATAAAAAAGACTATTCCGTGAATATCCTTTTATACGGGTCCGTTTGGGGAGTCTACCTCTGCGACCGTCCACGCCAGCCCGCAAAGTCCTTTTTCCGCGAACCGCAAACGCGTTTTGCGGGCCGACGGGATGCAGGGTGTGCTAGAGATGTTGTTATAGTAATTTTCTCAGTAATAAGATCACAATCACTAATTGTTAGTGTTAATGTATACTTATCGCTTTGTCTAAATTTGGAAATAATTGATATTGTCATTAAGGTTGTCTGTAAAATGTAGAAAATATTTGTAGTAGTTCTATTCGACTATGCATTCAAAAAAATATTTACGTACTAATGAATAAAGAAAAGTATGTTTTTGGTCCCTCAAGTTCCTTACAATCTCGGTCCCGAGTTGCCTCCTCAAGCAGGCCAGCCAGAGCTGCCGCCTCTCTCCTCTCGCTTTTCCTTCTCCTTCTCTCCCCAATCTTCACTTTCTCAAGGGAAGGGAGAGTTCGCCACCTCCGACAGCCTCTCTATCGGCCTCGTGCTCCTCTGCCTCGATCTGTCCGCCCCACTGCCGGATCCAAGAAGGAACAGCCGGATCCGCCCCCCAGACCACCAACCACTACAGGAGGAGAGCTGAGAGGAGCGCCCATTAGTCCATCTCGCTGGCTCGGCCCTTCTAGTTCACGAAGCGGTCGTCCATCTCCTGGAGGTGTTGTCAGGCACGCGTTGATGTCTCTCTCTCTCCCTCTCTCTCTCTCTCTCTCTCTCTCTCTAGGCCAAGGACGATGAATGGGGCCGCCTTCTCATCCTCCGCCGCTGACAAGGGCGCCGCTGTGCCGGACAGATGGCAGGGCTAAGACCTTGTTTTCACTCCATATTTCTCCATGACCAATTCAAATGGCTGATGCACAGGAAGAATGGTTGAATATACAAACATTGTCGACAAAAGCAATGAGAAATACAAAAAAAGGACGGCATGATATAATTCACATATATGACGCTTGCCTAAACAGCATGGCAATGGATAATTCACATACATAATGCCTTGCAACAAGATAACATTGCATAATTCACATATATAATGTCTTGCAACAAGATGGCATTGCATAATTCACATATATGGTAATTACACACTAAACAGGTGGCATTCACACAAAGCATGTCTAAACTAAGCAAATGACATATCAATGCAAGATACCGTACGCATGATATGAGAAAAATAACCCTGCCAAGTTACGACATGCACCTCAGGGGGGATATGACTGGTCATTTGTCTCTGAATCCTCCTCTGAGGAGCTATCGGTAACCAGCAAGACATGCGCTTCGTCAGATAGCATTGTCTTCTCTGAAGACGTTGTTTCCACTCCAGATTTTTCCATGACCGTGCCAAATGGCTGATGCACAGGAAGAGTAACTGAATGTACTAAAATTGTTGAAAAATTTAACACAAAATAAAAAAATGATGGCATGATATAATTCACATATAAGATGACTGGCTAACCAGGGTGGCATTGCAAAATTCACATATATGATGCCTGGCTAGACAAGATGGCATTGCATGATTCACATATACGATAAAGAAACTAAACATATGGCATTGACACAAAGCATGTCTAAACTAAGAAGATGACATCTTTAAGGTATACAGTAAGCAATGCAAGGCACCATATGCATGATATTACCAACATCAACATGCGAAGTTAGAGCGAAGACCTCATGGGGTAAACAGGAGTGGTCTTCTTCTTCTAAATCCCCCTCGTAACAGTTATCTTCCTCTTGATTGCGATCCAAAATGGGTGGAGGGGGGCTGCCTTTTCTCCAACCATGGAACGACGTATGCATGAAATTTTATTGCTATGCAAGGATCGTCTCTTTTGCTCTACATGATCAGTTCCATTGTGTACAATAACTGGCATGCATAGGAATAAAACATAGTGAGATTATGTCAGGAGTGCATGCACAAATCCAGAGTGATGGTAGCAAACTATGGATAGACCCAAAACCAATGATAGCAGACAGATAATAGCTTTAGTTAAAGAATACAGATAATGGCTCCTTTAATGTTTGTTTGCACCCAACATGAAACTCATAGTAGACACCAGAGATTAACCAGATAGTCGACAGATAGTACTGATTGCTGCCCCAATATTTACACCACAACTATTTAAAAACTCATGTTTCATCATTAGTTTGGACCTGACTCAGAGTCTAATAGGTGAACACGACGATAATGTAGCATGTCATCATATTAAGCGACGCATAACATAAGCAGACATGGAAGAGTGCGACCTCTCTTGCGGACCCGTGTAGTCCTCAAGGTCATCTGCTAAGTTGATGATGGTAATGTAGTTGTCGTGGCTGCCGGCGGCGGGAAGAAGATCTGAGGCGGTGAAAGATAGTCTGGAGAGCGGATCCCTGCTGTGGTGAACCCTTCCGTCGTTGGAGCAGCTGAGCTGGGGTGGAACACAGCGCCGCAGGAGCAGGACAAACCACACAAGGTTTTCTTTGACACATATCTGTAACAGAAGTAATTGAGTAAGGGCTTGTTTGAATTTGAGGATTCTAACAATGCAGGGATAGGAAATAGACAGGAATTGGATAGGAATGCATGTGCAAAAAAGAGAATTTAAAAACACTGGATTTCTGCCAATCTGGGTGTTTGATTCACAATAATTGGAAGATCACATGATGCAAAAAAGCATGGTGAGATTAAGTCAAACCACAAGAAAATGTACGGTTATAATGCTATTATGCTACTATCTCTTAGTCTTGTGCTTGATGAATAGGAATATGAAAAGGAGGAGAAGTGGAAATTATAATTCCTACGGTTTTTCTTTCAATGAGACACTAAAGGAACAAATCCTACAGTTTTCCTTTGCTCCATTCCTTTGCATCAAATTCATGAAAAGTAGTACCATAGGAAACTTTCCAATTCCGATGTTTTTCATTCACTTTTCCTTTCAAGCACTGGCGATTCTAGTACGCAGGCTTGAGCAAGGAAAATCCTACACTAAAAAATGTTTTTGTGCTACTTCTATTACTTTGGACCTAGGCCACTGCCATACTAGCTCAACTCCCAGGCCCATCGACAAATGCACAGCTCAAACGCGCAGAGATAAATAATGATGGCGTTCAAGAGAGTCCATCACGGATAGCTAAGTTGCCCGGTACCTCACAACTTGTCATATAGTAGGATAAAATAATCGTATTTCCCGTTACTACGAGTGCTCAGTCGACAATATATATAACATGTAGAGTAAAAAAGAGATGCAACAAGTGTACAACCTCTTTGGCGAAGCCATGTCGATCTCAGCGTGATTGGGTTGGCCGGTGAGGATGCTCCGGCTGACTTGGCTGTCGGAGGAGGGGAAGAAGATCTTAGGCGTATGGAGTTGGAGCCCGAGGTACTGCTCCGCTGTGATGGAGGGTTTCGTCATTGGAGCAGCTCCGGTGAGTTGTACGACGCCGAGGCTGAAGCAGGACAAGAGAGACAACGAACAACCTTAACCTGAGTGGAATTCTAATAGCATCTCAAATACATGACGTAAAATACATAAACACAAAGTGCTAGATGTAAAATACATCAGCCGCTCATCTCTGAACTTAATTGTCGAAACTGAATTTAACTGTCGAAACTGAACTTAACTGTAGAACTGAACTTAACTGTCGAAACTGAATTTTGCTGTCGAAACTGAATTTTGCTGTCGAAGACTGAACGCACTAGCAAGGTGAGGCTACACGTCGGTCGACTGACTTTTTCATCTCTGCTCAGTCGATTTTGCAGCCGTTGGATACAAAATCAAGGGCCTGCGGTTCAATTTCAACCTCCACCCCCCTGAGCCGGCCAAACAGTAGCCCCCCACCGCCCGCGGCCGGCGGTGCGCCGCCCCGCCCACCCCAAAAACACTCCCCACCGCCGGTCCATTGCCGCCCAGGCCATCCCTCTAGGCCCCCCCGTGCCGAGCTTTTTCTCCGATGATCCCCGTGCTACTGCCCTGCCAACGCCCCGCCACCGCCGGCGACCATCGCCCCCATCCTGAACCCTAAGATAGATAGTGGGGTACCTCTCGGGCGAGCCCCCCTCCCCGCTGCGCCTGGTTCTTCCTTCACCCCGGCGGCATCGGAGAGAAGTGTAGCTAAATCGGAGCAGCATCGCAAGCAAGAGCAAGAGCGAGAGCAGCAGCGCGAGCAAGAGCAATAGCAAGAGGAGACCAGGCAGGGGACTGAGAGCAAGAGCAGAGCAGCAGCGCGAGCAAGAACTAAAGCAGTAGCAGGTCCTACTAATGTGGACGTCGCCGCCGAGGGAGCGACGCCATGGAGGAAGTGGCCGGCGCCGCCGCCGTGGATGGAGCCGCGCCGTGTCGGCTCGGGACCGAGCGCCGGCAGCACCGTGAGATCGAATCAAGAAGAAAATGTGGCGATTAGTGCACAACCTCTTTGGTGGCGCCGATTAGGCCACAGCTTCATCCGAGGAAACGGTGACGATGATGCTCTTCCGGTGGTGCAGGTGAAGACGGCGGTGTGGGAATTGAGGTGGCACAAAAGATGAGGGGAACATCGGGGCAGCTCCTTAGAGGTGGAGGTCGGTGTGGCTGAACCGGTGGGACGATGAGATCGACGACAGATCCTCATCCGGTACGGTGGATGAGGGAGGTCAAGGTGTTGCTGTGGACTACGTCGTCGGGGAAGAGGCTCCGGCTGGGTGGCGGATGGAGCAGGGTATGGGGTTTCGTCACAGGTTTTCGTGGCCTCGGTGTACGAATGGGTGGGCGGATGGGATGGCAGTGGGGAACCATGGCTTAGAGACGCGCTTGTCCGAAATGTGGGGTAAGTTACGAAAGTACCGCCACCGATTTGAGGCGGTTCTTTCGGTTCAGGGGTACCACGGGCATTTCACGTGTCGGGATTTCACAGGAGGTGGGAGTTTTCGCGTGCGTTGTAATTTCGGAATAGCAAGGCGCGGGTTGAGATGGAGGGAGTTGTCGAAGCACAACGAGACAAAGATATATCTTAAATATTTCGGGCTAACAAGGCGCGGGTTGAAGAGGCGGGAGTTTTGCAGCACGATAGACAGAGACGCTAACTTGAATTTTCGGCATAACAAGGCACGGCTTGAAATTTCGGAAGAACAAGCTTAACGTGTACCCAAAAAAAGATAATTTGCACCTCAACACGCACAACACACACACAAACACCATTTAGACTAGAGTAAGGTACACGTGCATTGCATGCATGAGATGTGGCAACCAAATTATGAATAAAAACCGCATTATAGCATGCAAGATTTGAGTCATATATGCATGATGTAAATGTTCGTTTAATTCTTATAGTTCATTTCATTCAAAATCATCTAGTTTTTATAAGAAAGCTAATCTATTTTAAGATTCATGATATTGTGCGTCGTAAGACATAAAGTAAAAACAAATAATGGCAAATCATGTATAAAAACATTTGGGCAATTCTGATACGGAAGATTCTAGAATAAATAATAAGTGCTTGTGTTTTGATGTTTGTGCATTATGCTTAAGTTCAACCATGGAGTCTTCTAGATTATACATGTGGAGAAATCTGGTGGAATCTAGATGATATCCAACGGCCAGTAGTGCTCAAATTTGCCATCTTTGGACCATCGGATTCGCCTCATCCAACGACCATCTTTCAAAGTTAAAGTTACCCGCACACAATATAAAAATATATAAAATATAATATATATATATAGGGGTATAGATATCGATATGTGATGCAAAAGCCGCCCATCATCTCTAATTAGAATAGTGTGTCCATGCACGGATGCGACGTGGCCGAATGATGTTTGCCATCGGTATCTCCAATTCAAATCAATTTGACCTTGTTCAATGTGTATACATTACAACATGCTCGTTTCCAAACCACACCGCGCAGATCTCCGCTATATTCATGCATGCATGGGTTTCAAACATCAGGATCTCTTATTCAAATATTTGAATTCAACTTTACAATGATTGTGACCTTACCTATTCAGCTATTCTTTTACACCCACACAATAGTCTTCTCTTTATAATTGTACCACTAACTTTCTCTCGTGCATGCGTGCAAACACACTACCCGTCGGCATTATCCATCGCATGCATGCAATCTTTTTCTTCAGGTTGGTCTCCCATGAAGGCACACACCAACACACATCCCCCTCTCCATCATATTGGGCATTCTTTATCTCTCACGCGTGCTGATACGTCTCCAACGTATCTATAATTTTTGATTGCTCCATGCTATATTATCTACTGCTTTGGGAAATATTGGGATTTATTATCCACTTTTATATTACTTTTGTGACTAACCTATTAACCGGAGGCCCAGCCCAGATTTGTTGTTTTATGCCTATTTCAGTGTTTCGAAGAAAAGGAATATCAGACGGAGTCGAAACAGAATGAAATCAACTGGAGAAGTTATTTTTGGAAGGAAACACACCTGATGGACTTGGACCCCATGTTAGGGGAGACACGAGGTGCTCACGAGGGTGGGGGGCACGCCCCCCTAGGGCACGCCCCCTGTCTCGTGGGGGCCCTGTGGCTCCTCCAACGTCCTCCCTGCGCCCATATATATATCCACGTACCCTAAAACTTCCAGAGTACAAGATAAATCGGGAGTTCCACCGCCAGAAGCCTCCGTAGCCACCAAAAGTCAATTGGGACCCTGTTCCGGCACCCTGCCCGAGGGGGGAACCCTCACCGGTGGCCATCTTCATCATCCCGGCGCTCCCCATGACGAGGAGGGAGTAGTTCTCCCTCGGGGCTGAGGATATGTACCAGTAGCTATGTGTTTGATCTCTCTCTCTCTCTCTCTCTCGTGTTCTTGATTTGGCACGATCTTGATGTATCGCGAGCTTTGCTATTATAGTTGGATCTTATGTTGCTCCTCCTCCTCCTCTCTCTTGTAATGAACTAGCACATATGCCCGTGCGTTGCAACGGGAGATAAATAGTATGCATTTAAAGTCAATGACAATTATATGTGCAAGCAAAATCTTATGTGCACACGAAAAAAAGAACGTTTAGCTTCTCGATTTCGCTACGTGTGAAAGAATCAATCCGCTATTTTTCCATTCATTAATCGAGGGCATTTAAGAGTTTTGTTACGTCACCGCACGTCAGATAAGGCCCATGAGTTATTCAATCTACTTTACTTTTCAATCCTTTCGATCGAGGGGATTTTAAGGTATGAATTTCCTAAATATTCTAGGAGACATGAACAATTTTTTAAATATGGAACAATTTTTTAATTATGTACACTTCAAAAAACACGAAAAAATATGAAAGGGAACATCTTTTTGAATTCACAAACATTTTCTGAAAATACCAACCTTTTTTATAAAAATATTAACATTATTTGACTTTGTGAACATTTTTTAAAAACGGGAATATGTGTTAAAAATGTGTATCTTTTATACAAAGCATTATTTTTAATTGTGCAAATTTCACTAAAAAGGAATATTATTCGAATTTGGAGCATTTTTTAAATGCCATTTTCATTTAAGACATCTCGAAAAAAAATTCAAAACAATAATTGTTTTTTAACGCAAAGTTTTTTGCAGGTTCCACATATTTTTCAAAATAGCAAAAAAATTAGGAATTCTTAACATTTTCAAAAAAATGTTTTTCTTAAGTTTGAATTTTTTTGAGAGTTTTTAAATTAAGAAATAAATTCTAAAAGAAAAATAAACTTGGAAGGGAAGAAAGAGATAGGGAAAGGAGAATAAAATAGAAGTAAAAGACAGAAACAAAGAAAATGGGGCAGCCTACTATTGGTTGTCCTGTGCGAAACTCCCACAGAAAAACATGAACATTATTTGATTTTTTGATTTTTTTTTTAAATTGGAACATGTGTTTCATAAGATTTTGAGAAAATGTGTATCTTTTATACACGAAGAACATTTTTAGTTGTGGCAATTTACCTAAAACAATAATATTTTCTTAATTTGATGCATTTTTTGAAATGCCAGTTTCTTTTTAGACATCTCGAACAATTTTGAAAAATATGTTTTTTTTGCAAAAATGGGAAACTTTTTGCATGTTCTGAATATTTTACAAAATAGCAAGAAAATTTGGAATTCTAAACATTTTCAAAATTTTGTTTTTAATTCTGAACGTTTTTTGAGAATTTTAAAATAAAAATAAAATTGGAAGGGAAAACGAGATATAATAATAATAATAATAATAATAATAATAATAATAATAATAATAATAATAATAATAATAATAATAATAATAATAATAATAGTAAAAGTAAAACACAGAAACAAAGAAAAATGGGCTAGCCCAATATTGGTTGTCCAGTGCGAAACTCGACTATATGTTGCCTTGTGCAGGAAATAGTGTTTTTCCAACTGCGTGGGCAGACAAATAAGTCGGCTGGCTTCGCAGGGCCAGAGCGCGCGGCCCATGGACGGAAATTCTTTTTTAGCAAACAAAGGCATAAAAATTAGTACCACCTCGGATAGCAAAAAATGTTCTTTTCGGTGGTGAACGGATGAAAAAATTGGCGAAACGCACCTTACTTTATTAGTAGGTATAGATTGAGTTTCCCCTTTGAAGTAATCTTACCGTATTGAGTCTTTAAAGACTTGAGAACACTTGACGTATGTCTTGCCGTGGATATCTGTGGTGACAATGGGATACCATGTGCCACTTGATGTATGTCTTGGTGGCCAACTTGCGGGTTTCGTGACATTGGGAACCTATGCATAGGGGTTGGCACACGTTTTCGTCGTGATTCTCTGGTAGGAACTTTCAGGCACTCTTTGAGGTTCTATGTATTGGTTGAATAGATGAATTGAGATTGTGTGATGCATATCGTATAATCATACCCACGGATACTTGAGGTGACATTGGAGTATCTAGGTGACATTAGGGTTTTGGTTGATTTGTATCTTAATGTGTTATTATAGTACAAACTCTAGGGCTGTTTGTGACACTTATAGGAATATCCCAACAGATTGATTGGAAAGAATAACTTTGAGGTGGTTGCGTACCCTACCATAATCTCTTCGTTCGTTCTCCGCTATTAGTGACTTTGGAGTGACTCTTTGTTGCATGTTGAGGGATAGTTATGTGATCCAATTATGTTAGTATTCTTGAGGGAACTTACACTAGCAAAAGTATGAACCCTAGGCCTTGTTTACCATCATTGCAATACTATTTACGCTCACTTTTATCACTTGCTACCTTGCAGTTTTTATAATTTCAGATTACAAATACTCATATCTACTATCCATATTGCACTTGTATCACCATCTCTTCGCCGAACTAGTGCACCTATACAATTTACCATTGTATTGGGTGTGTTGGGGACACAAGAGACTCGTTGTTATTTGGTTGCATGGTTGCTTGAGAGAGAACATCTTCATCCTACGCCTCCTAAGGATTGATAAACCTTACGTCATCCACTTGAGGGAAATTTGCTACTGTCCTACAAACCTCTGCACTTGGAGGTCCAACAACGTCTACAAGAAGAAGGTTGTGTAGTAGACATCAAGCTCTTTTCTGGCGCCGTTGCTAGGGAGGTTAGCGCTTGAAGGTATATCTTTAGATCTTGCAATCGAGTCTTTTAGTTTCTTGTTTTATCACTAGTTTAGTTTATAAAAGAAAACTATAAAAAATGGAATTGAGTTTGTCTCATACGCTTCACCTTTTTAATATCTTTCGTGAGTATGATGGAAAGGATAATTGTGCTCAAGTTCTAGAAGAAGAAATCTATAAAATGTTTGGCACTAAATATTTGAATGATGAGCACGATTGCAATGTTGTCAGTATGAATTCCTTGAATATCCATGATGCTAATGATATGCAAAGCCACAAGCTTGGGGAAGCTATGTTTGATGAAGATGATATTTTTTGTCCCCCAAGCTTTGATGAGAAAATTTATTATGATGAAAGCATGCCTCCTATCTATGATGATTATTGTGATGACACGTATGCTTTAAATAATAAAGATAACCATGAAACTTGTCATCTTGATCTTAATTTTCAATCACATGATAGTTATTTTATTGAGTTTGCTCCCACTATTATTCATGAGAAGAATTTTGCTTATGTGGAGAGTAATAAAATTTCTATGCTTGTAGATCATGAAAAGAATGCTTTAGGTGATGGTTATATTGCTGAATTCATTCATGATGCTACTGAAAATTATTATGAGGGAGGAACATATGCTTGTAGGAATTGCAATAATATCAAGTTTCCTCTCTATGTGCTTAAAGTTTTGAAGCTATGCTTGTTTTTGTTGGGGAACGTAGCAATAATTTAAAATTTTCCTACGTGTCACCAAGATCAATCTAGGAGATGCTAGCAACGAGAGAGAGGGAGTGCATCTTCATACCCTTGAAGATCGCTAAGCGGAAGCGTTAGAAGAACGCGGTTGATGGAGTCGTACTCATGGCGATTCAAATCACGGAAGATCTGATCTAGCGCCGAACGGACGGCGCCTCCGTGTTCAACACACATACAGCCCGGGGACGTCTCCTCCTTCTTGATCCAGCAAGGGGAGAGGAGAAGTTGAGGGAGAACTCCAGCAGCACAACGACATGGTGGCAATGTAGCTCGTGGTTCTCCAGCAGGGCTTCGCCAAGCACTATGGAGGAGGAGGAGGTGTAGGAGGAGGGAGGGCGGCGCCAGGGAAAAGGTTTGGCAGCCCTCCCACCCCTCCACTATATATAGGGGCAAGGGGAGAGGGGGAGGCGCCCTAGGGTTTCCCCTAGGGGCGGCGGCTAGGCAGATTGGATCTCCCTAGGGAAAATCCTAGGGAGACTTGCCCCCCAAGCCAAGGAGGTGGAGGCTTGCCTCCCAAGCCAGGTGGAGGCGCCCACCTCCCCATGTAACATGGGAAAGGGTGTGGGGGGCGCACCACCCCTTAGTTGGCTGGTTTGCCCCTTCCCCTTTGGCCCATGAGGCCCTCCAACACTTGCCGGGGCTCCCGAAACACCTTTCAGTCATGCTGGCCATAGCCTGGTACCCCCGGAACACTTCCGGACTCCAATACCCTTCGTCCAATATATCCATCTTCATCGCCGGACCATTCCGGAACTCCTCGTGATGTCCGGAATCTCATCCGGGACTCCAAACTACCTTCGGTAACCACATACAATTTCCCATAACAACTCTAGCGTCACCGAGCCTTAAGTGTGTAGACCCTACGGGTTCGGGAACCATGCAGACATGACCGAGACACCTCTCCGGCGAATAACCAATAGCGGGATCTGGATACCCATATTGGCTCCCACATGTTCCACGATGATCTCATCGGATGAACTACAATGTCGGGGATTCGATCAATCCCGTATTCAATTCCCTTTGTCAATCGGTATGTTACTTGCCCGAGATTCGATTGTCGGTATCCCAATACCTCATTCAATCTCGTTACCGGCAAGTCACTTTACTCGTTCTGTAATGCATGATCCTGTGACTAACTCCTTAGTCACATTGAGCTCATTATGATGATGCATTACCGAGTGGGCCCACAGATACCTCTCCGTCATACGGAGTGACAAATCCCAGTCTCGATTCGTGCCAACCCAACAGACACTTTCGGAGATACCTGTAGTGCACCTTTATAGTCACCCAGTTACGTTTTGATGTTTGATACACCCAAAGCACTCCTACGGTATCCGGGAGTTGCACAATCTCATGGTCTAAGGAAATGATACTTGACATTAGAAAAGCTCTAGCAAACGAACTACACGATCTTGTGCTATGCTTAGGATTGGGTCTTGTCCATCACATTATTATCCTAATGATGTGATCCTGTTATCAATGACATCCAATGTCCATGGTCAGGAAACCATGACCATCTATTGATCAACGAGCTAGTCAACACGGTGTGGTCTATGTATTCACAGTTGTATTACGGTTTCCGGATAATACAATTATAGCATGAACAATAGACAATTATCATGAACAAGGAAATACAATAATAACCATTTTTATTATTGCCTCGAGGGCATATTTCCAACAGTCTCCCACTTGCACTAGAGTCAATAATCTAGTTCACATCACTATGTGATTGTAATGAATCCAACACCCATAGGGTTTGTTCATATCTTGCTTGTGAGAGGGGTTTATTAGTCAATGGGTCTGAACCTTTCAGATCCATGTGTGCTTTTCAAATCTCTATGTCATCTTGTAGATGCAGCTACCACGCGCTACTTTGAGCTATTCCAAATAACTGCTCTACTATACGAATCCAGTTTACTACTCAGATTCATCCGGATTAGTGTCAAAGTTTGTATCGACGTAACCCTTTACAACGAACTCTTTTACCACCTCCATAATCGAGAAAATTCCTTAGTCCACTAGTTACTAAGGATAAGTTCGACCGATGTCATGTGATCCATTCCTGGATCACTCTTGTACCCCTTGACTAACTCATGGCAAGGCACACTTCAGGTGCGGTACACAGGATAGCATATTGTAGAGCTTACGTCTAAAGCATAGGGGACGACCTTCGTCCTTTCTCTCTCTTCTGCCGTGGTCAGCTCTTGAGTCTTACTCAATACTCACACCTTGTAACACAGCCAAGAACTCCTTTGCTGATCTATTTTGAACTCCTTCAAAATCTTGTCACGGTATGTATTCATTTGAAAGTAATATTAAGCGTTTTTTGATCTATCCTTATAGATCTTTATGCTCAATGCTCAAGTAGCTTAATCCAGGTTTTCCATTGAAAAACACTTTTCAAATAACCCTGCATGCTTTCCAGAAATTCTACATCATTTCTGATCAACAATATGTTAACAACATATACTCATCAAAATTCTATAGTGCTCCCATTCACTTCTTTGGAAATACAAGTTTCTCATAAACTTTGTATAAACCCAAAATCTTTGATCATCTCATCAAAGTGTACATTCCAACTCCGAGATGCTTACACCAGTCCTTAGAAGGATTGCTGGAGCTTTGCATACTTGTTAGCATCTTTCGGGATTGACAAAACCTTCTAGTTGTATCATATACAACCTTTCCTCAAGAAAATCGTCGAGGAAACAATGTTTCGACATCCTTTCTGCAAGATTTCATAAATAATGCAGAAACTGCTAACATAATTCCAAAGACTCTTAGCATCGCTACGAGTGAGAAAGTCTCATCATAGTCAACTCCTTGAACTTGTCAGGAAACATCTTAACGACAAGTCGAGCTTTCTTAATGGTGAAACTTACCATCATTGTCTGTCTTCCTTTTAAAATCCATCTGCACCCAACAGCCTTACGACCATCAAGTGGTTCTTTCAAAGTCTATACTTTCTTTTATACATGGATCCTCTCTCGGATTTTATGGCCTCGAGCCATTCTTCGGAATCCGGGCCCACCATCGCTTCCCCATAGCTCGTAGGTTCATTGCTGTCTAGCAACATGACTTCCAAGACAGGATTACGTACCACTCTGAAGTAGTACGCATCCTTTCGACCTATGAGGTTTGGTAGTGACTTGATCCGAAGTTTCATTATCACTACCATAAGCTTCCACTTCAATTGGTGTAGGTGCCACAGGAACAACTTCCTGTTCCCTGCTACACACTAGTTTAAGTGACGGTTCAATAACCTCATCAAGTCTCCACCATCCTCCCACTCAATTATTTCGAGAGAAACTTTTCCTCGAGAAAGGACCTATTTCTAGCAACAATCACTTTTGCTTCCGTATCTGAAATAGGAGGTATACCCAAATGCTTTGGGTATTCTATGAAGATGCATTTATCCGCTTTGGGTTCGAGCTTATCAGCCTGAAACTTTTTCACATAAGCGTCGCAGCCCCAAACTTTTAAGAAACGATAGCATAGGTTTCTCTAAACCATAGTTCATACGGTGTCGTCTCAACAGAATTGTGTCGTGCCATATTTAAAGTGAGTGCGGTTGTCTCTAATGCCTAACCCATAAACGGTAGTGGTAATTCGATAAGAGACATCATGGTATGCACCATATCCAAAAGGGTGCAATTATGATGTTCGGACACACCATCACACTATGGTGTTCCAGGCGGTATTAGTTGTGAAACAATTTCCACAATGTCTTAATTGTGTGCCAAACTCGGAACTCAGATATTCATCTCTATGATCATATCATAGACATTTTATCATCTTGTCACGACGATCTTCAACTTCACTCTGAAATTACTTGAACCTTTCAATAATTCAGACTTGTGTTTCATCAAGTAAATATACTCAGCATATACTCAAATCATCTGTGAAGTAAGAACATAACGATATCCACTGCGTGCCTCAGCACTCATTGGACTACACACATCAAAATGTATTACTTCCTACAAGTTGCTTTCTTGTTCCATCTTACTGAAAACGAGGCCTTTCAGTCATCTTGCCCATGTGGTATGATTTGCATGTCTTAAGTGATTCAAAATCAAGTGAGTACAAACGATCCATCTGTATGGAGTTTCTTCATGCATATCTACCAATAAACATGGTCCGCATGTCTCAATCTTTTCAAAAACGAGTGAGTCCAAAGATCCATCAACATGGAGCTTCTTCATGCTTTTTATACCAACATGACTCAAATGGCAGTGCCAGAAGTATGTGGTACTATCATTACTATCTTATATCTTTTGGCATGAACATGTGTATCACTATGATCGAGATTCAATAAACCAATTATTTTAGGTGCAAGACCATTGAAGGTATTATTCAAGTAAACAGAGTAACCATTATTCTCCTTAAATGAATAACCATATGGCGATAAACATAATCCAATCATGTCTATGCTCAACGCAAACACCAAATAACAATTATTTAGGTTTAACACCAATCTCGATGGTAGAGGGAGCATGCGATGTTTGATCACATCAACCTTGGAAACACTTCCAACATATCGTCATCTCACCTTTAGCTAGTCTCCGTAGCCTTTTATTTCGAGTTACTAACACTTAGCAACCGAACCGGTATTTATTACCCTGGTGCTACTAGGAGTACTAGTAAAGTACACAATAATATGATGTATATTCAAAATACTTCTGTCGACCTTGCCAGCCTTCTCATCTACCAAGGATCTAGGGTAGTTCTGCTTCAGTGACCGTTCCCCTTATTATAGAAGCACTTAGTCTCGGGTTTGGTTCAACCTTGGGTTTCTTCACTAGAGCAGCAACTGATTTTCCGTCTCATGGATTATCCCTTCTTTCCCTTGCCCTTCTTGAAACTAGTGGTTTTACTAACCATCAACAATTGATGCTCCTACTTGATTTCTACTTTCATGGTGACAAACATCATGAATTGCTCAAGGATCATCATGTCTATCCCTGATATGTTATAGTTCATCACTAAGCTCTAATAGCTTGGTGGCAGTGACTATGGAGAACTATCACTATCTCATCTGGAAGATTAACTCCCACTCGATTCAAGCGATTGTAGTACTCAGACAATCTGAGCACATGCTCAATGATTGAGCTTTTCTCCCTTAGTTTGCAGGCTTAAGAAACATGTCAGAGGTCTCATACCTCTTGACGTGGGCACTAGTATGAAATCCCAATTTCAGTCTTTGGAACATCTCATATGTTCTGCGACGTTACAAAAACGTCTTTGGTGCCACAATTCTAAACCTTTAGTATTACGCACTGAGCTATTACGTAGTCATCAAAAGATGTATGTCAGATGTTTCCCAACATCTACAGACGATGCTCGAGGTTCAACGCACTGAGCGGTGCATTAAGGACATAGCCCTTCTGTGCAGCAATGAGGACAATCCTTAGTTCACGGACCCAGTCCGCGTAATTGCTACTGTCAACTCTCAACTAAATTTTCTCTAGGAACATATCTAAAACAGTAGAACCAAAGCGTGAGCTACGACATAATTTGCAAAGACCTTTTGACTATGTTCATGATAATTAAGTTCATCTAATCAAATTATTCAATGAACTCCCACTTAGATAGACATCCCTCTAGTCATCTAAGTGATACATGATCCGAGTCAACTAGGCCGTGTCCGATCATCACCTGAGACGGACTAGTCATCATCGGTGAACATCTTCATGTTGATCGTATCCACTATACGACTCATGTTCGACCTTTTGGTCTTCCATGTTCCGAGGCCATGTCTGTACATGCTAGGCTCGTCAAGTCAACCTAAGTGTATTGCATGTGTAAATCTGGCTTACACCCGTTGTATTCGAACGTTAGAATCTATCACACCCGATCATCACGTGGTGCTTCGAAACAACGAACCTTCGCAACGGTGCACAGTTAGGGGGAACACTTTCTGGAAATTATTGCGAGGGATCATCTTATTTATGCTACCGTCGTTCTAAGCAAATAAGATGTAAACATGACAAACATCACATGCAAATCATAAAGTGACATGATATGGCCAATATCATCTTGCGCCTTTGGTCTCCATCTTCGAGGCGCGACATGAACACCATCGTCACCGGCATGACACCATGATCTCCATCATCAGGATCTCCATCATCGTGTCTTCATGAAGTTGCCTCGCCAACTATTACTTCTACTACTATGGCTAACGGTTAGCAATAAAGCAAAGTAATTACATGGCGTTTTCATTGACACGCATGTCATAAATAAATTAAGACAACTCCTATGGCTCCTGCCAGTTGTCATACTCATTGACATGCAAGTCGTGATTCCTATTACAAGAACATGATCAATCTCATACATCACATATATCATTCATCACATCCTTTTGGCCATATCACATCACATAGCATACCCTGCAAAAACAAGTTAGACGTCCTCTAATTGTTGTTGCATGTTTTCCGTGGCTGCTATGGGTTTCTAGCAAGAACATTTCTTACCTACGCAAAACCACAACGGTGATATGCCAATTGCTATTTACCCTTCATAAGGACCCTTTTCATCGAATCCGATCCGACTAAAGTGGGAGAGATAGACACCCGCCAGCCACCTTATGCATCAAGTGCATGTCAGGCGGTGGAACCTGTCTCACGTAAGTGTACGTGTAAGGTCGGTCCGGGCCGCTTCATCCCACAATGCCGCTGAATCAAGATAAGACTAGTAACGGCAAGCAAATTGAACAAATCATCGCCCACAACTACTTTGTGTTCTACCCATGCATAGAATCTATGCATAGACCTAGCTCATGATACCACTGTTGGGGAACATAGCAATAATTCAAAATTTTCCTATGTGTCACCAAGATCAATCTAGGAGATGCTAGCAACAAGAGAGAGGGAGTGCATCTTCATGCCCTTGAAGATCTCTAAGCGGAAGCGTTACAAGAACGCGGTTGATGGAGTCATACTCATGGCGATTCAAATCACGGAAGATCCGATCTAGCGCCGAACGGACGGCGCCTCCGTGTTCAACACACGTACATCCCGGGGACGTCTCCTCCTTCTTGATCCAGCAAGGGGAGAGGAGAAGTTGAGGGAGAACTCTAGCAGCACGACGGCATGGTGGCAATGGAGCTCGTGGTTCTCCAACAGGGCTTCGCCAAGCACTATGGAGGAGGAGGAGGTGTAGGAGGAGGGAGGGTTGCGCCAGGGAAGAGGTTTGGCTGCCCTCCCAGCTCTCCACTATATATAGGGGCAAGGGGAGAGGGGGAGGCGGCCAGGCAGATTGGATCTCCCTAGGGAAAATCCTAGGGAGACCTGCCCCCCAAGCCAAGCAGGTGGAGGCTTGCCTCCCAAGCCAGGTGGAGGCGCCCCACCTCCCCATGTAACGTGGGAAAGGGTGTGGGGGGCGCACCACCCCTTAGTGGGCTGGTTTGCCCCTTGCCCTGTGGCCCATGAGGCCCTCCAACACTTGCCGGGGCTCCCGAAACACCTTTCGGTCATGCTGGCCATAGCCTGGTACCCCCGAAACACTTCCGGACTCCAATACCCTTCGTCCAATATATCGATCTTCACTGCTGGACCATTCCAGAACTCCTCGTGATGTCCAAAATCTCATCCGGGACTCTGAACTACCTTCGGTAACCACATACTATATCCATAACAACTCTAGCGTCACCGAGCCTTAAGTGTGTAGACCCTACGGGTTCGGGAACCATGCAGACATGACCGAGACACCTCTCCGGGCAATAACCAATAGCGGGATCTGGATACCCATATTGGCTCCCACATGTTCCATGATGATCTCATCGGATGAACCACAATGTCGGGGATTCGATCAATCCCGTATTCAATTCCCTTTGTCAATCGGTATGTTACTTGCCCGAGATTCGATCGTCGGTATCCCAATACCTCGTTCAATCTCGTTACCGGCAAGTCACTTTACTCGTTCTATAATGCATGATCCCGTGACTAACTCCTTAGTCACATTGAGATCATTATGATGATGCATTACCGAGTGGGCCCAGAACTACCTCTCCGTCATACGGAGTGACAAATCCCAGTCTCGATTCGTGCCAACCCAACAGACACTTTCGGAGATACCTGTAGTGCACCTTTATAGTCACCCAGTTACGTTGTGATGTTTGATACACCCAAAGCACTCCTACGGTATCCGGGAGTTGCACAATCTCATGGTCTAAGGAAATGATACTTGACATTAGAAAAGCTCTAGCAAACGAACTACACGATATTGTGCTCTGCTTAGGATTGGGTCTTGTCTATCACATCATTCTCCTAATGATGTGATCCCGTTATCAATGACATCCAATGTCCCTGGTCAGGAAACCATGACCATCTATTGATCAACGAGCTAGTCAACTAGAGGCTTACTAGGGACATGTTGTGGTCTATGTATTCACACATGTATTACGGTTTCCGGATAATACAATTATAGCATGAACAATAGACAATTATCATGAACAAGGAAATACAATAATAACCATTTTTATTATTGCCTCTAGGGCATATTTCCAACAGTTTTGCCTTCCTATGCTAGTTGTTTATTGTTCCCATAAGTTGTTTGCTCACAAAATCCCTATGCATAGGAAGTATGTTAGACTTAAATGTGCTAGTCATATTCTTCATGATTCTCTCTTTATGTTTCAATTCCTATCCTTTATGTGAGCATCATTGATATCATCATGCCTAGCTAGGGGCATTAAACGATAGCGCTTTTTGGGAGGCAACCCAATTTTATTTTTGGTCCTTGCTTTTTGCTCCTGTTTAGTAATAAATTAATCATCTAGCCTCTGCATAGATGTGGTTTTATGTGTTTAATTAGTGTTCGTGCCAAGTATAACCTTTGGGAAGACTTTGGGAAAGTCTTGTTGATCATGCTGTCAAAAACAGAAACTTTAGCGCTCACGAGAATTGCTTCCATTTTTATTTGGAGAGTGATATTTAGTTAATTATTTTTGCAGACGATTAATAGATAAATTCCTCAGGTCCAGCAATTTATTTGAAAATTTTATGAGTTCCATAAGTATACGTTTGATTCATATTACTACAGACTGTTCTGTTTTTGACAGATTCTGCTTTTCATGTGTTGTTTACTTATTTTGATGAATCTATGGCTAGTAAAATAGTTTATAAACCATAGAGAAGTTGGAATACAGTAGGTTTAGCACCAATATAAATAAATAATGAGTTCATTAGAGTAACTTGAAGTGGTGATTTACTTTCTTATACTAACGGAGCTTACGAGTTTTCTGTTAAGTTTTGTGTTGTGAAGTTTTCAAGTTTTGGGTAAGGATTCGATGGACTATGGATTAAGGAGTGGCAAGAGCCTAAGCTTGGAGATTCCCAAGGCACCCCAAGGTAATATCCAAGTACACCAAAAAGCCTAAGCTTGGGGATGCCCTGGAAGGCATCCCCTCTTTCGTCTTCGTTCATCGGTAACTTTACTTGCAGCTATACTTTTATTTACCACATGATATGTGTTTTTCTTGGAGCATCAATTTATTTTGTTAGGATTTGCTTTCTCTTATTTAGAACAATGTTTTGCATCTTTTATTCTAATAAAAGTGGCATTGATAGCCTTTACTATGCCTATGTTACAAGTATACATGTTGCTGTTTGAAAACAGAAAGTTTACCGTTGTTGCAATAATTCCCTAGAAAAGTCAGAATGTGATAAAATGTTGAAACCTTTTGAATATTAAGCGCTGATAAATTTAATACAGTGGGAATTTTATTTCATAATTTTTTGAGCTAGGGAAGTATGGATTTTGCAGCATTCTTTACAGACTATTCTGTTTAGGCAGATTGCTGTTATGTTTGCATTGTTTGCATATGTTTGCTTCTTTAACGATTCTATTTGAGGATAGGACTATTAAATATGCAGAGGCATTTAGTATTCAATGTTGAATAATAATTTTAGTTATTTGATGCAATAGAGTATAATAAGGTGTTTGCAATGGTTTATACTAACTTATCTCATGAGTCCTTGTTGAGTTTTGTGTGGATGAAGCTTTTGAGATCTAGGGAGACCGTGATATGAGAGGAATTAAGGAGACACAAAAGCTCAAGCTTGGGGATGCCCAAGGAACCCCAAGATAATATTTCAAGAAGTCTCAAGCATCTAAGCTTGGGGATGCCCCGGTTGGCATCCCACCTTTCTTCTTCAACAACTATCGGTTAGTACCAGTTGATCCTAAGTTTTTGCTTCTTCACATAATGATTGCTATTATTAGATGTAATTTTATTTTGCTTTGCTTGTTGTTTGAATAGAATACCAAGATATGAAATTATTAAATGTTAGAGAGTCTTCACATAGTTGCATAATTATTCGACTACTCATTGATCTTCACTTATATCTTTCGGAGTAGTTTGTCATTTGCTCTAGCGCTTCACTTATATCCTTTAGAGCATGGTGGTAGTTTTATTTTGAAGAAATAGATGAACTATCATGCTTCACTTATATTATTTTGAGAGTCTTAAATAGCATGGTAATTTTCTTAAAATCCTAATATGCTAGGTATTCAAGAATAATAAAATTCTCTTATGAGTGTGTTGAATACTATGAGAAGTTTGATACTTGATAATTGTTTTGAGATATGGAGGTGATAATATTAAAGTCATGCTAGTTGAGTAGTTGTGAATTTGAGAGATACTTGTGTTGAAGCTTGTGATTAGCATAGCATGCACATATGGTGAACCGTTATGTGACGAAGTCGGAGCATGATTTATTTATTTATTGTCTTCCTTATGAGTGGCGGTCGGGGACGAGCGATGGTCTTTTCCTACCAATCTACACCCCTAGGAGCATGCGCATAGTACTTTGTTTCGATAACTAATAGATTTTTGCAATAAGTATGTGAGTTCTTAATGACTAATGTTGAGTCCATGGATATACGCACTCTCACCCTTCCACCATTGCTAGCCTCTCTAGTACCGCACAACTTTTGCCGGTACCATAAACCCACCATATATCTTCCTCAAAACAGCCACCATACCTACCTATCATGGCATTTCCATAGCCATTCCGAGATATATTGCCATGCAACTTTCCACCATCCAGTTTATCATGACACATTCATCATTGTCATATTGCTTAGCATGATCATGTAGTTGACACAGTATTTGTGGCAAAGCCACCATTCATAATTCTTTCATACTTGTCACTCATGAATCATTGCATATCCCGGTACACCGCCGGAGGCATTCATATAGAGTCATACTTTTTTCTAGTATCGAGTTGTAATCACTGAGTTGTAAATAAATAGAAGTGTGATGATCATCATTAATAGAGCATTGTCCCAAATAAAAAAAATAAAGGCCAAATAAAAAAAAGTAAAGGCCAAATAAAAAAAGAGAAAGGCGAAAGGCCAAATAAAAAATAAATAAAATAAATAAAAAGGGGCAATGCTACTATCCTTTTTCCACACTTGTGCTTCAAAGTAGCACCATGGTATAGCGAGTCTCATATATTGTGCTTCAAAGTAGCACCACGTTCTTCATATATAGAGTCTCGTATGTTGTCACTTTCATATACTAGTGGGAATTTTACATTATAGAACTTGGCTTGTATATTCCAATGATGGGATTCCTCAAATTGCCCTAGGTCTTCGTGAGCAAGCGAGTTGGATGCACACCCACTAGTTTCTTTTGTTGAGCTTTCCTACATTTATAGCTCTAGTGCATCCGTTGCATGACAATCCCTACTCATTCACATTGATATCTATTGATGGGCATCTCCATAACCCGTTGATATGCCTAGTTGATGTGAGACTATCTTCTCCCTTTTGTCTTCTCCACAACCACCTTCTATTCCACCTATAGTGATATGTCCATGGCTCACGCTCATGTATTGCGTGAAGATTGAATTTTTTTAGAACATTAAAAGTATGAAAAAATTGCTTGGCTTGTCATCGTGGTTGTGCATGATTTAAATATTTTGTGTGGTGAAGATGGAGCATAGCCAGACTATATGATTTTGTAGGGATAGCTTTCTTTGGCCATGTTATTTTGAGAAGACATAATTGCTTTGTTAGTATGCTTGAAGTATTATTGTTTTTATGTCAATATTAAACTTTTTTCTTGAATCTTATGGATCTGAATATTCATGCCACAATTAAGAAGAATTACATTAAAATTATGCCAAGTAGCACTCTGCATCAAAAATTCTGTTTTTATCATTTACCTACACGAGGACGAGCAGGAATTAAGCTTGGGGATGCTTTATACGTCTCCAACGTATCTATAATTTTTGATTGCTCCATGCTATATTATCTACTGTTTTGGGCAATATTGGGCTTTATTATCCACTTTTATATTACTTTTGGGACTAAGCTATTAACTAGAGGCCTAGCCCAGATTTGTTGTTTTATGCCTATTTCAGTGTTTCGAAGAAAAGGAATATCAGACAGAGTCGAAACAGAACGAAATCAACTGGAGAAGTTATTTTTGGAAGGAAACACACCTGATGGACTTGGACCCCACGTTAGGGGAGGCACGAGGTGCTCACGAGGGTGGGGGCGCCCCCCCTAGGGCGCGCCCCCCTGTCTCGTGAGGCCCCCGTGGCTCCTCTAACGTCCTCCCTGCACCCATATATATCCACGTACCCTAAAACTTTCAGGGTCCAAGATAGATCGGGAGTTCCGCCGCCAGAAGCCTCCGTAGCCACCAAAAGTCAATCGGGACCCTGTTCCGGCACCCTGCCGGAGGGGGGAACCCTCACCGGTGGCCATCTTCATCATTCCGGCGCTCCCCATGACGAGGAGGGAGTAGTTCTCCCTCGGGGTTGAGGGTATGTACCAGTAGCTATGTGTTTGATCTCTCTCTCGTGTTCTTCATTTGGCACGATCTTGAAGTATCGCGAGCTTTGCTATTATAGTTGGATCTTATGTTGCTCCTCCCCCTCTTCTCTCTTGTAATGAATTGAGTTTCCCCTTTGAAGTAATCTTATCGGATTGAGTCTTTAAAGACTTGAGAACACTTGATGTATGTCTTGCCGTGGATATCTGTGGTGACAATGGGATACCATGTGCCACTTGATGTATGTCTTGGTGACCAACTTTCGGGTTTCGTGACATTGGGAACCTATGCATAGGGGTTGGCACACGTTTTCGTCGTGATTCTCCGGTAGGAACTTTGGGGCACTCTTTGAGGTTCTATGTGTTGGTTGAATAGATGAATTGAGATTGTGTGATGCATATCGTATAATCATACCCACAGATACTCGAGGTGACATTGGAGTATCTAGGTGACATTAGGGTTTTGGTTGATTTGTATCTTAAGGTGTTATTCTAGCACGAACTCTAGGGTTGTTTGTGACACTTATAGGAATATCCCAACAGATTGATTGGAAAGAATAACTTTGAGGTGGTTTCGTACCCTACCATAATCTCTTCATTCGTTCTCCGCTATTAGTGACTTTGGAGTGACTCTTTGTTGCATGTTGAGGGATAGTTATGTGATCCAATTATGTTAGTATTGTTGAGGGAACTTACACTAGCGAAAGTATGAACCCTAGGCCTTGTTTACCATCATTGCAATACCGTTTACGCTCACTTTTATCACTTGCTACCTTGCAGTTTTTATAATTTCCGATTACAAATACTCATATCTACTATCCATATTGCACTTGTATCACCATCTCTTCGCCGAACTAGTGCACCTATACAATTTACCATGGTATTGGGTGTGTTGGGGACACAAGAGACTCTTTGTTATTTGGTTGCAGGGTTGCTTGAGAGAGACCATCTTCATCCTACACCTCCTATGGATTGATAAACCTTAGGTCATCCACTTGAGGGAAATTTGCTACTGTCCTACAAACCTCTGCACTTGGAGGCCCAACAACGTCTACAAGAAGAAGGTTGTGTAGTAGACATCACGTGCATGCGCAACGATAGATGTTCCTATATGTATGTGTGTATATAGCTAGGTCTTTCATAGTTTTCCACACAAACCGATCAATCGATATATCCAGTGAGGTCTCACCCTCTTTCCCACGTCCACATCGATCAATCTATACCTCTCTATACAGGATTAACATATATAGCTAATACACCCACATTAATTATGTATCCAACGTCCCCCTATCATCATCCATGCCTTACGCTTCATCTCTCAAACGCGTGCACAATGGCGAAGACAGGGGGCAGTAAGGCCCCTGGCCCCCCTATCATCACTATATATCAAGGCCAATATGAATGTGATCATTAGAAAATTGCTGCTAAAATGGTTTAAGTTCATGAATTTACCCTCCTCGTGAAGGATTAGCAATGCTTGGCCCCCTAGCTCATTTATTTTTCATCGCTCCGCCACTGCGCGAGTCAGCGCACGTGTTCGCCCTCTCTCTCTAAATATCGATCTCGCACTTTTGCATTCCTTCATTGTCTCCCTCCACTCGGCCCCTCGCACCATCTTCTAGCCCCCACCGGATTTTGCCACATGTACAATCTAGCAGACTCCATGGTTGAACTTAAGCATAATGAACAAACCTCAAAACAACAGTGGTTCTCTTTTCTTCTAGAATCTTCCGTATCATAACTGCCCAAACTTTTTTCTAGTTGAATTGCCATTATTTGTTTTTACTTTATGCTTTACAACGGACAATTCCATGAATCATAAAATAGATTAAGGACTTCTTTGATTCAAAGGATTCTCAAAGGAATTTTGGAGGATTCTAATCATTAGGAATTTTTCCTATCTTGGTTGTTTGATTCGTAGGATTGTAAACCATAGGATTTTTCCATATGATTCATTTGCACTAGATTACATAGGAAACATCCCATCCACTCAAACCTCTATGAAAGAATTCTGCGTTTTTTCTATGCACAATCAAACACTCGTACAATCCTGTAGGATTCAAGATGACATTCCACTATAATCCCATGTTTTTCCTATTCCCGCGTTCTTAACTTTTTTTATAAAAAAACTAATTGATTTTGAATGAGATGAACTATAAGAATTAAACGAAGGGCTACATCAAGCATATATGACTCAGAGCTTACATGCTATAGTGTGGTATTTATTCATAATTTGGTTGCAAAATCTGATGCGTGCAATGCACGTGTACCTTACTAGTACTTCGAGTATGTGCAAAACACGTAAATTAGAATACCGATGGCACGCTACACAGTGTCTCTCTTACAGTTCATGCAGCCATGTGGCACATGTGTAGGCGTTGTCGCGACCTCCTTGCGTGGATTGATCACAGTGACGTGCTGCTGGTTCCAGAAGAATGTACTTGTCCTCCCTAAGCCATACTGGCAGTACATGCATGAAGCGAAGACGTGCACGCACGCCATGCACGCACTCATTCCTCGCACGCACACACGGGTACACGGGCGGACGCAATTTTGTACCAAGATCCACCCCATGTGATAATTTGACGCGTGAAAGTCGTTCACTTCATTGATGGTCAATTAATACAGCGCATGCAAATTGAGTGGACGTGAGGGTGGAAGAAAGACATTATTACTCCACTGCGCGCATGCGAGTAGTTAAATCGTGGGTTGCTAGTAGTACTTCCATTGGTCTCCTTCATATTTTGTGTCAATTTTTGACAGTAACATAATATTTACGCATTTGAGCAGTGTAGTACTTGAAATTTATGTTCCGCTAAACTCATCGGGAGCCGTTTCAGGCCTCAAAACCAAAACCATCAATTAATCTTTACCTTGTTCCCATCACATTCGAAAGCCTGCTCACACCTACTAGTAGTACGTACCAAACCTGAACGTGTTCCCACTATGCAGGTATTAGTACTTGTGCTAGTACTTAGGTTATAAAAAGGGGAACTACCTAACCGAAAATCACTCTACCTTTCCTCCTCATAAGTGCTTCTTCTTCGTCTGTCGTTGCCATGGCCGGTGAGCAGAGCTCTAGGTCGAGAGCTACTCGTAACAAGGGAGCGGCAACCAAGGCTGCGGAAAAAAAGAGGGCTCGCCGCCACACAGATACCTCGAAAGATCTCTCATGGGCAGGCGATGGCTCCCAGGAGCGCCCTAGCCGCGGAGGCAAACATGCCGAGCCGGTGGAGCTGGAGTCGTTATCCCTCGATGGCATGCCCGATCAGCTCAATAAGCAGAAGGAGTTCATCCAAGGCTTGATGGAGTTGCTGAAGGAGAGCCTCGATGACATGCCCGTTGATCTCAATCAGCAGGGGGAGTTGACCGCCGGCTTGGTGATGCTGCTGAAGAAGAGCATTGCCTCCGAGAAGAGGGCGACCGGTGAAATCCTACGACTTCGGGAGGACAATGCAAAGCTCTGCCACGAGATCGACCTGTTTAAGGAGAAGAATGCCGGCTGGAAGAAGCTGCATGAGAATAGTAGTTCCTCGATGAAGATGCTGCAGGCCCTCGCCATGGAATAGAAGGAAGAGTTGGCGAAGCTCCGCATCGAGCACCCGGCTGCTATCAAGGTATGTAATATGGTCATGGAACAGATGATGAAGGCTCGTGTTGAGAAATGACGCATCATGGACACAATGATGAAGATGGTGGAGGAGACGTGCAAGGAGATGGAGGTCGTGGAGGCGATGAAGAAGCTGTTACAACTCCGCGGCGAATTAGATCATTTGGGGTGATAATCTTCCTTCTTCTTTTGCTCCCGTGTTTAATCTTTTGCTACGGGTGTTTCGCCGCACGTGTCACGTTCTCTGTGAGGCATGAATAGAACAATGTTTTTTTAGGGAATGAATAGAACAATGCTAACAATGAGATGACTAGCAAATTAGATCATTTTTATCGCCATATGGCACTGGGCTGCTGTGTTTCATGCTCCTCCGTCGCAGTACTACTCTAGTGGAAAACTTGAATATACCGCACGGTTCTTTGCTCCTCCGCGATCAGGTCGTCGGCGCATTTATACGAGCAGTCAAATCACAAGGCCCGCCTCCTAGCAGTAATGAGCCATCAAATCACAAAGGCCCTCGCCTCTCGTGAAACCGACCAAGCTAGACTGCCCCGCCCTCTAGCCTTTTAAAAAATGTATACTTTTGTACAACAGTAGTATCGATGGATTGCGCCATGGAGCAAAACTTGAAATTAAAAAAAAGGTGGTACATATAGAGAGCGCTCGTCGCCAAATTATGCATATAGTACTATTAAAAAGGCTAGTCACAATGATGGTGTCCAGCACAAACCCACCCCTCAAATAAAACTAAGAGGGTGATTGGATACGTTTTAGTCCCATGACTAAAAGTAATGGGACTAAACCATGCTAGCCTCACCCATGCTTGGATCCAAATACTAAAAAGGCTAAAATCAAGTTAATGAGCATTTATTATCCTCCAAACCCTCCAATCCAGAACTCGCCTATGTTAAAGGAGAGGAGTTAAATGAGTAGAGAGAGGACTAATCCACATTTTAGTAGGGGTACCCCTGACTAAAAAAATTTAGTCTCAAGACTAGTTTTAGCCCCTCTTTAGTAGGGGTGCTTGGAACTTTAGCCTCTTAAAGAGACTGTTTTTAGTCAGACTAAAATAAGTCCCTTGGATCCAAGCACCCTCTAAGCATCCTGGAATTCTTTGACAAAACTAAGCACCCTGAAATTCTTTGACAACTAAACTGCTGGCTATATGATGTTGGCCATATATATTGTACGTATATAATGTGAAGAAACGAGTGGTAGTACTATACCAACTAAAAGATGAAATGTAAGAAATACTAGTATGTACGTACTGAAGAGTTAAAGTAACGAGAAGAAAAACAACATAGTTCTATTGGGGGCTCAGCACAACGCACCCCTCAAATTAAATTAAGCACACCTGAAATTAAACTTTGCAACTATTTTGGTAGACACTGGATTAGAACCACCATGAGCAACGACACTGCCACCTTACTCGGAGTCCTCGTCCACGTCCTCGACTTTGTCCTTGTCCCTCTTCCTCTTGGCCGATACTTCTTTGCTTGAACCGTACACTTGGCTGTTGCTCTTCATCCAACCCTTGTAGATATTGAAGCAAAGGTAGCCATCCATTGCAGTGTAGTGGATGTGGTCTATATCTAGTAAATTCCGCTGCCATGCATGACGATGAAACATGTAATGAGGTTTCTCCAGTTTATCGTACGAAGGATGAACCATGGCTCCTGCCAGGGTCAGCATTGAAGGCTGACGAGAGGACACCAGCCGATTCTTCTAGAGGTCGAAGGTGTTGCCTACAACAAGGCCTATCCGATGCAGGACTCTTTGTCGTTACCAAATTCTACAGTAACGAATTTGACTAGGTTGCTCTCGAGGAAGTCCTTAAAATCCTGGCACTCAACATCGGCATGGCATATGTGGTAGACCAAGCATAAGTCATGCACGCAAACCTGGATCATGGCGGGCTTCTTCCTCTATTCGTCCTTTAGATCCTTCTCTCGTCCCAGGACTGTGGTGTACTCAACATCTAGCCCAGCGACCCACTCATCATCTGAGTCTTCGAACATGCGTCTGAAGCGAGAAAGGCATCCTTTCACCGTCGTGGAAGAACGGGTGTAGATGACCACGAACTCATCGCTGGTGATGGTTCTAACCTAGTACTCACCGCCAATCGTGGAGATTTGGGACGCCATGGATTTGGGAGGAGGGTTAGGATTAGTGGAACTGTCATAATGTGAATGGACGGGACGACTAGGAGCGAACCGCCGTAGTATTGAAGGACGTGCGGGGACGAGTAGGAGTGAACTGCCAACGTGCGAACAGCAGGGTAGTGGCTTTCCATTCTCCCATTATATGGGCTTCCGAGAGCCCTTGGATCTGAGATCAAACGGTTGCATGGCGTGATTCTAGACCTATGGGTGAATATCCTATCTTGGAGGGTTATTCTGCAAATTTTCAGCAACTTAGCATGCGACCGTTTGATCTCAGATCCAAGGGCTGCCAGCAGCCCGTATCATGGTCGTGCCTACCACGACCGTCGCGTCGCTCGCGCGGTCACGCCCTTGGAGATTTAACATAGTGTGTTAGGCTATCTCATGTTGGCATGTCATACATAGTCATCACTTAGTCACTCATACTACAACAAGGTGGGCTATAAGTGTATTTTTTTACTCCTCTCTATCTCTTTCTTCGTACTCAAGGAAGAAACGGTGCTAAGCGCGTGTATTTATTGCATTTGCCAAGGAGTGACCTCTTCCAATGAAATGGTGTTGCTAAGTTTGCTTCATTTAATTAGCTATAGACTCAAAATTGTCTTTTCACCTAGGTACACGTGCTTAGCACTGTTTCTTCCTTGGGTCACCAAACTAGTCTCTCTCTTCTTGATTAACTTGCCACATCAGACTTTATGCCTATGTGGCAAGCTGAAGCACCTATAGGAGCAAGTAAAAGCAACTACAATAGTGCGCTTTACATGGCATTTTTGCATATGTGGAGGAAAGAGAGGCAAGGAAAAAGTGGAGAAGTGGGCTCTCATGCAAGAGCCAGCCTCTACTACATGGTGGAGCATTGGGAGAGGCACCTATATGGAGGTGGTCAGGAATCTGGGAGACTCATGCCAGTCATAGCGCCGCAGTTAAAATGATAATGGCAAGTCAAATCACGGGGCCCCACCTGTCCAGCAGTAACTCGCTGTCAAATCACACCGCCCTACGTTTGCAGCAGCCTACTCCCTCGTCTTCTCGCGTCTCTGTCGAGCCGACTAGGCAGAACTGCCCCGCCGCCTACCGCACAAGAAAAGCCCCGCCCTCGACTTTTAAATAGTATACAGTATACTAATTTGTATCCATGGATTGCGCCCGCGCCATGGAGCAAAGCGTCTAGAAAACGGAGGAGAGATGGTGGTCCTGCAATAGAGAAGAGCGAGAGGCGAGACGGTGGTTTTGGAATGGAGATGATGGAGAATAGTGGAGGTGGTTTTGCGATGGAGAAGAGGGAGAGGAGCGTGCGGCAGCGACTTAGGATTGGACGAGAGGACCGGCACGCTCTGACTGGATCAAAATCAAAATCAATTTACCCTTCAATTAAGAAAGCGACCCCACATTAACTAGTCTCCCTTTTATTCTGGGTCAGAATTGACCATGATTTTCGCACATAAAATATATGTTATACGTTGTATACAAGGCCACTATCAAAATTATAATTTGCAACTATACAAGGCCACTAACATTAATCGAGGCAAAATTGATGGCGTTTGCCTCGTACTAGCACCCGAGGACATTAATATCCCTTGTGTGCATGCGGGAGTGAGAAGGTTAGCTTGCATTCCCAACATTAATCAACCAATGAGGAGTAAGAGGGTTGGCTTGTTGTGCTTGGGAGAGAAAAACCACATTAATTAACACGACAATCAAGGTGACAATCTAGCTTGCAACATTGACTTAAACATAGCATTGATTTTTACCTTGGTAACTATAATATGAGTTTGTGGCCTTGTATACAAAAATGGAGGGAGTATAATTTGAAAGTACATTCAGATACGAACCAAACGATACAATTTTTGGTGACATGCATTCACATTTTGCTTGTCAAATACAGTACATGGTCAAACTTTGACCCAAAATACGCGAAACAACAACAAAAATACTTCCAAGATCAGCGCCGCTCTTTCGCTCTTCTCCTCTAAAACCACCGCCGCTCCTCTCCTATTCCAATCTAAATGCAGCGCCGCTCCTCTCCTCTTCCATTTCAAAACCACTGCCCCTCCTCTCCTGTTCCAGTCCAAAACCAGCGTCGCTCCTCTCCCGTTCTAATCCAAAACCAGCGCTGCTCCTCTCCTCTTCCATTCAAAAACCACCGCCGGTGAGTGAAGGTGCTGTGGATAAGTAGATCGATGGAGGAGTACAACCGATACGTCAGGATCGCAGACGGCGACCCTGTGAAGCTAGCTAGGATGTTGGAGATACAGTCTTGGTTTGACAACAAGGACCAACTAGTGGCGACGGCGACATCCATGGCCAAATATCTACAATAGAGTGAAAAGGCGGCGATACTCCTGGAGGGAGTCACGCCGGAGTACATAGAGCTGCTCCTCTGGGCCATGGAGCAAACAGATTCACCGAATCCGATTGTGAGGGAGCGGTGGTGGGAGTATGATCCCAGATGGAGCATCCACCAGAGATTGAAGGGTCGAGCATCTACATGGTGTTGTTTGTGAGGGTGTCCTGCCAGAGCGAGCCGTGGAGTCTTCATCGACCGAACCCAACTGCAAGAGGAGAAAAGCAGTTGGCCCGACGACGCTTCCCCGCCATCATCTCCCTCGCTATTCACATCGTCTCACGGGGCGGCTGTCTGCCACCGAGGAATAGGAGGGGGCTGCCCCCCAGCCCAATAGTCGGGCAGGATGTGAATTGTCAGGAGGAGCTTAGGTTTGTCGGTATTTGCAGGTTGTGAATTGTGTTTTGTGTTGTGTATTTTGAGAGTACTTTTAGATATGAATGTCTTTTGAATTTAAGATTTGCAGTATTGAGCATATGAAGTATTTTATGAATTCTAGATATCTATTTTTAGCACTTAAAAATGTAGTTTCATAGGAGTATAAAAGTGCAGACAATGTGATTCTCAGAGAAGAAACTGCAAGTTTCAGTTTCAGATAAGAAACTGCAAGTTTAGTTTCAGATAAGAAACTACAACTTTCAGAGGCAGAGCATTTATATTAACATGGCCTTTTCAAACAGGGTTAACATCATATTGGAAGTTTTATTCATGGTCGAAAATGGAACTACCAGCCAGTTAACATCATGCTGATCAACATTCATAAATAGCACATCTTCATATGATGCATAGTCAAAATGCCCACACAATGTCGAGTGTGCGAAACACAGAGAAAACAAGGGACGAAGTTTTGGCAAGTGTTGGACGTGGTTTTGGGCTGCCCCGTCTAGGCTTTCATTTTTAACATTAGCAGCCCACGTCCTCGGATGGGAGGTCCATAGGCCGGTCGATACCGTCATGTATCGACCGGCCTATGGACCTCCCATCCGAGGGTTTATTTTTGGCAGCCCAATTTATATTTTTTTGAAGAAAACACAGAGGTCTGTTCTATTTGTCTATATAAGAATAGGAACGCCAGGTCCAACTTATGTTTCCCTTCTAACTATATTATACGTATATATTTAAATTATTTTATATGTTGACTGTTTAGTTCACATAATTGGCAAATAGATGACCGCTCTCGCGATCCCCTTCGCCCCCGCCACCACCTCCACCCTCGTCGCCGCCCCCGCCACTACCTCCACCCTCGCCGCCGCCATAGATCTTGCCGCCACCCCCCGCCTCCTGACTCCGGGCGCGCCTGCCCCCCTCAGGAAGTCCGCTCACGCGCCCCATGGAGTCGCTGGCCATATCCACGGGGGAATGGCTGGAAGACAGACAGATGTACAAGATGCATCTCCCACATGTCTACAAAGCCTTCCCGTGGATGCTCCAGCCGCTCGACTTCGTCGCGGCGAAGGTGCTGCGGGAGACTCGAGGGAGGAGATGGAGGGAGCGGGCGATGCGGATCCGCGACGACGCTCTCTCCTGGACCCAGTGCACGCGCGAATGAAGGGAAGCAGAGGAGGAAGCTGCGAGAGAGGATGCCAAGGAGGGACCGAATCCGTTCTCTCACTCGCGCAGGTATGCTCGGATGTGCAAGGATCATGTGGATTGGGAGTTGCTGAATCTAGCCCTGTGGATTTACTTCGAAGGAGATTTCTCGGAGAAGCACAGGATGCCCCACCCTAGTGAGCCGCCGATTGCGTTCGTTCGATGGGTGAAAGGAGAAGTGAATTTAGGAGATCCACGCCGTGCTGCAAGATGGGAATGCTTGACTGGACTCCTGCCCACCAGCATGCCACCGGAGCCGGAGCAGGTGGATCCCCTACCTTACCTCTCCCCCAAACCTGCAGAAGATTGAAATTAGGCTTGCAGTCTGCTTCAACTGAACTGTCTGGTGGTTATTTCTGCTTCCTGAGAGACAACATCTGGCTGGAGGATGAGAAGGAACCAGGAACTCCGATGAATTTCCCCTATCACAATGGGGGGAGCGCCGGTTGGGCAGTGGTATGGCCCACCTCTGCCCCAAATGGGGGCACAATCTGGGCAGGCTCATGTAATTGCCCAAGATCAATGTACTAGTGGTTCTGACTCTCAGATCAGTGGGAAATCTCAAGGCAAGAATCAGCAAAAGAAGAGATAGGACATCCAGAAAACTGCTCCTGCCCCTGCTTCCGGCCTTATGGCATACTCTGAGGTGATCTGCTACAACTGTGGGGAACCAGGGCATCATTTGGATAAATGTGTCAAGCCCAAGAGATGTTTTATCTGCAAAATGGTTACCCATAAAGTTGATAATTGCCCTGTCAGAAGGAAAACCCACAGTTCTGCTAGATATGTTGGAATTGCTGCTCTAGGATTATGTCCACCATTGACAGAATTTTCTGTGACACAGAATTAGATAGTTTTTTTCCGTTTCTAGTTGTAGAGCTCTGCCCAGATGTGGTAGTGACCACACTCCTTTGCTCTGGGACTCTAGTCTTAACCAACTCCAAAGAGCAATAGTTTTAAATTTGAAAAGTGGTGGTTGCTTAGAGAAGATTTTACTGAGCTAGTCAGGAAAATCTGGAATGAGCCTATTGGGAGCAGCTGCCCCCTAAAAAATTAGCAGATCAAAATCAGGAGATTTAGAAGAACTACCAAAGGGTGGAACTCCAATGAGGAAGCTAATCATAGAAGATACAAAAGGCTTCTCCTCCTTGAGTTTGATTCTCTAGATATTAAGGCAGAAACCACTGACCTCTCTGAGGCTGAGACTAATAGATTAAACTTTGTCCATGAAGAGCTCAAGAAAATTTGGCTTCAAGAAGAAATCAAAGCCAAACAAAGGTCTAGAGATAGGAACATTAAGGAGGCTAATAGAAATACTTCTTACTTCCATGCAGTAGCTAAGCAGAGGAGGAGGAAAACCCTCATTCACTCCCTTGATGGCCCTAATGGCCCTGTTACTAAGGTAGATGAGATGCTAAAAGTGGCTAGTGACTTCTACAAAGACCTGTTTAAGAAAGAAAACCCTTCTGGGTTCTCTCTACAAAACAATTTTTTCTCTGCTTCTAAAAAAGTCTCTCCTGCTAAAAATGAGCTGCTAGAAGCCCCTTTTTCAGAGACAGAGGTGAAGGAAGCCATTTTTAGCTCTTATCCTGATGGGGCTCCTGGTCCTGATGGGATTCCCTTCTTGTTTTACTAGCATTTTTGGGACTTGGTGAAAAATGATCTCTTAGATCTTTCCAAGCCTTTCATAGAGGAGAGTTGGATCCAGCAACTTACTCATGGGGGGTTCTGTTGGGGTCAAGTTAAATAACTGTGAAAGTGATTTTTTCCTTGCTGGTAAAGGCCTTAGGCAAGGTGACCCCATCTCCCCGCTTTTGTTTAATTTAGTAGTGGACGTTCTTAATAAAATGCTGAGCAAAGCTGCTGATCATAGTCTGATTGCAGGGCTCTGCCCTGAGGTCTGCCCTGGTGGCATCATCTGCCTTCAATTTGCAGATGATACCATCCTTTTCTTAGACAATGACTCCACACATGCTAGCAATCTGAAAACTGTTCTAACCTAGTTTGAAAAAGTCTCAGGCATGAGAATCAACCACTCTAAAAGTGAACTCATCCCTATCAATATGGATGATCAGGAGTTAGCTGACTTCCTCTCTATTCTAGTCCGTAATAAAGGCAACTTCCCCATTAAGTACCTAGGTATCCCTCTCCACTATGATAAACTGAGGAGAGAGGATATCCAACCCTTCTGGATAAAATCATTAAAAGGATTGCTGGGTGGAGGGGCAAACTTCTCTCTTATAGAGGTAGATTGATCCTCATACAAGCTTGTTTGACTAGCATTCCAGTGTATCTCCTCTCCTTCTTCAAGTTCCCTAAATGGGCAGTGAACCTCATCAATTCTCAGATGTCTCATTACTTGTGGAATGATTTTGAGGGAAATAGGAAGCTACACCTTGCTAATTGGGCCCTAGTCTCTATGAAAAAAGATTTTGGAGGCTTAGGCATACCTAACCTCCAAGAAATTAACATCTGTCTTGTAGGGTCTTGGATTAAAAGATTCTATGAGGAAGACCTGAAACCCTGGAAGCTTCTTATTGCCCATAAATACCTAGGAAATAAACCTAATATTTTTTTCCCTTACTCCAACCCTAAGACCTCTAGATTCTGGAAAGGATTAAAATCTATTATGCATGCTGTGAAATTTGGCTATAGATGGAACATAGGGGATGGGAGCAGAACCAGGTTCTCGGAAGATACTTGGTTTGGCACATCCCCCTAGCAGTCCAATTTTGGCCTATTTACTCTGTCCGCAATGAGCTTAATAAAAGTGTCAATGAAGTTTGGGACGGTCAATGCCTAAAACTCTCTTTTAGAAGGAACTTTAGTGATAGCCTCATGGAACAATGGTTCCAGGTGGAGGAAATTGCCAAAAGCATTACCTTTACTGCTGAGCCGGATGCCCTGATTTGGTAGCTGGACAATAAGGGGAAGTATTCCTCCAGCTCCCTCTATCATGTTATCAACTTTAGAGGGGTTCAACCCGTGTTTATCCCTACTGTCTGGAAACTGAGAGTTCCCCCTAAAATTCATGTATTTCTCTGGCTTCACTCCAAAAACAAATTGATGACTAGGGATAACCTTAGGAAGAGACACATCATCAAACCCCTTGATTGTGTTTACTGCTTGGAACAAGAGTCTTGTTCTCACCTATTTTTTGAATGTATAGTTGCTAAACATCTCTAGGCCCACATTGAGGAATATTTCTCTAGTCAGATTGGCTCATCCTTCGAATCTGTCGCCAGATTCTGGATTGCTACCAAAAAGTGCTCAGTTTTAAACACTGTTAGCTCAGTTGTCCTTTGGTGCCTCTGGAAATATTGAAATGCTATGATTTTTAGTAACACCTCCTGGATTTCCATTCCGGAGGTCTTGAGGTTGATCAGGAACATGGTGACGAACTAGGCGATTCTCTCCTCCGGATCGGACAAGGACAAGTTGATGAGCTTCGTGGAAACCCTAACAAGATCCCTCTAGAAACCGTTGGCGATCACTTGTGGCTGAACAAGGCTCGACCTGCTCTGGGGCTGGACCCGTGGGCTCGTCTCAAGATCTCTGATGAAGATGATGGGCACCTGGCGCCGAAAAATAGGGACATCCACCATGCTACACCTTCCAGCCCGGTGTCTCCGCTTGCTTACTGGTCGCCGCAGGCTGACACGGCCCCTTGGTTGAAGACCATGAAGGCTTCGCTGGACCCTCCTTGTGTCATTTGAGTGCTCTATCCGCTCTGCCTTTGGCACCGCTCGGGTGATTTGTGTTATTCAGAGAACTTGTTCATCCACCCCCTAGTTTGTAGCTTTTCTACCTTTGCTTTTGAACTGCTCTTTGAGCGGCTGTATCAGAATATGTTGTGGTTTCGTTCTCAGCAATGGAACCGGGGAGATGCTCCCTGTTTTTCTAAAAAAATTATTTTATATGTTATTATATATTATTTTTATTGTCATCATATATTTAACAGATACTTACATATGTAAGAAAACAATATCCCAGATCCTATTAACTTATATAAATAATTTCTTATAACAAATAAAATCCTGGATTGTTTTGGCACGAAAATCCTAGTGATGGTGTACAAAAGCTTGGTAAGATTTAAGGACGAATGTAATAATATCACTTATTATTTAAATATATTTATAACAAAATGCTCAACCCCTTTTTATTTTTTGATAATATTGCTGGTCCAACCCAACATTATAATTAGAATCAGCCTAGCAAAATCGTGTATTTCGAGAAAGTGCAAATGGGCTGTAATTTTTTAGGAAATAAAATAAATGGGCCGCATGCACGCTACATTATTTGTTCACCCAGCCAAGCTATTGGCTGTAATTCAAAAAAAAAGATCAAATTGACTGTAAATTCTACTGTGAAAAAAAGACTGTAAATTCTGAAAAAACGGTTTGAATACGTGCCACATTTTTGGAGGCTGAAATGTGGGCCAATATGTCGAAGCCAATGCTAGTCATTGTCAATTTAATCAACAAATGATTCTGACATGTTAGCCGTTGAATTTATGTCACAGCCCTAGCATTGGTTGCAGATAGTTGCATTAGTGAGCATCATGCATCCTGTTATTTTCAAGAAACTTGAAATGAGGAAATTGAAAGCCTCAGAATTCATTTTAAAAGAAGGGCAAGAACCCTTTAAATTGCATTCATTGCTTCCAAAATGACTTCATAAATGTTTGATATATTTGGCAAGGCTTTGAGACCAAACCAAAAATAGTGAACATTTTTGAAGGAATTATTTTGGGACATTGAAATTAAATCAATAAGTATTTGAGTTTTGGATTATATTCATTTTTATAGAATATAACTCAAAAGGCCTTGGAATTATTTATGTGCCTCTAGAAAAGTCCATAATGGCAACATCAAAATATTCAGAAGGTTTTGCCCTGTTTTCGATTTGTTTTGAATTTTGAATCAGTGGCAAAATGTATAAATAAAAACAAACAAAACAGAGGTAAAATTCGAAATGGCAGAACTCACCTGGCCTTACGTGAGAGGCCCAGCCGTAGCCAGCCCAGAGGCCAGTACTGTACAGCCCAACAGCTGGCCCAGCCCACCACCGCTGCCAGTCGTCTCCCACCTCGCGCCAAAAGAATGCGAGGCGTGTGTCCGCCGCACGCCGGCACACGCTCGGCCACCTCCACCCTGCCTGGCTGCCCCCTCATCGCTCTGGACCCTCCCCGCGACGCCACGCAACCTCCCCGACCCCCTCGAGCTCTCTCCCGTGCCTCTCCCCTCCTCTGGTCCTCTCTCCCTCTCGCGCCCGAGCACCACTGTCGCCGCCGCCCGCTGTCCCCGTGGCCACCGAGCTCCCCTCGCCTCTCCGAGCAGTCCACGGGCTCCCCTCCACCTCCCACGTCTCTCCGTCAGCTCGCACCACGCCGGACGCCCTGCCTCGCCCTCTACCTCACCATCTTCATCGTCTCTGCCCCGAGATCGCCGGCGGCCACACGACCTCATCATCCCCTCCCTAAGCTCACCGAGGCCACCGTAGCAACCGCCATGAGCTCCTCTCTCTTTTCCCCCTAACCCCGCTGCTCCTCTCGCCCTCTAGCTGCGACTCCCACCGTGGCCAAATCCCGCCGCTGCCTGGGCTCATTGCCGGAGTTGCTCCGGCGACATTTTGGTCGTGCCAGTGTGTCCAAAGGGTTTGTGGGCACGCGTATGTATCGTAGGCATCAAGAACCAGTCGATTTTCACACCGCAACGACGAATCAGTCGTCACCCGAACTCCGACCGCCGCCTTTGAGCTCGCCGCGGTCGTCTCCGGCCGACCCAGCACCTGCCACCACCACTGTTGGACGCGCTACTTTGTAGGCGTTCCAACGAGCCCAACCCTGCCTCCTCCCGTCGCCAGAATCGCCGGGATGAGCGACGCCGCCGCGCTCTGGTTATCGCTGGAGTTAATCCAGTGACGTGGTAGATTAGTTAGGGTTAATGACACAGTTAGTTAGTGCTTAGTGACACTGACAGCCGGGCCCCGCGGCCTAATTAAACCTAGTTTAGTTACTTCTTAGGATTAACTAACCACAGTGGCCCCACGCGTTAGTTTTGACCGTGCTGATGTGGCAGTTGACCAGGGCCACCTGTCAGCGACACTAACTGGCCCTGAGTCACTGACATGTGGGCCCCAGTGGTCAGGTTTGACTTGGACCGGCCCTGTTGACCTGGTGACGTCAGCATGATGCAAGGCTGACGCAGTAATGATTTTCTGTATTTTAAATAAATCTAAATGATTTATTTATTTTCAGAAAATCCCCTAAACTTCCAAAAAGCATAGAAATTCAACCGTAACTCCAAATAAGATAAATTATATATGAAAAATTATCAGAAAAATTCAAGGAATCTGTTTATGGCATTTGCATGCATGTTTGAACAACCTAGGGTTGCTGTACAGGGCAATTTGCATAAATGACAATTAAATAAGGACATATGGAGTTTGAATTTGAACCCTTGGTTCAAACCAACTTCATTTAATATGGTTGCTAGTTGCATTAGCTCAAACCACAGCATATTGACATGTCATGATCATGCATCATATTGTGCATTGCATTGATTGTGTTTCTTTCTCTGTTGCCGGTATTTGTCCCCTCTCGATAGACGTGGTTTCGACGATGAGATCGATGACACCGACGAAGAACTATATTATCTTCAGGAATGCCAGGCAAGCAAAACCCCCTTGTTCATACCGATACAATCCCACTCTCTCGCTCCTGCTCTCTTTTACTACATTAGGGCAACAACGATTCATCTATTACTTGCTGCGGTAGTTGAACCCCTTTCCTCTGCATGACCTGTCATTGCGACAGTAAATAAATGAAACCCACTAGCATGAGTAGGAGTTGTTTGAGCCCTGATGTGCCTACTCATTCATGCTTGTTTGTCATGCCTGCTATTGCATAGAGTTGTGTCGGGTATGATTCATCGGGAATGAATTGGAATGGTGATGAACATGTCCTACTGTGTGTGAGCTAAATGTGTGAACACAATTTGGTAAAGTTAGCGGTGAGAGGCCATGTAGGAGTTCATGGTGGGTTGTCTCATTGAAACCGTTCTTAGGAACTGAGTTATGTGTCTGTGATCCATGAACAACTACTACCACTCATTGGGATCCTTAATTGACCCTCTCGGCTTCTTAATCACCCTAGTCCTCTGTCCAGGAGTTGCAACTAGTTTCTGGTGTTTGTAGGATATGTGTTGGCGGCTGTGCGTAGCACTGATCCCAGGGGTGGGCTATGTTGTGGTAGATATACCGTGGCCGGGCATGCCGGGCACCCGTTTGGTGTCTCAGAACCCTGTACACATCGTTCGGGGTCGTATGTGGAAACCTCGGCCAGACTCCCTGCGGATGGAACCTGGATAGGCGATAAACCTGGACCAGAGACTTGCTTGTTTAGGTAGGCCGTGGCCGACACCCTCGTTGGGCTTCCGCTTGAAGGTTGCCAAGTACATGTCGTGTAAACGACGGTAAGTGGTGGGAGCGTGTGTGAAGAAGTACACCCCTGCAGGGTTATCATTATCTATTCGAATAGCCGGATTCCTCGGATATGGAAACTTGGACCCCTTGCATAGTTCATAGACAAGTGAAAGTGGATACTCTAAAATGCGCAAGATAAGCGTGAGTGCTATGGATGGCATTCTCGTAGGAAGACGGGAGCGGATCCATAGTGGTGTATTGAATGGTGAATATGTGGACTCGTGTGCGCCACGTCAAAAGAGTTGCTTGCAGTCGTAGTTCAGGTTAGCCACTGAGTCAAAGCTGGCTTGCTGCAGTTAGAATCCACCACCCCCTTTATTGATACTGATGCATATGTAGATAGTTCTGATGTAAGTCTTGCTGAGTACATTTGTACTCACGTTTGCTTAATTTATGTTTTGCAGAGAGACTTCAGTCTCGCTAGTAGTTCCACGTGGACTCCGACGTTTAGCTTGATACCTCAGCTACGATCTTGTGCCCTCGGCAGGATCTGGTAGACAGTTAGGCTTCTTAGCCTTTTTCATTTGTAGATGTTTGTACTCAGACATGTTAAGCTTCCGCATGTGCTTTGATTTGTATGCTATGATTGTTGGGTCATGAGACCCAGGTTTGTGATATCTCGCTCCTCGGAGCCTAATTAATAAATACTTGAGTCGTAGAGTTATGTTGTCGAGCATATTGTGTGTATGATTGAAATGCTTGGTATGTGTGGGATCCGACAATCTAGTTGTTTATCCTTGGCAGCCTCTCTTATGGGCAAATGTAGTCTAGTGCTTCCATGAGCCATAGTAGTGCGCTACAGCCCGGTTCACCGGAGTCCTGCTATCCCAGCACTACTGCTCAGGACACTTGACTAGTCGGCATGTGTTTCACTTTGTTCCTGTGTCTGTCCCTTCAGGGGAATGTCACGCGGTGACATCCGGGGTCCTGTTAGCCCAGTGCTACAGCCCGGATTCACACGCTGCTGACCGACATGCTCGATGTGATTCATGTATGCCTGTCCTCATAGGTTGGTGCCGCTTTGGGTTCACGACTAGCCATGTCGGCCCGGGTTCTCTGTCATATGGATGCTAGCGACATCATCATATACGTGATCCAAAAGGCGCAAACGGTCCCAGGCCAGGTAAGGTGGCACCCGTGGGAATACCGTGCATCAGGACGCAAAGTGATATGAAGTGTTACATGCTAGATTGGTGTGACTTAGGATCGGGGTCCTGGCAGCTTTGGTATCAGAGCCTGACTGCCTGTAGGGTTACCAAGCCAGTCTGGTCAAAGTTGAGTCTAGAAATGCTTTAGTTATATAAGGGGATTGATTGTGGGATGGAACGTAAGGGTCTTTTTACTCCTTATATCTCACGCCCTCTAATCTGAGTCACCCTCTTCCTTTCTACGGGGTTAAGAAACTAGGCCTTCTCATCTATCTATCAGGATGACGTGTTACTAACCCGTTGACTTATAGGATTGATGGATTCATGCCGTAGTTCAGTTTCCAGTACTTCTGTGTGTTCATAATTGGTCTCGGAACCTTGATATTGTGATGTTGAGTGGTTATGCCACTATTTTGCAGGATGTCTCAAATATTTTTGAGCATTTACAGCCGTTATGCTGTCCAAGTCATCCCAGGTTTCTAAACAGTCTGATGCATTTGCAAATCTCTTCATCCCGTCTCCGATGTCCTTTTGGGCCAGATTAAGCACACTAATCGGTCTGTTGAGGTACTCCATTGCCTTGACATATATGTTAGAGCTAGTATTATGACCCCAGGCATTCTAGCGAACCACCACTAATCTATGCTTTATATCCCCAGTGTGAAAATTCTGGCTACCTTTCTTGAAAGCATGCCGTGATGTTATTTAGTTAGTAGGTATTCTACTACTTGGTTTTGAACCCGAGATTCACCCTACTTCATGTTGTTAGTATTTGCTAGTTCCCTTAAGATATTAGTAACCATGTGATAGTCGTCGAGGTCTGTGGTATTTCCTTCTTCCAAATACCATGAACCATTAAGGCAGAAGTTCTTTGAACGAAAATATCACAATCAGAGTACTCTTGAGGAGTTCTCCATTCATAATTGTGATTTTGCCAGTTCTACCTTTCTGCATGGGTTATCTGGAAGAAACTTGTTGAACTTGGTTCGACATATTAATCTATGCATCCACAACTAAGAAAGATATATGTCCTCTTGAGTTGTCCCTCTTCATTTGTATTCCGACCATCGTCTATCAATTGATAGTCAGGAGTAATTGTGCATCCGTGTTATCGATGCTATCATTCTTGTGGTCCGTTAAGCCATTCTATATCAGAATGACTAGGAGAAACAAACTCTAGTACCTCATCCATATCCAGGATTGGGTCAAAGTAGTTGTGTTTTGCAGATCAAATGCTAATCCAGCTTTTGCTCTGTTCTACCCTGGAGTATTACCCCCTTTATGTCAGGATTGTCATGAGAATTGCATCATCTCTTATGAATTCTTGACGCAGTGATACTTCTCGCTATCATTGTTTCATTCCTCGGTCCTGTGTTGTCGCAACCGGAATGCCGACAAGTGAACCATGATGTGTGAAATCAATACTACTAGCAACCCCGTTGCTTGGTAGCTAATGGACAATAATTTCATTCTTAGCATGTTGGTTATTGAATCATCATCCTAAGATGGATCGTGCTACCTAGTCCTTATTTTCGGTGCACTCTTCGATCAATGAGTTAGGATTATTCAATCCCTTGCTTATTTATTCATATCGTCTTGCTCTGAAAAGCAATATTGTTCTCGAGCTTAGTCATATCGGTGGTTCGTGATGTTCCGAATATCTTCTCGGAAGTATTACCAGGTTGTCACCTGACCGCTATGTTGAGTTCGTGATCAAGTTGGTTTCTTGTAACCACCCCTTCTCCAAGAACCTGTGTTCGGTATCCCTGAGCTAGTTGGTTAAGCTAAACAACAACTTGGAGAGTTGGAAGATAAAAGCTTGCCTAACTTAGTTCATTAAAGGGATGTCTTGTGTTGTGTGTGTGTGTTGAAGAAAGATGATATCTTCATCGATTGGTCCTCCGGATCAATTGTTGGATCTATTGCCTTGTCAAAACTTTGACTTGAGTATGGGCTACCGTCAAGTCAAATCAGAACCAACGATAATCATAATGTTGTCTTACTCATGGTTGTTCCTTGAGCATACACCATTATATCTTTTGGGTCTGACTAATGCTAACACCTTGTTCACATGATTGTGGAGTTCCATTTATACGGAAACCTGGATGAATTGTTGTTGAGCCCATCGACAACATCTTGGTCTCCTCCATGATTTGGTTGAACATTACACTAGTGTTGGAAACTTGTGTAAGCATTTTCTTCATGACTCGTTCGTGAAGCATATGTTTGGACGAAAGAAGTGAGTCCCTCTAATTCATGTGCACTTGATGCAAGTTGCCACCATGAATTTGAGAAGGCTTGTTTTACTTCCTCTGGAATCATCCCAAGTCAGTCATGCACGTGCGAAGTATTCTATGGTCTGATAGACTGATCATCTTCATTCCATACATATCCCTAGCACACCAAGTCACTGATTGATTTGTTCAAGAAGGAGTTCCTTCATAAGAGCTAGTCATGACCTATGATAGGACTTGTTATCCTCGATGATGGTTCCCAATCTGAACTCGGTAGTGTTTTACTATAAGACTACTATGTGGTCATGCTTGTCTAGGACAACATGTTCACATGTGTTTAGCAGGACCAACTCATGTTCTGGAGCTTGCTATCGTAGTTCATTTCCCGAGAATCTCGCAACGTCATCTCGTTGATTTGTGTTGCAAACTTTCACTTTTCTTTCTAGATTTGATGATTCTGGAATATCCTGACACCAACCAGATCTGAGTCTCAGGCAGATGTGATGGTTGGAACATGTCCCAAGAATTATAATATTGGTCTCTCGGTAACCCGGTAACGTGGATGTCGTGGACAACCCACCTAGCCGGAAGGTCTATTATTGTAATATCTTGGTTGAAGAAGTTGGTCACCTCCCCATAAGGATCTCGCAGGATCTGCCTCCGTAGTTATTCATTATGGATTCTTAAGCTTCCGAAGTCCGACCTTTTACTTGATCTTCTAGTTATCAAACCATATCTACAAATGGGTTGCGCTAGCACATCAAGGAGAACATTAGAAGCGGGGTGCTAAATGTCTCTCGGTCGATCATCCAGATTTCGTTCCCTTGGCCTCACTAAGGTGAAATCAGAGAAAGGGGTGTCTTTCTTTGCATCTGCATTGTCCATCACTATTGGTCAAGGTAGTAAGATGTGTTGCCAGGATCCTCGACACGGATGTTGGTAGAACCTTGATGAATATGGAAATGCTCAAGTTCCTGAGAGCACGTGCAAGCAAAATCATTCCTTGCGTTGTCTTCAACAAGGTAGTCCACATCATCCATCCTAGTCCGAGTATGCCATTTCCTTGAGCTATTTCAAAAGATAAGTTGTAAATTGCCTTAAGCTAGAATGAAGAGTTTCAATGATCTATGGATCAAAAGTAATTCTTTTTGCCACTTAAGGGAATATCTCTGCGAGTCACATTCTTTAAGGTGTCTCGTTGTGGTATCATGGCAACCCAACTCCTCGCTACGTTGACACCGTTCACCACCTTCCTAGGTGTGGGAATTCCGCTACTTAATTAAACCTTGTCATATGCTCATTTTCCATCATTCTTGATGTGTGTATCGTGTCTCATCTCGACAGATGTCGCTATGTCTCATTCTGAGAGTTGATCGTCGGTTTCTCGATCTTCAAGAAGATCGATTCTTCGAGAGTTTCTGTTCTTTCCTTATCGTGTTGGATGGAGTTCTCAGAGCAAGACATCGAGACAAAGATGGTAATCGTGTCAACGTTCCTATGAAGTGCAACCTGGATCATGAAGACCGTGTTAGCTTGTGCTCCCTCTGTCTTCCTACCTCACGTCTTGAATCTCGGGATGAGATTCTTGTTTAGTGGCGGTGAGTTGTCACAGCCCTAGCATTGGTTGCAGATAGTTGCATCAGTGAGCATCATGCATCCTGTTATTTTCAAGAAACTTGAAATGAGGAAATTGAAAGCCTCAGAAATCATTTTAAAAGAAGGGCAAGAACCCTTTAAATTGCATTCATTGCTTCCAAAATGACTTCATAAATGTTTGATAAATTTGGCAAGGCTTTGAGACCAAATCAAAAATAGTGAACATTTTTAAGGAATATTTTGGGACTTTGAAATTACATCAATAAGTATTTGAGTTTTGGATTATATTTATTTTTATAGAATATAATTCAAAAGGCCCTGGAATTATTTATGTGCCTCTGGAAAAGTCCATAATGGCAACATAAAAATATTTAGAAGGTGTTGCCCTGTTTTGGATTTGTTTTGAATTTTGAATCAGTGGCAAAATGTATAATTAAAAACAAACAAAACATAGATAAAATTAGAAAGGGCAGAACTCACCTGGCCTTACCTGAGAGGCCCAGCCGTAGGCAGCCCAGAGGCCAGTACTATGCAACCCAGCAGCTGGCCCAGCCCACCACCGCTGCCAGTCGTCTCCCACCTCGCGCCTGAAGGACGCGAGGCATGTGTCCGCTGCAAGCCGGCGCACACTCGGCCACCTCCACCCTGCCTGGCTGCCCCCTCATCGCTCTGGACCCTCCCCGCGATGCCACGCAACCTCCCCGACCCCCTCGAGCTCTCTCCCGTGCCTCTCCCCTCCTCTGGTCCTCTCTCCCTCTCGCGCACGAGCACCACCGTCGCCGTCGCCCGCTATCCCTGTGGCCACCGAGCTCCCCTCGCCTCTCCGAGCAGTCCACGGGCTCCGCCTCCACCTCCCACGTCTCTCCGTTAGCTCGCACCACGCCGGACGCCTTGCCTCGCCCTCTACCCTGCCATCTTCATCGTCTCTGCCCCGAGATCGCCGGCGGCCGCACGACCTCATCATCCCCTCCCCGAGCTCGCCGAGGCCACCGTAGAAACCACCGTGAGCTCCTCTCTCTTTTCCCCTAACCCCGCTGCTCCTCTCGCCCTCTAGCTGCGAATCCCACCGTGGCCAAATCCCGCCGCCACCCGGGCTCGTTGCCGGAGTTGCTCCAGCGACATTTTGGTCGTGCCAGTGTGTCTAAAGGGTTTGTGGGCACGCGTATGTATCATAGGCATCAAGAACCAGTCATTTTCACACCGCAGCGACGAATCAGTCGTCACCCGAACTCCGGCCGCCGCCTTTGAGCTCGCCGCGGTCGTCTCCGGCCACCCTAGCACCTGCCACCACCACCGTTGGACGTGCTGCTTTGTGGGGGTTCCAACGAGCCCAACCCCGCCTCCTCCTGTCGCCGGAATCACCGGGACGAGCGACGCCGCCGTGCTCCGGTTATCGCCGGAGTTAATCCAGTGACGTGGTAGATTAGTTAGGGTTAATGACGCAGTTGGTTAGTGCTTAGTGACACTGACAGCCGGGCCCCGCGGCCTAATTAAACCTGGTTTAGTTACTTCTTAGGATTAACTAACCATAGTGGCCCCACGCGTCAGTTTTGACCATGCTGATGTGGCAGTTGACCAGGGCCACCTGTCAGCGACACTAACTGGCCCTGAGTCACTGACTTGTGGGCCCCATTGGTCAGGTTTGACTTGGACCGGCCCCGTTGACCTGGTGACGTCAGCATGATGCAAGGCTGACGGAGTAATGCTTTTCTGTATTTTAAATAAATCTAAATGATTTATTTATTTTCAGAAAATCCCCTAAACTTCCAAAAATCATAGAAATTCAACTGTAACTCCAAATAAGATAAATTATATATGAAAAATTATCAAAAAAAATCAATGAATCTGTTTATGGCATTTGCATGCATGTTTGAACAACCTAGGGTTGCTGTACTGGGCAATTTGCATAAATGACAATTAAATAAGCACATATGGAGTTTGAATTTGAACCCTTGGTTCAAACCAACTTCATTTAATATGGTCGCTAGTTGCATTAGCTCAAACCACAGCATATTGACATGTCATGATCATGCATCATATTGTGCATTGCATTGATTGTGTTTCTTTCTCTGTTGCCAATATTTGTCCCCTCTCGATAGACGTGGTTTTGATGATGAGATCGATGACACCGATGAAGAACTATATTATCTTGAGGAGTGCGAGGCAAGCAAAACCCCCTTGTTCATTCTGATACAATCCCACTCTCTCGCTCCTGCTCTCTTTTACTGCATTAGGGCAACAATGATTCATCTGTTACTTGCTGCGGTAGTTGAACCCCTTTCCTCTGCATGACCTCTCATTGCCAAAGTGAATAGATGAAACCCACTAGCATGAGTAGGAGTTGTTTGAGCCCTGATGTGCCTACTCATTCATGCTTGTTTGTCATGCCGCTATTGCATAGAGTTGTGTCGGGTCTGATTCATTGGGAATGAATTGGAATGGTGATGAACATGTCCTACTGTGTGTGAGCTAAGTGTGTGAACACGATTTGGTAAAGGTAGAAATGAGAGGCCATGTATGAGTACATGGTGGGTTGTCTCATTGAAACCGTTCTTAGGAACTGAGTTCTGTGTCTGTGATCCATGAACAGCTACTACCACTCATTGGGATCCTTAATTGACCCTCTCGGCTTCTTAATCACCCTAGTCCTCTGTCCAGGAGTTGGAACTAGTTTTTGGTGTTTGTAGGATATGTGTTGGCGGCCGTGCGTAGTGCTGACCCCAGGGGTGGGCTATGTTGCGGTAGATACACCATGGCCGGGCATGCCGGGCGCCCGTTTGGTGTCTCGGAACCCTGTACACATCGTTCGGGGCTGTATGTGGAAACCTCGGCCGGACTCCCTGCAGATGGAAACTGGATAGGCGATAAACCTGGACCAGAGAGTTGAGTGTTTAGGTAGGCTGTGGCCGACACCCTCGTTGGGTTCCACTTGAAGGTTGCCGAGTACATGTCGTGTAAACGACGGTAAGTGGTGGGAGCGTGTGTGAAGAAGTACACCCCTGCAGGGTTATCATTATCTATTCGAATAGCCGCATTCCTCGGATATGGAAACTTGGACCCCTTGCATAGTTCATAGACAAGTGAAAGTGGATACTCTAAAATGTGCACGATAAGCGTGAGTGCTATAGATGGCATTCTCGTAGGAAGACGGGAGCGGATCCATAGTGGTGTATTGAATGTGAATATGTGGACTCGTGTGCGCCACCTCAAAAGAGTTGCTTGCAGTCGTAGTTCAGGTTAGCCACTGAGTCAAAGCTGGCTTGCTGCAGTTAAACTCCACCACCCCCTTTATTGATACCGATGCATATGTAGATAGTTTTGATTTAAGTCTTGCTGGGTAAATTTGTACTCACGTTTCCTTAATTTATGTTTTGCAGAGAGACTTCAGTCTCGCTAGTAGTTCCACGTGGACTCCGGCGTTTAGCTTGATACCTCAGCTACGATCTTCTGCCCTCGGCAGGATCTGGTAGATAGTCAGGATTCTTAGCCTTTTTCATTTGTAGATGTCTGTACTCAGACATGTTAAGCTTCCACATGTGCTTTGATTTGTATGCTATGGTTGTTGGGTCATGAGACCCAGGTTTGTAATATCTCGCTCCTCGGAGCCTAATGAATAAATACTTGAGTCGTAGAGTTATGTTGTGAAGCCATGTTGTATTTACACATATCGAGCATATTGTGTGTATGATTGAAATGCTTGGTATGTGTGGGATCCGACAATCTAGTTGTTTATCCTTGGCAGCCTCTCTTATGGGGAAATGTAGTCTAGTGCTTCCATGAGCCATAGTAGTCCGCTACAGCCCGGTTCACCGGAGCCCTGCTAGCCCAGCACTACTGCTCAGGACACTTGACTGCTCGGCATGTGTTTCACTTCATTCCTATGTCTGTCCCTTTGGGGAAATGTCACGCGGTGACATCCGGAGTCCTATTAGCCCAGTGCTACTGCCCGGATTCATGTATGCCTGTCCCCATAGGTTGGTGCTGCTTTGGGTTCACGACTAGCCATGTCGGCCCGGGTTCTCTGTCATATGGACGCTAGCGACATTATCATATACGTGAGCCAAAAGGCGCAAACGGTCCCGGGCCAGGTAAGGTGGCACCCGTGGGAATACCGTGCGTGAGGCCGCAAAGTGATATGAAGTGTTACATGCTAGATCGGTGTGACTTAGGATCGGGGTCCTGACAATTTACATCCAATGATCGGCATCCATCTTCAATCTCACGTCTTCTTCCTTCAGCGCTGCCGGGACCAGCTCCCGCCTCCTACTGCTAGCATCTCTGCTTAGCACGCTTCGCTATGAAGCGCTACTCCACCGTTGGCCAGGCCATCCCTCCACCCCTCCACACCTCCTGTTCTTCTCCACCGACTGCTGAACCACACTGCACTAGAACCAGTTAACCCTCGTACACCTCTCTGTCTGCGACTCTACTCCCGTGTCTTCCCATCTCCGGCTCGTTGCTGTCCGGGGCCTCGCCGTCGTCCACAACCTTGGGCGCGCTCGGCGCGGCGTGGTCAACGTGGTCAACGAACGACACTATCGGAAGTAGACTGTGCGTGGAGAGGCTGACAGCTGGGTCTACAGCTGCACACAAGGAAATGCCTCCTTATTACGCGCAAAATACATGACGTTATCGTACGATGTTCATCCAATGGCCGTAGTGCTTCTTCAACCTCTTGTCTTCTTGCTCTAGCCGCCCAAACCAGCGTCGGTAATGCCGCGTGCTCCTGTCTCCCGTGGCCGGCTGTGATGCCGCAGAGGCCTCACCGCCCCTACTACTCCCACCGCTGGCCAGGCAATCCCTCTACTCACCCACACCCCCTTTTATTCTGCGGCGACAGCAGCCTCACACCGCAGCCGAACCAGTGAACCCTCGTACTCCTCTTCGCGTGGGCATCCACTACTGCGTCTTCCCCGGCTCCGAGTCGTCCCCTTCCTAGTACGCGGCGTGGTCAACGTGGTCAACGACCGACTTCCATCGGAAGAGTACTGTACGTGGAGAGGCTGACAGCTGGGTCCATGGCAGTCACAAGGAAGTGCCTCCTTATTATGGGGAAAATAATTATTCCTCCACCTAACAACGGGGACCCACCGGACGGGCCACCAGTATTTTGCGAAAAAAATCGTTTCCCCCTGACTGGTGGGACCCACCGGACGGGCCACCGTATTTCGCGAAAAAAACGTTCCCCCTGCTGTTAGATCGGACCCACCGGAAGTGCCTCCTTATTACGCACAAAAAAATGAATACTCCCCCGGCTAGCTGGGACCCACCTTGCAGGGAGGCTGACTTGTGGGCCTACTAAGTTGACGGGGACGAAGGGCTTTGTCAACTTAGTCAATATGAACGATTCTAGCTCTAGTGACCGTACGATGTCCATCCAACGGCCGTAGTGCTTCTTCAATCTCTGGTCTTCTTGCTGCAGCCGCCCAAAGCAGCACCGGTCGTGCCGCATGCTCCTGCCTCCCGTGGTCGGCTGTGCTGCCGCAGAGGCCTCACCGCCCCCTACTATTCCCACCCCTGGCCAGGCCCTGCGGCGATGGCAGCCTCACACTGCAGCCGAACCAGTGAACCCTCGTAGTCCTCTCCACGCGGGCTTCCACTGCCGCGTCATCCCCTTCCTAGGCCTCGCCGTCGTCCACCGCCGTGGTGCTCTCCGCGCGGCGTGGTCAACGTGGTCAAGGAACGACTTCCATCGGAAGAGTATTGTACATGGAGAGGTTGACAGCTGGGTCCACGGCCACAGCCCAGTTTTTTTGTGATTTTCCAAGTAAGTCGCTTTGTCAGGCCTGTTGGGCTGCAAATCTTTCAAGACGAGGAGAGCTTTCATTCGGCTGGCCGAGAAAATGGCCCATCAGTAATGAGAAATGGGTTGTACATTTTTAAAACACATCAAACCAACAATTAGTTTCAATTAATTTTTTTTCATTTCAAGATTTTAAATTACATTAATTTTTATGCGTGGAGAATTTGTTGGATTTTATATTGATATACATTTATTTTTAAAATCAGTTTGAATGTGAGTCGAAATGTCGGGATTGAAAACAGTTCGGACTGCACCGAAATATACAAAATTTCGTATAATTTTTTAACCGTTGCCACAATATGGGCTATAATGCTAACAAAAAGAATATGGGCTCCAAAAAAACCCTTAAGAATTAGCAAATGGGCTGTAAATAATTAGAAATAATGGCAGATGGGTTGTATGCTGTTTTCCATAGATTTGAGGCTTTCCTAAAAAAAGGTTGACGCACAAGCACTGACTGTTGGATGTCCATCCAATGGCCATCGTGCATCTTCAATCTCTGCTCTTCTTGCTCCAGCCGCTCAAACAAGCGCCGGCGGGACTGCCTGCTCCCTCCTCCCCGCGGCCGGCTGTGCTGCTGCATAGGCCTCACCGCCCAACCATACTCCCATCGCTGGCCTAGCCATCCCTCTACTCACCCACACCTGCTATTATTCTCCGGCGACGGCAGACGAACCAGTAAACCCTCGTACAGTCGTACTTCCCTCCGCGTGGGAAACAACTACCGAGTCTTCCCTGCCTCCGTGTCGTCCCGTTCCTAGGCCTCGCCATCGTCCACCGCCCTGGTGCTCTCGGTGCGGCGTGGTCAACGTGGTCAAGGAACGACTTCCATCGGACATGGACTGTACGTGGAGAGGCTGACAGCTGGCTCCACGGCCGCAGCAAGGAAGTGCCTCCTTATTATGTGGAAAATAATGATTCCTCTACCTGACAGCTGGGACCCACGGGACGGGCCACTGTATTTCGTTAAAAAAACATTTCCCCCTGACTGCTGGGACCCACCAGCTACATCTTCGCACGCAAGGAAGTGCGTCCAGAAAAAAAAAACAATTCGCCCCCTGACTGGTGGGACCGACCAGCTACATTTTCGCAGGCAAGGAAGTGCCTGACAGTCGGGACCCACCTGGTCGAAGCGTACGTAGCGTTGTCATTTTGGTCGTGAATGTGTACGTACATACTGGTCGATGTAGAGGCGCGCATGTGTCGTAGTAGAGGCGTGCCTGTGTCATAGTAGAGGCGCGCACGTAGCATTTACACATACAAGAAAGAATATACGGCCACGTATGTGTACATACGGGTGGGGTCTCGAATGCCTACTCGCGCATACGTACGGCCAGGGCTCGTGTACATGGCTGGGTTGGAACGGAGAAATAGCGTCGTTGTTGTGTTCATGGGGAGGCAATGGAATGCGTCGTGTTCATCGGGAGGGCTTGGATGGAACAGGCGATGGAAACGAGGCCTGGCATACCGCAGAACGGAGGAAACGGCCTTGTGTTCGACCGGCCATGTTCGAAATGGGATCCTGTTCATCAGGAGGGGTGTGGCGTACCGCAAAACGGAGGAAACGGACCTCCTACGGTCGAAACGGGGGTCCTGTTCATCAGGAGGGGTGTGGCGTACCGCAAAATGGAGGAAACGGACTTGTGTTGGAGCGCTACTGTCGAAACGGGGGTCCTGTTCATCGGGAGGGGTGTGGCGTACCGCAAAACGGGACTCCACGGGACTCTGTTCATCTCCACCGTCGACCTCCTCCAGCCTCCACGGGCTCATGTTCATCCAGCCTCCACGGGCTCCTGTTCATCTAGCCACCACCACGTGCTACTCCACCGGCTACTGTTCAACCACCCCTCCACCGTCTACTGTTCATCCAGCCCTCCACACCATGGGGTCCTGTTCAACCACCGCTCCACCGTCTACTGTTCTCCAGCCCTCCACACCACGGGGTCCTGTTCATCCACCCCTCCACGGGCACCCCTCCACCGTCTACTGTTCATCCAGCCCTCCACCACACCACGGGGTCCTATTCATCCAGAGGCAACGCCACCGCTCACTGTTCGTCCAAACCCCCCCGCAACGCTCACTGTTCATCCCATCGATCGACTTCAGTTAGCAGCAGTAGCGAAGGAATCGCTCGATCGGGTTCCGTTAACAACTATCGATCGATCGCTCGGGTTCAGTAATGCGTGGCCTACAGTGCAATCGCTCGGGTTCACTTAGAGCCCAACGCCTCGCTCGGGTTCAGTTAGAGCCAATGCCTCGCACACATGCGCGTACATGTACAAGAGAAACGCGCATTGCTCGGCCCCCGACCTCCCACCGTAACCGGGAACTCCCCGAAATTTTCCTCCCCCTCGCTTCTACCACGGTTTTTTCCGTCATGGACGGCCCAAAGAATGTCATCTAGCTGCGTCTCCGGCCCGCCCAGGACGAAAAGCCCATTTTCTATCATGATATTTTGTCATAGAAGTAGGAGCCCACCACATCTATGATGATACCGGGTTTTGTCACAATTATCGTCATAGAAGTGTCATATGTATGACAGATTTTTTTTTCATTTGGCCCAACATGTGATGAATGTGTCTTTTTTTTGTAGTGCGAAGATGACGCCTTCCCCCTCCCCCTGCTAGTGGGTCCCGCGCGTCAGCCTCATGCGTTGACCGGGCCGACCCACTGACGTGGTTAAGTGGAGACGTATTCCGCGGAGTACGCTTTCCCTTAACCGAAAGCGCATTCCGTTTATTTTTTAGGCGTAAGTATGTTTTCATCTCACGAAAGCATCTTTTCTCAAAACCCGTTTTGCCTTATCCACTTAGGGACTTGTTTGTGATGATATTTTTGCAGAAAAGTCCCTGATCTTCATCACCTCACAACTTTTCACTCGTAACTCCGATTGAGGTGATTCCAAAGCCCACTTCTTCCTTTCGTCGAGCGCTTTCCGATGGAATCATTTTCACCATGTTTTGAAATTCTGAAAATTACCATTTTACCCCTGCCCTTATTCAGCCCCCTCCGAGAGAGTACGTTTTCGGCGATTCTTTCCACGAGCCTCCCGCACTTCTTCTCGGTGATTTCTTCCACCCCAGGCAACCCACACCCTCCATTTGCAAGATTGTAATGCAGTAGCATGGTTTAAGTTATTTGAGCTTGTTTAAAATATTGCAGTAGCTATGTATGATTTGTTCATGGCATTTCTTGTAGTATTGCTTTGATGTTGATGTTGCCATGATATTGCTTGGAGTTCTAGGACTTATATTTTGATGATTATGTGGATGACATGTTGGTATTATGCTTTGGAGTATTACTTTGGATGACATGTTGCCTTTGGATTCTTAGTGGCTATTATGATTATGTCATGATGGTATTATGATTTGGATTATTACTTTGGATATCATGTTGCCTTTGGATTATTAGTGGCTAGTGTTAGTTTCATCATGATGCTAATTGATATTATGTTTTGGAGTACGTATGATGATGGAAATGATGCTTGCACGTGGATCATAGTTGGATAGATAGCTCTTGATATTTGAGTAGTAGTCTTATCATTCTTGGATTCATCATGATAGTAATGTTAGACCGTCCTTGGAGTATTTTGATATGACGATTTTAAGCTTTGGATTATTTGTTGGATATTGCTATGACTTGGATTAGAGGTAGATGGATGATATCGGAGTATCAGTCATTACTATTACATTTTGGGGATAAATTCCGTCATTAAGTTGGCCAGGTGCCACCGAACCGGGCTTTCTCCAGTGCAACCACATTTGCCTTTTTGGGAAGGCCCTAAGGTGGTCTATTGTCATGCCTCTCGCCGGTGCCTCCAACGAGGGAAGGTTATCGGCGTGCGGTACCATGGCTCGATAAGCAGACATAACCTTGTGTTCCCGTTGTTGTTGTTATGGACCCAGTCCGTGTGAGGGACGTTTTGGCCACGACGGTGGTCGTTGTGTCTTTGGTAGACACGGGGTGACCCAGGACTAGCCCAGTGGGGAGTGAGTCGGAGTGGCCGGGAGAGTGTCATGGTAGTAGATCTGTTTTGTCGGAACACCGTCGATCCACCTGAATGGGAGTGCGAGGCCATGGGTTCTGTGGTGTGGGTACAGTGCGCTACCTCTGTAGAGTGTATTTAAATCTATCGATAGCCGCGTTCTCGGTCATGGGCATGGGTTCGTACTAGGTCACACCGTTCGATCAACACTCACATGATGGAATGACTTATAGGTGATTTATATGCTATATGTTGGGTAGTACAGATTGGCAAGATGTTGATGATGATGTTGGAGACCAAGTGTTGGTCTTGGTAGTTACCGCCGGAAGGATCACCGTTTGTGACCAAGTGTTGGTCGTGGTAGTGATCGCTGGAATGATCACCGTTTGGTTTTGATCACGAAGTGATCGAGATGGTATATTGCTTGGCCGGTTAGCCAAGAGTGATATGGTATGGAGATTTGAGATGGTGATTTATTAGTATTGTATCAGTTTCATACCATGCTTAGTAGTTGTTTCATCATAATAGTTGTTAATTTAATTAACCTGTTAAATGCTATGTTATTGTCTTGCCTTGATGTTTATGGTTGTTGTGAGCTTGCAAGTACATTCAATGTACTGACCTGGCATGTCATGCCAGATTGCAGGTGATGCCATGATTGCTTGATTGATTGTCGATGGTTGCCGTGCGTGCGAGCTAGATCGTGTCCTAGCCAGAGTCCCTGCGGAGCGGAGTTCACCACCTTCGTCGTTGTTCCGCTGCTAGAAGTTTTCCGCTACTACGAGTTGTTTCACTGCTAGCATAGAGCAAGTGTAGTACCGCAGGCGTAGTGTCACCGTGCTGATGTGCTTCTTTGTAACATCAGACCCTTGTATTATTATTCTTGTAATAAGAGCTGATTTCTTCTATGTCAAGCAGTGTCATATTCCGGAGACTTTTCCTCGATCTCTGGGCTGGAATACGGGGTGGTCCGGTTTCTCTGAGCCGGGGTGACACAGGCTTGGTATCAGAGCAGGTCTGGCTGTAGGACGTCCTAGTCAATGCGAGCGGTAGAAACTGGTAGAAATCGGTAGTATAGAGTTTGTCTTGTTTATTGCATATGGTTGCTACATTTGTTTGTTGCAGAACATGCATATAGCCTTATTATTTTGCTACTGACAATTTATCTGGTGAGTGTAGATGGCACCGGTTCAGGTCCACTACAGCTCAGCCTTTGTATTTCTCCAGTTCCTTTTTCTTTCGGTGTTTGGTGTCATTTCTGTCCTAGCAAAGTGATGCCAAGTGATCCCGACACTGGTTGCAAAAATGGTGCTCGGGTATCGTGCCGAATTCCTTCCTTCAGCCCTTTTTTCAGTGGTAGACATGCTTCTACCCCGGACCGTCCTTTTTCTTGTTGTGTTGGCAACCCTTAACGGTCTTAGTCATAAAGAAAGGGCAATGTCAGCAGCCTCAGTTTTCCTCGCTATCCTTATTTCTTGGACGAGTACGGATATTTTCCGTCCGCTTGATAATAATGTGGTCGCGACACTTGTGTCCTGCTACATGGTTACCAAGTACGTCCTCGCCTCCGAGCTAGTCCAAGTTCCTACCTGGCTAAGCTAGCACTTGGTGTAGCGCTGTTTACACCGATTCTTCCACACCTTTATTCGTCCTCGTGCACATCGTCACAGCATGCTAGAACGCAGAACCGGAGATCCCGCGAGATTTGTGTGCTTAAGTAGGCATGCATATTGTGTGACTAGCAATAATATGTGACACTGATTGTGTGTGAATTGATTGTTGTTGCGTGCTTGAGTTTCTTTTGCTTCTTTCTTTTGGGCCCCGGTATTACATTATTTTTTCCCTATAAAGAGTTGCTCATCAACCGACACCGGATCCGAAGAATCAACAAGGAGTTCTATTTGGAAGCTCAGCTAAACAGAATGGAATTCTCAGCCGACTACAGTGAAATGGGGAATATCTGATCTTGAGGCTGATAACCAATTTTGCATTAGTGTGCACTCCTCACAACGGTATTGATAACTCAAGTCTACATCAGTACAAAATACTCACATCAGTAATAATCAAGTCAGCAGCAAGACAAGTCAGGTACAAGATCCACGGTATATTTTCAGTCAAAGGTATGGAGCATATACAAAATTTTGGCTCAACAAGGCATGATGCTTGAAATATATTATCATCCGAAATAAAGTTAGAATGTGATATGCTCAAGGAAGACGGTTAAATGAATTTTCTCGTGCAAATAATCATGGGCATGTGTGTAGATTTCAGTCTGCATATTAGTATGAAGTTTTGGATATAAGAAACCCAGAATTATTCCACACGCTATCGGAAGAAGTTTATGATGCAGGCTCTCCTCAATTTTTCCTCAGCATGATTGGTGAACAATTTCCGGCCCATGATAACCAGTCTTACACAACAAGATACCTCAGCAAAAGCTTCTGACAGACGAAAATGAATTTTTCTCAACAGGCAAACCGGGGAGTAGCTTCTCAAGTATGGAAACCCGGCTTCTCCTACACGATAATCATGTCAAGCTTCGTGTGTAAGCTATCGAGGCTTCTTCTACACGCTACCCAGACAGAGGCTCCAAGCGGAAGCTCACGAGCCTTCCTTGGCAAGCTGCATGAATGGCTTTTCTCTGAAGTGTAAGGATCAGATTTGCAATAATTTTGTCAGAGATACAATGCAGTCAAAACATATGCCTACCGCAAGGATCGAGTGTTCGGTGACATATTCTTCTTATACATATGGTGAGCATGCACCCCCAATCATATCAGACACTCATACGAGGTACAGATCCAACAGATATACTTAAATGAAAGTACGGATCCCACAACCTCATGAATCATGCAAAGGAAGATAAGCAGAGATACATCTCATGAATTACAAGGATCGACAAGATCTGGGGATGACATCATAGAATCTACAGTGTTGCCAATGGTCATCAAGGTCATTATTCCCGCACCAGACAAGGTGATATCAGGAAACCTTGTCACCTTCTTGTATGATTGGCCTCAGCAATGAGCTCCGTACAGCTACAAACCCCTAGTATATGTCATATACGTGCGGACACAGGTCAGAAAACAAGGACAAGGAATAATGTCAAAAATATTAATCACACCCATGGTCATACGAAGAATCAAGGACAGGCGTGGCCAAGTTATTTCTGAAAGGTATCCTGACAAAGAAAGTCGTGACCATTAAAAGGTGAGACCAACAACAAAGGTATGATGATTTTGCACGACCATCAGGGTCCGGATACCCCAAGTCAGTTGGAGGCCATAATTCCATATGGATCCACGAAGACATACCCTCAGAGGTCTACTCTGTGTTACAAGAATTTCATATCCCGTTGACCTGCTTGGAATGGTTAGTGTGGAAAATCCAAATGAGTATACCGACAAAATGAGAAAGTAAAAGGTCGAACAATCAGCTCAGACCCCGTATACTCACCGAGGAAATCAAGTACATAGTCAGTCTGTCAGGAAAAGGCAATTGTCCATCATCCCCTATCGGGTCAGTCTCAAGATGTAAATATTTGAGGTATGACACAGTTATAACTCCATACACTGTTATATTGTTCCTAACAAAAGGTAGTCAGATCTTTGGTGCATATCTCACGCTCGAGCCAAAGGAAATAAATCAAGATAAATCAGTGCCACCTATGAGCAGTTAGATCCCGTCGGAAGATGGCCATGATTAACCCTCGGCATTTATTGAAACCAGAAGGCTTGCATTTATTTGAAGCAACCCCGTGACAGAAGTAAAACGGTTTTCATGACCAAAGGAAATTTATACTCAGACTCATTGGATATCACCACATGTATGAAAGAATCAACGTCAGTAAAAATAAATTGGTATATGAGCAAAGACATATCAGGATTTGGGGAAAGGTGAAGCAAACCACCCCAAAGCAAGGGAATAAAATCATATGGAATTCTTGGGGGAACAATGAATTAAGGAAAAAGGATACCCGGGATGGAAACGATATCCTCCAGTCATACTTGTTTCCAAAGCAACTAAATCTCAAGGACAAAATTTCTTTAAGGGGATAAGAGTTGTAACAGCCTGGATTTTGGCCATTTTCTTTTTCTTTTTGATTTATTGGTTTTTGCTATGTTTTTCTTTTTGGAGTGGTTCTGTGGCCTTGTCACCTGGGAAATCATCTTAATTTCCTCTCCCAAGTGGCTCATCATCCTAAAAACTTGCCAAGACCATGTCACTCCACTGCTTGACCAAACCCTAATTTCTTTTTCCTTAGGAATATTCCTCTTGCTATTAAAGGAATAACCCTGTCTGCCGTAGGTTGTGAAGCAACCTATATTTATGTCCATCCAAAAATCCCCAAATAATTCTTATAAATTGTTTGGGTCATATCTTCCTCAAATATGGAAACATATTTCATTGGCCATATTTCTCATCCTGCTCAATAAATTCATTTCCTATTCTGTCCTAAATGACACATTGTGAAGCAAGTGCTATTTATCTTTTCCAATTTGCCCCCAAACTTTTTGGGCATGATATATCATCCAAATAATTGACCTGTGCCAAAATTCAACTTTATTTGCCTAGCCAAACTTCCTCAGTGATTTTTCAAAGTTCCTGTCTGAGGGAAGCCTTTGTGAAGGAAGTACTAGGCAGGTTTATCCAAATGAGTTAAAATTTTGCATGCCTATTCTACTGCTCATATTATCTCGCTCCTACAAACTTTAGCTCCATACCTTGATTTGTGTGAGCACAACATCAAATCTTTGATTCTGTCAATATTTTTAGGTTGTGAAGCAAGTATATTTTATATTGCTTCATTTTGCCTGAAAATTTACCAAGGCACTCTACTACCCAAATAACTTCTCTCCACCAAATTTAGCATCCATGCTTTAAAACAATATTTCTCTAGAATTTTTGCAAGTTTCTGGACACAGGGAATAACTGTGAAGGAAGTACCATTTTGGTAAAACCAATTGGTATGAATTTTTTACAGCACTTTTGTCTGGCCAGATCATTAAGCCTTGCCAAATTTGAGCTCAAGTGGCATCACTATGTGAGTGCATCATCCAAATCTCATTTCTGGACCAGTTTATGTGGTTGTTAAACAACTACATTAAATCTTGGCCTTAATCTTCTCAAAGTTACCAGGGTGAAAGTCCTTCTTTACCTAAACCTCGCAGACAACTCCTTTGCTTCCAAACTCCTTCTTGTTGATCAGCAGTGCTCGGTCAAGTTTACTGTTGTAAACTTCAGGTGGTGACTACCATTTAACCATGTCACTTTTCATTGATGTACCACCGTAGTTGAGACCTCCACTGGGTGAACTACACACTAGGCAACCCGTTCCAGCCCCTCTTCTCCACTACATGCCAGTGCACGCGGTGACCGCGTTAATGGCAAGCCTATGCGCGCGCTCTGCTGCCGTTGGCCGCGCCCAGAATGGATTCTTGCTCGGGCCCCTCCTTTGATTGGCGTCTCAGCGAGCACGGGCATGTCCCCTAGCTTCCTCTCATCGTCGCCGTTCTCCTGGACCCCTCTTCCCCTCCGCCCGCTTCCTCACTGACGCAAGCCGCCGCGTGTCCACGGACGAACAGTGGCGGTTTGGCTCTGTTCGTCGCCGTCGTCATCCTCCACGTGCTCCCTTGGCCGCCTTTGCTCCGTGAGAGCCTCCATTGTGCCTCCCTCATCGCCTGCCTCCGAGCTGATGCGCGTGGGCACGCATCCGTGGTGCCGGCCACGTGTCCACGATGACGCCAGCTCGGCCTCCTCGCCCCTCGCTCATATAAGGCCACCTCGAGATCCCCCGAGCTCACCAGCCTCCTCTACTCTATCCTATAGACCTCCCCGACTACTCACCCAAGCTCGAGGAGCTCTCTGTTCCTCCCATGGCCGCCATGCCCGTCACCGGAACCCTCCTAAATTTGGTCGGGCCAGTCCATTTCTCTCCTCCTCTCCACCACCAAAGCCCCTCCCTACGTCCAGCGGACCTACGTAGCCCACCCTCTTCGCCGGAGCATCTCTGGCCGCGAGCCCCATAGCTGCCCGAGCCGCCGTCCACCGCAGCCATGGTCCCGCTCGAGTCCAACCTCCCCAAGATGGATGGATGCTCTAGACGGATGCGTCTCAGTCCCCTGAGCGTGCTGGTATATTGCACGACGCAGGAGACGGCCGGAGCTGCCGGAATGGTCGCCGGCGCCGGCCCCATCCTCTATTCTGCATGGGCGAGTAGGGGTTTGAAGACGAAGACGACGCCTTCCCCCTCCCCCTACTAGTGAGTCCCGCGCGTCAGCCTCACGCCTTGACCGGACCGACCCGCTAACGTGGTTAAGTGGAGACGTACTCCACAGAGTATGCTTTCCCTTAACCGAAAGCGCATTTCGTTTCTTTTTCAGGCATAAGTACGTTTTCATCTCAGGAAAGCGTCTTTTCTCAAAACCCGTTTCTGCCTTATCCACTTAGGGACTTGTTTGTGATGATATTTTTGCAGAAAAGTCCCTAATCTTCATCACCTCACAACTTTTCACTTGTAACTCCGATTGAGGTGATTCCAAAGCCCACTTCTTTGTTTCGTCGAGCCCGTTCCGATGGAATCATTTTTGCCATGTTTTCACATTCTGAAAATGACCATTTTACCCCTGCCCTTATTCAGCCCCCTCCGAGAGAGTACGTTTCCGGCGATTCTTTCCGCGAGCCTCTCACACTTCTTCTCGGTGATTTCTTCCACCCCAGGCAAGCCACACCCTCCATTTGCATGATTGTAATGCAATAGCATGGTTTAAGTTATTTGAACTTGTTTAAAATATTGCAGTAGCTATGTATGATTTTTTCATGGCATTTCTCAGAGTATTGCTTTGATGTTGATGTTGCCATGATATTGCTTGGAGTTCTAGGACTCATATTTTGATGATTATGTGGATGACATGTTGCCTTTGGATTCTTAGTGGCTATTATGATTATGTTCATGAGGGTATTATGCTTTGGAGTATTACTTTGGATGACATGTTGCCTTTGGATTCTTAGTGGCTATTATGATTATGTCATGATGGTATTATGATTTGGATTATTACTTTGGATATCATGTTGCCTTTGGATTATTAGTGGCTAGTGTTAGTTTCATCATGATGCTAGTTGATATTATGTTTTGGAGTACGATGATGGAAATGATGCTTGCACGTGGATCATAGTTGGATAGATAGCTCTTGATATTTGAGTAGTAGTCTTATCATTCTTGGATTCATCATGATAGTAATGTTAGACTGTCCTCAGAGTATTTTGATATGATGATTTTAAGCTTTGGATTATTTGTTGGATATTGCTATGACTTGGACTATAGGTAGATGGATGATATCAGAGTATCAGTCATTACTATTATATTTTGGGGATAAATTCCGTCATTAAGTTGGTCAGGTGCCACCGAACCGGGTTTCTCCAGTGCAACCACATTTACCTTTATGGGAAGGCCCTAATGCGGTCTATTGTCATGCCTATCGCCGGTGCCTCCAATGAGGGAAGCTTATGGGCGTGCGGTACCCTGGCCCGATAAGCAGACATAACCTTGTGTGCCCGTTGTTGTTATGGATACGGTCCCCGTGAGGGACGGTCCCCGTGAGGGACCTTTTGGCCACAACGGTGGTTGTTGTGTCTTTGGTAGACATGGGGCCAACCAGGACTATCCCAGTGGGGAGTGAGTCGGAGTTGTCGGGAGAGTGTCATGGCAGTAGGTCGGTTTTGTCGGAACATCATTGTTCCACCCGAATGGGAGTGTGAGGCCATGGGTTCCGTGGTGTGGGTATAGTGCGCTACCTCTGTAGAGTGTATTTAAATCTATCGATACCCGCGTCCTTGGTCATGGGCATGGGTTCATACTAGGTCACACCGTTCGATCAACACTCACATGACGGAATGACTTATAGGTGATTTATATGTTGATATGTTGAGAAGTACAGATTGGCAGGATGTTGATGATGATGTCGGAGACCAAGTGTTGGTCGTGGTAGTGATCGTCGGAAGGATCACCGTTTGAGACCAAGTGTTGGTCGTGGTAGTGATCGCCGGAATGATCACTGTTCGGTTTTGATCACGAGGTGATCGAGATGGTATATTGCTTGGCTGATTAGCCAAGAGTGATATGGCTATGGAGATCGGAGATGGTGATTTATTAGTATTGTATCAGTTTCATACCATGCTTAGTAGTTGTTTCATCATAATAGTTGTTAATTTAATTAACCTGTTAAATGCTATGTTATTGTCTTGCCTTGATGTTTATGGTTGTTGTGAGCTTGCAAGTACATTCAATGTACTGACCTGGCGTGTCATGCCAGATTGTAGGTGATGCCACGATTGCTTGATTGCTTGTTGATGGTTGCCGTGCGTGCGAGCTAGATCGTTTCCCATCCAGAGTCCCTGCGGAGTGGAGTTCACCACCTTCGTCATTGTTCCTCTTCTAGAAGTTTTTTGCTGCTACGAGTTGTTTCGCTGCTAGCATAGAGCAAGTATAGTACCGCAGGAGTAGTGTCACCATGATGATGTGCATCTTTGTAACATCAGACCCTTGTATTATTATTCTTGTAATAAGAGTTGATTTGTTCTATGTCAAGAAGTGTCATATTCCAAAGACTTCTCCTCGATCTCTGGGCTAGAATATGGGGCATTCGGTTTCTCTGAGCCGGGGTGCCACAAGGATTCCCTCTATAGGGTGTTGCAATACGTTCATGATTCTCTTATAGTGGGTTGCTTGAGTCGTAGAAGCATAAAACCGAATAAGGGGGTTGTTGCATATGGGATAAAGGGGACTTGATACATTAATGCTATGGTTGGGTTTTACCTTAATGATCTTTAGTAGTTGCGGATGCTTGCTAGAGTTCCAAACATAAGTGCATATGATCCAAGGAGAGAAAGTATGTTAGCTTATGCCTCTCCCTCATATAAAATTGCAATGATGACCACCGATCTTGTTAACAATTGCCTAGGATAAATCCGCACACTGATCCAGCATTATTCCACACTCGCTATTTATACTATATAGTCATATATTCCAACTTTATGACAACGCCATCTGTTTTTATTTCTCATACCCATAACGTAGTTTTATTTCTCGTTTCTAGATGGAAGCAAACGTTCAGTGTACGTAGAGTCGTATCAGTGGCAGATAGGACTTGAGAGAATATTGATCTTACCTTTAGCTCCTTGTGGGTTCAACACTCCATACTAGTCACTTCCACCATTGGAAATTGCTATGATGATTCCTTGCACTTGGGGATTATCAGTACATACACTACAAAAAAAGACACTTCTGTGATGATACATGTTTGTCAAAGTAGGTCACGTTTTCTGTCATGCATGTACATCCATGAAGATTTTATGAAAGAATCAAGATAGTCATACCTGAGTTGTCGTAGAAATGTTCCATGACATTACGCAAATTATCATCACGGAAGTGTCCACTTCCATGATGAGAAAACACACGTCATAGAAGTGCTTTCGTCAAGGGTGATCGACACATGGCATCGACCGTAACGGCTCACCGTTAAGCTACCGGGTCCGATTTTGGATCCGATAACTCGTTAATAGACTGGACCAATGGGGATTTTCCACGTGTAAAATTCTCATTGGCCGGAGGAAACACGTGTTGGTCACCACTAGGACAGATGTCATCCAATCATTGGACATGAAGCGCCTATGATACGTCAACACGTGGCATGACCCAACAGAGGCCCATTCTGGTGAAAAGGCCAGACCTGTCAAAATAAGCGGGCCGGCCCATATAAGTTACACAGAATCGGCCCATCAAAGGCCCATTCTAGATTCAACAATTTCTAGCCCATCGTCAGTTTGAGCCCGTTAACGGCCCGCTACGTTTTTGGGCCCAATTGCGGCCCGAGCTTCTTTCGGCCTGTTAGCAGCCCATCATCAGTTCTAGCCCATTAACGGACTGGAACGTCTTTCGGCCTTTTCTCGGCCCATTCTGCAGTTGGGCCAATTCTACCCCGTTGTGACCTTAGGCCTGTCCTCGGCCCATTCAGTAAATGGGCCAACTCATAGCCCATTTTGTCTCTTGGCCTGTTAAGGGTCCGCACAACAGTTGGGCCTTTGACTTTAGGTCCATTAGGGCCCACGTTCCGCAGGGCATCATTTCAGCCCAACACGACTTTTGGCCTGTTAAAAGCCTAGTTTGCAAATTGGGCCTCCTCTGGCCCATAACATTTTCGGCCTCTTACTGGCCCGTAAAGTAAAAGGTCCGAGACAAAATTGACATTTATTTGGGCCTGCTAAAAGCCCACAGGCCATTTCCCTTTATATGGCCTTATCGAGCTTTAGGCCTGTTGACGGCCTTCTAAGAGTCGTTGTTACAGTGGGCCCATTTGGGATCCACTTAATATTATTTTGAACAGCCCAATTAAGGCCCGCTTTGACTGCACATGTTTGTTCGTTTGTATGGAGTCCAGGAAATGTTTGGGCGCGTTGGCCCCCATTTCAGCGATATAGCATATTCAAGAATTATCCTACTCTATACTATCGCCTCTAAAACACATACACTATACAATAAAAGGCATAGAAACGTAGAATAATCGTACACTATACAATAAAGAAATTATAGCTGTATATACCCACTGGCATTATAGTTCGGCACCAGTGAATATAAAGCATACAAACAACAAATTACATACACTAGACAAATAAAGCTCATACATCATGGACATGCATCAACAGAACTTACCATTTGAACTATAATCTCTTCAGAAAAAAGGATTGGCCGGATTCATATAGCACAAATTCCAGTCTGCAAAATCTCCAATTCCTTCATGGTTACCTCAGTGTCTTGTTTCATTTTTTGACTCCTGCATCTAATACCTGCATGTCCAGTCTCAACTTGTTGATTGTATGTTGAGAATCATGTACACGTTGTCTTGCCAACTCTAGTTGATGCTCGAGAACATCAGCACATTCCAACTCCAATCTATAATCATTAGGTAATGGCCATGCCGCACTCCTCGCAGATCTTTGTGTTGATGTCACTTCATCCTGAAATGTTTCTGTAAGTATACATGACTATGGCAAAAATATAGTTACAACAGTGAAGCGAGCAAGATAGACTATTTTGTACATGGCAAAACAGGACTAACAATAATGTTACATGTCATGAAGCATAAGCAGGTGATATTTTAAAAATTATAAAAAGGTAGTCTATGCAGCCTGCATACAGAAATCTCTCTTAGCTCACCAGAGGAGCACGATGTTGGGTCCCAATCCAAAGCACAGACAAGTTACAAATTTAGACAACACGTTGTGTATAAGTAAGCAAGCAGTTGGCCATTGTGTAGCTCAACTAAAGACTTAGGGAGCATAATGAACAGCAGAGAGATTCATAAAAACCTATTACAACAAGCAAAACTATGCAATCATTAGCCTAGTATAAACTAGATTGTGAGCCTCATGCAATAATAGTTGGTTAATAGACTTCAAAGCTTTAGGCACACTTCGCTAGAGTAATTAAATGGTAAGGCCTTTAATTATGTCAACTAATAGTTATACAAGTACTTAACATCAGGCATCATTGTTTGGGCATCTCATTAACTGAGGACAAATAAAGCAATTGAAAAGAGCAAATTAACTATGCCTGAAACAAACAAGGAATTGAACTGTTGAGTTGGATACACTGACTTACCTTAACTGGTTGAACAGGCTCAGCGCAGCTCCTACTTCTCTTGCAAGGCTCCTTCCTAACATCTTGTACTTGGAAATCCTCAATCTTATCTTCATTGCACCCCTTTGCAAGGTGACACAAACTAGTTACTCGTCTCCTTGGAAGATAAATATGCATACTTTCCAGTCTGTGAACAACACAAAAGGATGAGATTATCACAAAACAATACCACATAATGAAACATGCCACATCTCTTGCACTTGCACTCAATGAAATGAGCATTTACTATGTCTGCACTATGTAAAAACTAGGCATACCTTTGAACTGGATCTCCAGGTACTCTTGGAGAGCCTACTTTAGTATACAGCCAAACCTTTATGTCACCTATGAGTTAGACAAGGCCCCACTACAGCAGCCCTTAGTGTTTAAATCGTTGACAAGTTCTGTTAGAGTGTTAGGTCAAAAACAACAAGTAATCAAAGCAAATAGTCCTAGTATGGCTGGTTGATGCAAACAACAATTGAACAGATGTGTGAGCAAATCTTACATATCAAGAAAAGAAGTAAAGAAGGAGGCTTAAAGACCATCACTCGACTGACCAGATTTAAGGGGCGTTTAAACATCATGTGCAACATATGAACTACATAAACATTGCATATTCCAGATTCTACAATGGAATGCACATGTATTAGGTTATGCCATGTATGATGATGCCTAAATCTACACTATACCAGGCATGAGTGATTCATCATTGCAGGCACAATTGAATTGCATGTTAAGGGCCAGTTCGATTCCACCTTTTCAAGGCTTACTGTCAAAATAAGCCATAAAATACGTAAAGAAGTCATTTTTTAGTTATGGGCTTGGGCTTAACTTATTTCGCTTTGGAGGGGGGTGTTTTGGGTAGAAGCTCACTAAAAATTGAAGGGAAGGGGAATAGTAAAATGACTGTGTTGTCTGCCTATATTACACTCAAAATGCAATTGATCATGCCCGCGTCACACCTGACCCTCAAGTAAAAACAAACACACAAGCGTTCATTGCCCTGCCTGCTTGCATCTCCTCCCCCTTTCCATCTACCTTGATCCCCTGCCTCCAACCCTAGTGTTCCTCCAGTGAGTCGTCGCCTCTGGTCCCATCCAGCCTGGTCCTCGATGATGCTCTGTCCAGCTAGGCTACATGGCCGGCAGGTAGGGACAAATCTTCCTGGCTACTCCTTCCTCTGGTGCCGCCCCTCATTCTCATGGTCTCCAGCAGCTACTCCACTGTGGTCCGTCCAATGCACTACTCCGGCGGGTGCCACACAACTACGTCTGATGCCACATTGCATCAGAAGGCACCTTATTCCCCTCCCCACCTCCTAGACCGTGGCCTTGAGGTGCTGTTGAAGGATGAGCTCATCCAACAAGGTGAGGATCTCCTCTGATGTTTTTGCCAAATTTTCATTCTGATCCACTATTAGATGAATATCTATGAGCTACTTCTGCTGCTGCTATATGATGCATTTCTATGAGCTTCTCCTACTGCTGCTATATGATGAATTGCTATGAGCTGCTACTGCTACTATATGATGAGTTGCTATAAGCTGCTCCTGCTGCTGCTATATGATGAATTGCTATGAGCTGCTCCTGCTGCTGCTATATGATGAATTGCTATGAGCTGCTCCTACTACTGCTTTATGATGAATTGCTATGAGCTGCTGCTGGTATATGATGAATTGCACACTGTTGCTACTATATGATGAGTTGCTATAAGCTGCTCCTGCTGCTGCTGTATGATGAATTGCTATGAGCTGCTCCTGCTGCTGCTATATGATGAATTGCTATGAGCTACTCCTACTACTGATATATGATGAGTTGCTATGAGCTGTTGCTGCTGCTATATGATGCTTTCAGGTGGTGCTACTATATGATAATAACCAGCAACTTGGAGCATCAAATTTCAATAAATAATTGTTCTTCATTTAAATGTGGCTCATGCGTTCTTCGTTTAAATTAGGCAATGGGATCTCTGTGGAAAACAATGACCAAAGTAGATTGTTCCAAGTAGATGGTATCTTTGTATTTGTATTTTGAACAAATAGTGATGGTCTGTTTTCCTACCATATTAATTATTGCACTCGGTTCAATTTGTGATGTTTGCAAGTCAAATTATTTTTCATATGGGCAGCAAAATGAAAAAATATAATGCAATCTAGACTTTTCACTAATCATACCAAAGATAAGCTGAAAAGGAAGGCAATGCAAAGAACAAGTTGGCTTATTACATGGAGCTTATATTCACATGTGCTTATTTTCTTAGGATAACTTGTAATAACTGTCCCTAAGAAACTTGGCCAATAGAACTAACATACAAATAACATGTCACGATGATTGCAATGGAGGAGTGACCTACCATAGCACACTGTATAGGCTCACTGCTGCCTCTCCTTTTTTTCCGATGTTCCATGAAATTGCCACATACATCTTGTACTTTTTCATTGTGTAACCGTATCTGCAAGTTGACACGGCTAATTTCAGACATCTCTATATGATAATACATTGCATATCCCTTGCACATATTTAAACCACCTATTAATGATTGTGTGCGTAGCATAAACTAGCCATGACTCTGTGTGCTGGACTAGCAGGCACTCTACGGGAGCCTAATGTAGTGCACTGGAATTCCTACATGCCACCTACGATTTTGCGTAATGCGCTGCGTCTGTTCCTAACTATATGTCTTTGTAGAGATTCCAGTATGGACCACATACAGATGTATATAGATGCATTTTTTAGTGTAGATTCACTCATTTTGCTCCATATGTAGCCTATAGTGGAATCTCTAGAAAGACTTATATTTAGGAACGGAGGTACGAGGTAGTATCATGTATGACATCTACATATCTAATTTAGCAGCCAGTAGTAGAAATGATTGTCTGCACAAAGGGATTACTGGTCGAAAATCCTAGCAAAGCACGCTGGCAGGCACACAACAATACAAGAGAGAGAGAGGCGCATTTACAAGATCATAGCAATGCCTTAGTCCAGGATCTTGGTTGGCCAAGCTATTAGATCCAGAAGAAACATCGTCCTTGTAGTTTTTTCCAGCTTCATAAAGGTAACATCGACCTATTAGTATTTTTGAAGTACATCGGGCAGGTGATGCTAGATGGGTTTAAAGGTGACAAGTACCTGGGCCGTGGCGCGTGCTTGGCACCTTGGCAGACGGTGGGAATCAGGTTAGAAACGTCAAGGGTGATGACGCTATGCTGGCTATCAGGGTCTGGTAAGGAGATCTAGAACCGTAGAGTAGGGTGTTTGTGGAGCGGCTCCGGTAGGGTTGACTACGGTGTGGGCGAAGCGGATCTATGGTCGCGGATGAGGGCGTCGGTGAAGCTGCTTCAGTGGTTGGGTTAGGGATGGTGTCTATGATGCGGATCTGTGGCCATGGACGGGGCGTCAGAAGCTGCTCCAGTAGGTTGGATGAGGGTGTGACGAAGCGGATCTGTGGTCATGGACTTGTGAGTTGGTAAAGCGGCCCTGATAGGGTTGAGAATGGTATAGGCGAAGCTACTCCGGTAGGGTTGACAATGGTGTCGGCGAAGCTACTCCGGTAGGGTTGACAATGGTGTCGGCGAAGAGGATCAGAGGCCGTCGGTGGGGCGGCTTCGGGGGGAGGGGGGGTGCGGACAAAGCGTCTCCGGTGGGGAGTACGAAAGAGCCGCTGCAGATGCGCTGCGGTTGACGAGAGTACCGGCGAAGCAGATCCGGCACCATGGACAAGGCTGGCACTGAATGGGATGCGGTACAGTGGTGGATGAGCATTCTACTTGTTTCTAGTGGAGGTGGGTGGGGTAGATGTGGCCACAGAAGCAGATCCGGCGAGATGGACGCTGCTAGCAGTGAATGGGCTCGGGTACGCCGGTGGATGAGCAGTTTAGGGTTTCGAGAGGGGAGGGGTAGAAAGGCCAATGAATTACGGACGGCGTGATGTAAGATGCTCTGGTGCTGTGGAGTTAGTTGTTTTTGCGGGAGGCGACGAGGAAATGGGGGTGCCGTGTGGTGGGGGGAACCGGAAGTTACCAAAGTAGCCCCGACCTATTATGTAGATGAGGGCGGTATTGTTACTGTTGTTCTCCATGCAGCAAGGACAAAAGGGGAATTTCGCATGCTAAAGACTATGTGGCGGAAATTTTAGGAGGAGGCGGGAGATTTTGCCGCCCACAGGATCGTTCGTATCCAGTTTCAACTAATTTTGGACCGTGCTAGCGGGAAGGTCATGCGAGACTGTGTACATGGGGCACGCGTCAGCAGTTTATAACTGGTGTGAAGTCCACCATAGAAAAAAGACAATAACTCGGGATGATGCGCCGATAATTTGGACGTTCACACGGGTGCGGCCAATCGTACGGGTGTAGAGGCGCGTTCACAAAAAAAGGATCAAACGCTTAGCCTATGTATTTCTCGTGTAAATAGATAATTTAGTGCCATTGGTTACTTACTTTAAACATAATGCATTGATGTGTTAGTGTAGAGGCTCACAAAAAGAAATGAATATTGTAGTCCCACAAAAGAAATGGATATTGTAGTCCACTACTTAAAAGTGTTACCTCATATGATTACATAGCCTCCAGTTCATAAATTGTGTACCCGTTGAATTCATATATGAATATTACATATATTACTTCATAATAGAACCTTAAATCATCCAAGACTGATGAATTTGAATGCAAGAGTAACAATGGTGCATGTACATGATAGCTACATTGGTTGTTGGAAGAAACATCACTGTAACTTTGGCATGCACAATTGAAAAGGTTTATTTAGATAGAAAAAATGTGATATGTGAGTGTCGAATCTTTATAGCGTTGAATCGATATTGTACCTTTGGCCACGATACGAAGTAGATATTTATTTATGTTCAAGCGATGCATGTCCACGATCGCTAGATAGTGATACGTGAAGGAATTGTGCAATCTCTCTCACACGCATACATATCTCATTTCCCCGTGGGCATCGGAATCACACGCGCACTTCGTGTATTTCTCTCCCTTCGTCAAGGTTAGAATTCGTCTTTCTACCCCGTCCTACAAGTCTCTCACACATAAACACACACACTCTCTCTGTCGAACATGCCCACCCCTTTAATTCTGCCCACCCACAACCACTAATGTCTCAAAGGATAACTATGTCCCTCACACATATGCCTAAGGTTAACTCAAGTTCCAGAACCATATGAATACATACAATGGGATTGCAGCAGAGCACCTTTTGTTTTGAGATCTTGCTCTCTCTCTCTCTCTCTCTCTCTCACACACACACACACGCACACACACACACGCGTAAACATTGTTTATCGCTTCAATTTTTCCGGCAGTTGCATGCACACCATTTGTTTATCTCCGTGATGCTTTAGGTATGCCTCACACACATCCTATCTACCTATCCCTTAATATAGATATGGGTCACACAAACTCCTTCTCCCTACTAGCAAGATGCCCATGCGTTGCACGGGACATGAAGATGCATTTGTATTATTAGTTTATCTTGTGGGAGAAAAAGATGAATGAGGAAATGCCTTATTTGCAAATGTGGAGATGGGTGTGGATCTATTTTTGCAAAATTGCCATAGTTTCCTTCCTATCCTTCAGATATAAATCGGATGGCCTATATTACAGCATGGCAGGAACACTGTCGGTGTCAAAACCGGCGGATCTCGGGTAGGGGGTCCCGAACTGTGCGTCTAAGGCGGATGGCAACAGGAGGCGGGGGACATAATGTTTACACAGGTTCGGGCCCTCACGATGGAGGTAATACCCTACTTCCTGCTTGTTTGATCTTGATGATATGAGTATTACAAGAGTTGATCTACCACGAGATCGGAGAGGCTAAACCCTAGAAGCTAGCCTATGGTATGATTGTTGTTGTCCTATGGACTAAAACCCTCCGGTTTACAGACATGATTCGGAGCTGATGCATACAAGGCCAAACTCGCGATGCCTAACACTCCCTGAGGTATTCAGACTTTATAACATATACCGGGCTGAGCAAAGCCCTTGATAATGAACCCTAAATTTCCAGGTACATGCATTAGTCTGACGTGGCGAAAATGCCAATAACGTTAGCATCCCTCTCAGTTATGTTAAGTATCCGGAGGGCGTGAAGCAACAAGACATAGTGAGAAAGGTTTACACAGGGTCTTCATCTAAAAAGAAACCTTTGAGCGGGGCCCTGCTGCACGTCTGCGCCTGTGTCTCCGTTGTGCCGTGTCCTGGAAGGGTGTAGCACGATTGTCATCTGCAAGAGAGTAAAAACCCAGGTGGAAGTCTACGTGTGGAAAATTGGTTATTTTTAATAGACCATTGAAATTCAATCTAAGTAACGTCAACCCGAACTATAGTCCTTTTTACATGCGGGAATCCCCTAGTGCCACCTAATGGGGTATATCCATTGAGCCAATCTCGGGTTTATCTAAACTATTACAGTGAGGGGTGCACCGGACTCGTCTAGCCGTGTCCGCGGTCTTGATGACCGATCATTTATTCTGCTTGGAGGGGTCGTTCAATGTTCCGCTGCAAAAGCCGCCGTACATTCCTCCGCATGTAAGGAACGCTCTGAGTTTTTGCTAACTATGATGATGCCACGTGGACCGGTCATCTTGAGCTTAAGATAAGCGTAATGCAGTATTGCATTAAAACGAGCGAAGGCTGTTCTTCTGAGTAGTGCTTGATAGCCGCTTCGGAATGGAGTGATGTCGAAGGTTAATTCTTCGCTTACGAAGTTGTCGGGAGAACCGAATACAACCTCTAGTACTATAGAGCCCGTGCAGTGGGCCTCTGGGCCTGGTACTACTCCTTTAAAGGTGGTATTGCTTTGGCTGATTCTTGTTGGGTCTATCCCCATTTTGCGGACTGTGTCTTGATATATCAGATTAAGACTACTGCCGCCGTCCATAAGGACTCGGGTGAGATGGTATCCGTCAATTATTGGGTCTAGTACCAAGGCAGCCGACGCTCCATGCCGGATACTAGTCGGGTGGTCCCTGCGATCAAAAGTGATTGGACAGGCCGACCAAGGGTTGAACTTGGGGGTAACGGACTCTACGGTGTGTACGTCTCGGAGTGCGCCTGTGCTCCTCCTCTTCGTTACGTGAATCATGTTCACTGTTTTGACTTCTGGTGGGAATTTTTTCTGTCCCCTAGTGTTTTGCTGGTGAGGCTCATCCTCGTATTCACTTGGTGTCTCCCTCCCCTTGTGTTCAGCGTTTAGCTTGCCGGCCTGCTTAAAGACCCAACATTCTCTGTTGGTGTGATTTGCAGGTTTATCGGAGGTCCATCTCTGTTTAGCTTGGTCGGTCCATCTCTGTTGCCTTTGAATGGCTTTTTCCGTTGACCAGGTCGAGAGCCCCTGAATCCGGCGTTTACCGCCATCTTGTCTGGGCTGTCTTTGTTGCTTCGACGCTTGCTTTTATTGCGTCGTGGTTTTCCATTGCCATCCCTGACTTCGGATGTGCTTGGGTCGCTGGTGCCGCTGCGCGCCAGCCAACTATCCTTGCCTGCACAAAAGCGGGTCATAAGGCTTGCTAGGGCTGCCATTGTCCCTGGTTTTTCCTGGTCGAGGTGTCTGGCAAGCCATTTGTCCCGGACACTATGTTTGAAAGCCGCTAAGGCTTCAGCGTCCGGGTAATCGACAATTTGATTCTTCTTAGCGAGGAATCTGTTCCAGAGCTTTCAGGCTGACTCTCCAGGTTGTTGGATTATGTGACTTAAATCATCTGCGTCCGAAGGTCAGACATAGGTCCCTTGAAAATTAGCCCTGAAAGCATCCTCAATCTCTTCCCAACTTCCAATTGAGTTTTCGGGGAGGCTTTTCCACCAGTGCCTAGCTGGTCCTTTCAAATTTAAGTGCAAGTATTTGATGGCATGGAGATCATCTCAACCAGCCATGTGGATGTGAAGGATAAAGTCATCAATCCAGACCCCAGGGTCTGTTGTTCCATTGTATGACTCTATGTTCACGGGTTTGAATCCTTCTGAGAATTCATGGTCCAGGACCTCGTTAGTGATGCATAGGGGGTGCGCGGCACCCCTGTATTTGGGTGTGTCTGATGGTTGTAGTGTTCGCTTTTGATTCTAAACTATTATTCTGTCAGTATAGTCATTTGGGCGGCAATGATTCTGTGCCGGAACGTGCTTCCTAGGTCCGTAAATGGACCTGGTCAACCCGGCTTTTTTGTGTAGGTCCTCACGTAGGTCGTGTGCTGACTTGTGTACATCATCGTTAGCCGCCCTATCGCGACCACGAGGTGGCCGGTCCGGTTGATCGGCCCTTTTATATTCTGGCTGAGTGGGCTCTAAGGCCTCATCGTCGAATTCAGGCAACAGCTTGCTCTTTGGATAGCTTTTTGTGTGGAGATTACCGCCATACTTTTCTTCCGTGTCAAGCACTTTGTTCCATCTGCTGTTGAGCATATTCTGCGCGGTCTTAAGCCTTTGCTTCTGCTTCTTCAGGCTCCACGCGGTTTCAATGAGCCTTTTATGAAGGTTCTCTTGTTCCAAGTGCCATTCAGGGGTGATGTGTGCATCGTCGTCCGGGCTATTCATGTCTCCGGAGACAGGTTGACGACTTTTACCCTCGGGGTCGTCGTGACCGGACAGCGGCTCCGTACTATGTTCGCCGTCCGCTGGTTCACCCTGCTCCACCGCTGGGTTCATGTGGCCGTTATCTCCTTTGGGGTCGACCGGGGTGTTACTCTTTCTTGCACTGTTATCACTATTTTTGTCGGGGCGGGATTTGGAGAGGCGCTTACGCCATCACTTTGGTTGGTTCTTGAGGGAAATGTCCTTCGCTGCTTCCTCCCGTTCCTCGTCATCATTTTCTTTGGGTGTATCCACCATGTATATATCATGTGATGAAGTGGCAGTCCAGCACCCAGCGGGCGGTGGTTCCTGTTCGTCTCCCGCATTGTCGTCCATACCGTCGATGTCTTCGGAGTCGAAGTCGAGCATGTCGGTTAGGTCGTCGCAAGTGGCTACTAAGTGGGTTGTGGGTGGGGGACGAATTTCTTCGCCGTCCGCTTCCCACTCGTGCCGGACATAGTTCGGCCAAGGGTCTCAAGACAAGGAGAGAGACCGTAATGAGTTTAGCACGTCACCTAGGGGCGAGTGCTGAAAGATATCCGCAGAGGTGAACTCCATGATCGGTTCCCAATCAGATTGGATGGGCATGGATGTGAACGGTTCGGAGTCTGTGGCCGGAGACGAATCCGAGTGTCCGGCAACACAGGTCTCATAGGAGGTGAAGTCAGCATTCGACTCTATCGCCGCTGAGTGTGCGGCCTCCGTGGCGGGGTCCATCCACCCGTCCTTGGATGGCGCGATCTGTTCCGGTTTGAGGGCCGAAGTAGTTATAGGTGCGATCTCCCAAACACAGTCCATCGGCAGAGCTAAATCGCGCCCATCGTGACTGTGCGGCGCACCTGATATGGGTTTGAATCCGTCGAAGATCAAGTCTCCGCGGATGTCGGCGGTATAGTTCAAGCTTCGAAACCTGGCTTGATGGCCAGGGGCGTAGCTCTCGATCTCCTCTAGATGGCCAAGCGAGTTGGCCCGCAGTAGAAAGCCGCCAAATACGAAGATCTATCCGGGGAGGAAAACCTCACCCTGGATCGCATCGTTACCGATAATCGAAGGAGCCATCAAGCCTTGATTGTGATGGCATAGTGGAACTATCAATGAAAGCACCAATGTCAGTGTCAAAACCGGCGGATCTCGGGTAGGGGGTACCGAACTGTGTGTCTAAGGCGCATGGTAATAGGAGGCGGGGGACATAATGTTTACCCAGGTTCGGGCCCTCATGATGGAGGTAATACCCTACTTCCTGCTTGATTGATCTTGATGATATGAGTATTACAAGAGTTGATCTACCACGAGATCGGAGAGGCTAAACCCTAGAAGCTAGCCTATGGTATGATTGTTGTTGTCCTACGGACTAAAACCCTCCGGTTTATATAGACACCGGAGGGGCTCGGGTTACACAGAGTCGGTTACAAGGGAGGAGATCTACATATCCGAATTGCCAAGCTTGCCTTCCACGCAAAGGAGAGTCCCATCCGGACACGGGACGAAGCCTTCAATCTTGTATCTTCATAGTCCTACAGTCCGGCCAAAGTATATAGTCCGGCTGTCCGAGGACCCCCTAATCCAGGACTCCCTCAAACACTATCATCACCAACTCTATTTTTTATAAGAGTAGAGATATGTAAGTGTCACTGCCCCCCCACCCACCCACCCACACGCACACACTTCCCGACACCGAAGGAGTAGGGTGACACCTCAATCTTGATACTAATCTATCGACTGGCTTCTCTCTCAAACAAACACACACACACACACTACCCGACACCGAAGGAGTAGGGTGGCACCTCGATCTTGATAGTAATCTATCTACTCCTCTTTCAAACAACACACTCACTCGCTAGGTGTGCCTCTGTGCCTACCGCGCACACTCTCGATACGTCTTTCTCTCCCTCCCCTTCCCCACCCCCTAACCCCAACAATGATAGCACAAGGGTGACAATTCGATCTGATCTTAATCTACCAATCGGTTTCTCTCTCAAACATTGTGTCTCTGTGCCTCGCTCAAACACACGAGATACATCCTTTTCTCTATAGCCCCCTTGATATGTAGACTTCTCGCGCGCGTGCACAGCTGTACTGATGATGACGCTGAACCCAATGTGCCTTGTTTTCACCGGCCTCATGTGATAGTTTTCACCCTATTTTCTGTTAATTAATGAGACAACCTTTTCTTTGTTACTACTAGTGAATTTGAAATCATTCAGGGCAGGCATATAATATATCACTTCAACCCAATTATCGTAGTAACTATTTTAAAAGGAATTAGCTAAATGCCCGTGCGTTGCACGGATCATCAAGATGCATTTGTATGAGTATTTTATATTGTGAGAGACTAGCAAGATGCCCATGCGTTGCACAGAACATCAAGATGTATTTATATGAGTAGTTTATCTTGTGAGGGAAAAGGGTGAACAAGGGAGGGCCTTATTTGCAAATGTGGAGAGGGGTGTGGGTATCTTTTTACAAAATTGCCATAGTTTCCTTCCTATCCGTCAGATATAAATAGGACGGCCTATATTGCAGGATTGCAGGCACACCATCATCACCAACTATGTTTTTTATAAGAGTGTAGATGTTACTCCCACTATGGGTAGTCTCAGTGTGTGCTTCTCGTTGTTCTGTGAGTTGATGGGACACATCAAAGTTAATACGTAGTACTATTTAGTACTCTCTCTAAAAAGGGTCGGCCATGTCCATGGCTACCATCTCTTGGTCGGTCATTGAGTACGAGTGAGGGAGTCCTGGATTAAGGGGTCCTCGGGCGTCCGACTTGCTGGAAATGGGCCGGACTGATGGGCCGTGAAGATACAAGACAGAAGACTCTCTCCCGTGTCCGGATGGGACTCTCCTTGGCGTGGATGGCAAGCCTGGTGTTCGGATATGAAGATTCCTCTGTAACCGACTTTGTACAGCCCTAGTCCCCTCTGGTGTCTATATAAACCGGAGGGTTTAGTTCGTAGGGGCAATCACAATCATACAGGCTAGACTTCTAGGGTTTTAGCCATTACGATCTCGTGGTAGATCAACTCTTGTAATACTCAAATTCATCAAGATCAATCAAGCAGGAAGTAGGGTATTACCTCCATAGAGTGGGCCCGAACCTGGGTAAACATCGTGTCCCCTGTCTCCTGTTACCATCGACCTTAGATGCACAGCTCGGGACCCCCTACCCGAGATCTGTAGGTTTTTACACTGACATTGGTGCTTTCATTGAGAGTTCCTCTGTGATGTCGAAGACAGGAGTGATGGCTCGCCTTGTTATCAAGGACAGTATTACCTGTGGAGGAGCCCTGGCCTAAGGCAAACCCTCCAGCTGGGCGGCTTTACCATGACCGCATGTCCGGCCGTTAAGCCGACGATGACTTCTCGGGTCATCAAAAATCGCCTCCGTGTCGACTCCGAATACTCCAAACGAATGGATCTGACAGAGTTTTCGTCTTTGAACGAACTCCTGGATCGCATTGCCGCCTTGGGGGTCACTACAGACTATGATCGGATTGGGCTTAAACCCGATCAGAGAGAAATCAAATCTCCGCCGATCACCCATCAGATAGCGGTAGTAGAGGAGCAAAACAACAACTCTTCCTCTATATTGAGGATGAACTATGATCGGATTTCCGAGCTCGAAGAGCCGGATACCTGTCCGCGGAACGACACACCCTATCCTCCGAACCTAGAATCGGATGGTTGACCTAGAAAATTGGCTGATATCCCAGAGCATGAACTATTAAGCTTGGAAGTTTCTCAAAATCCGGATCCCAAATTGGGTCAGGGTTCAGATTTAAAGCCACCCACCCACCCAAATATACGCGATCTCATGTACATACGACGGGAGTATCAGGATATAGTCCATCACTTTTGGGCCAGATTCCTCCTTGTTAAAGACAAGATTAAAGATTGCCGCGACGAAGATGCGATCTCAGTATTCTGCAATAATTGCATGGATGAAGGAATCCTCAATGCCATCAACCGCTGTTGCGTATTACACTTCGGTGACTTGGCAACCATAGTACAGAAGTACTGCGCAATGGGAAGCGCCTGGAAAACTCAGGCAGCTCGCTGGGAACCACCGGTTTCCACTCAAGCCCTCGTCCGAGCAAAAAGGATGCACCCTCACGGGGCGCCCGACCCAATAGTAAAGAAATCTAAGCCCATTACGGGGTGCAGAACCGTTCTGGAGGGATGGCTCGATAGGCCATGCAAAATACACACAACACCGGATACCATACCAACCCACAGCCTTAGAGCATGTTCGATACTCCGGCAAGTCGCCAAGAGTGGCGAGGATATCCTCACCAAAAATACCTCAGAGCAACACCCCCTGGAAGATGACGACCTCAGCGTATTGACGGTCTTCGAGACTTTTGGTTCAAACAATCGGCACAAAAGGGCCCTCCGCGACCTCGTCGAAGTCTGCCAAGTCGCAACAATAAACCACTGGAACGACACGACCATAACTTTCAATGCTAGTGACAAACCAAAATTTCGGACAGTCCGGGCACCAGCCGCCTTGGTCCTCAATCCAATTGTGGACGGTTTTCGGCTAACTAAAGTGCTCATGGACGGCAACAGCGGACTAAACCTCATCAATGAGGACACACTCAACAAAATGGAAATAGACAGGAGCCACATCGAGCAAAGTAGCACGACCTTCCGAGGAATCATTCGTAGTCGGGAGGCGCAATGCACGGGAAAAATCATGCTCGACGTGGTATTCGGCATGTCGAAGAATTATCGGTCCGAAGAGATAACCTTCCAAGTGGCCCCTTTCAACAACGGATATCACGCCCTATTGGGGCGAGATGCATTTACACGCTTCCAAGCTATACCTCATTGCGGGTACATGAAGCTCAAGATGCCCAGGCCCAATGGTATTATCACTCTTGCTAGTGATCTGGACATAGCACTCCGCACCGAAAACAAAACCGCATCCTTGGTCCTCGAGGCACTGTCTGAAGCATTCGCGGCCGAAGATTTAACCGCGCTACGCTCCACGGTGGATAAGGACGACGTAATCCTAGACAACTGGCCCAAATCCACCTCCTTTAAACTAGCAGACGAAATAGTCAAATTGTAAGTCCACCCGCTGGACCCCAAGAAGACAGCATCCATTGGGGCACAGCTGGACCCAATGATTGACGCCGCGCTACAAGAGTTCCTGCATGAGAACTGGGACATATTTGCCTGGCACCCTTCTTATATGCTAGGAATCCCATGCAGGTTGGCCGAACATAGCCTCAACATATTGAAGGGATATAAACCGGTCAACCAAACACTGCGGTGTTTTCCCGAACCCAAACAACAAGCTACGGGGGAGGAGCTAGCCAAGTTAATCGAGGCCGGATTCATCAGAGAAATAAAACACCTGGACTGGCTAGCAAACCTGGTGATGGTGACAAAGAAGGATAAATCCTGGCGCCTATGCGTCGATTTCAAAGACCTCAACAAGGCCTGCCCTAAGGATCCCTTCCCCCTCCCTCGCATCGATCAGATTATTGATGCTACTACGGTACACGACTCACTGCGTTTCCTCGACGCATACTCCGGATACCATCAAATCAAAATGAAGGAGTCCGACCAAGCCGCAACGGCATTCATTACCCCATATGGGCCGTTCTGCTTCAACACTACGCCCTTTGGACTTAAAAACACCGGCGCCACCTACCAATGCATGAATCAAACATGCCTAGAGAAACAGATCGGCAAGACAGTTGAAGCATATGTGGACGTCGTCGTCATCAAAACTAAGCACGTCGAGTCATTGATAGATGATCAGCGTCTCACATTCGACAACCTCCGTACATATGACATCAAGCTCAATCCGGAAAAAGTGTGTTTTCGGTGTTCCGGCCAAAAAACTGCTGGGCTTCATTGTATCCAATAGAGGAATTGAGGCAAATCCAGCCAAAATCCGAGCTTTGTATCAATTGGCTACACCAACAGACCTTAATACAGGTCCAAAAATTAGCCGGATGTGTGGCAGCTTTAAGCCGCTTTATCTCCAAACTAGGAGAAAAAGCATTGCCACTATATCGCCTTCTCCGGCGCACTGACCACTTCGAGTGGACGGATGAGGCAACGGCCAGACTAGAAGAGATAAAGGCTATTTTAGCGAGCAACCCAATCCTGGCCGCGTCGAACGTCGGCAAACCCATGTTATTATACATCTCGGCAACACACCAGGTGGTGAGCGCGGTGCTCATCGTCGAGCAAGAGGAAGAGGGACACAGTTTCCCACTTCAGAAACTGGTATACTACGTATGCATTGTCCTCACACCATGCAAATCCCGGTACCCTCATTACCAAAAGATAGCATACGTGGTCTTCATGGCATCCCGGAAGCTATGCCACTACTTTCAAGAGTGCTCAATCATGGTGGCTTCCAAAGTAGCACTCAATGACATAATAAACAACCGCGATGCCACAGTCCGGATCGCAAAGTGGGCCATTGAGCTCCTTCCATTTGACATAACATACAAGCCGCACCGGGCCATTAAATCCAAAGTACTGGCCGACTTCATTGCCAAATGGACAAAGGCCGAACTCCCTAAAGGGTACATCACATATTCCAACTGAGTCATGCACTTCGATGGTTCCAAAATGCTGCCGGGCTTAGGAGCGGGCGTTGTCTTAACGTCCCCCACTAGAGACATGATACGTCTCCAACATATCTATAATTTTTGATTGTTCCATGCTATTAGATTATCTGTTTTGGATGTTTATGGGCTTTATTATACACTTTAATATTATTTTTGGGACTAATCTATTAACTGGAGGCCCAGCCCAAATTGTTGTTTTGTTGCCTATTTCAGTGTTTCGAAGAAAAGGAATATCAAACGGATTCCAAACGGAATGAAACCTTCGGGGGAGTTATTTTTGGAATGGAAGCAATCCAGGAGACTTGGAGTTTACGTTAGCGAAGCTTCAAGGTGGCCACGAGGCAGGGAGGCACGCCTGCCCCCCTAGGCGCACCCCCACCCTCGTGGGCCCCTCGTGGCTCCCCTGACCGACTTCTTTCGCCTATATATGTCCATATACCCTAAAAACATCGGGGAATATAATAGATCAGGAGTTCCGTCGCCAGAACCCTCCGCAGCCACCGAAAACCAATCTAGACCCGTTTCGGCACCCTGCTGGAGGGGCGAATCCCTCTCCAGAGGCCATCTTCATCATCCCGGCGCTCTGCATGACGAGGAGGGAGTAGTTCACCCTCGGGGCTGAGGGTATGTACTAGTAGCTACGTGTTTGATCTCTCTCTCTCGTGTTCTTGAGGTGGAACGATCTTGATGTATCGCGAGCTTTGCTATTATATTTGGATCTTATGATGTTTCTCCCCCTCTACTCTTGTGATGAATTGAGTTTTCCCTTTGAAGTTATCGTATCGGATTGAGTCGTTAAGGATTTGAGAACACTTGATGTATGTCTTGCACGTGCTTATCTGTGGTGACAATGGGATATCATGTGATCCACTTGATCTATGTTTTGGTGATCAACTTGCGAGTTCTTTGACCTCATGAACATATGCATAGGGGTTGGCACACACGTTTTCGTCTTGACTCTCCAGTAGAAACTTTGGGGCACTCTTTGAAGTTCTTTGTGTTGGTTGAATAGATGAATATGAGATTGTGTGATGCATATAGTATAATCATACCCACGGATACTTGAGGTGACATTGGAGTATCTAATTGACATTAGGGTTTTGGTTGATTTGTGTCTTAAGGTGTTATTCTAGTACGAACTCTATGATAGATTGAACGGAAAGAATAGCTTCATGTTATTTCACTATGGACTCTTGAATGGATCGATCAGAAAGAATAACTTTGAGGTGGTTTCGTACCCTAAAATAATCTCTTCGTTTGTTCTCCGCTATTAGTGACTTTGGAGTGACTCTTTGTTGCATGTTGAGGGATAGTTATATGATCCAGTTATGTTATTATTGTTGAGAGAACTTGCACTAGTGAAAGAGTGAACCCTAGGCCTTGTTTCCTAGCATTGCAATACCGTTTACGCTCACGTTGATTACTTGTTACCTTGCTGTTTTTATAATTTCAGATTACAAAAACCATTATCTACTATCCATATTGCACTTGTATCACCGTCTCTTCGCCGAACTAGTGCACCTATACAATTTTATTTGGTTGCAGGGTTGCTTGAGAGAGACCATCTTCATCCTACGCCTCCCACGGATTGATAAACCTTAGTGTCGGTGTCAAAACTAGCGGATCTCGGGTAGGGGGTCCCGAACTATGCGTCCAAGGCGGATGGTAACAGGAGCAGGGGACATGATGTTTACCCAGGTTCGGGCCCTCTTGATGGAGGTAAAACCCTACGTCCTGCTTGATTATTCTTGATGATATGAGTATTACAAGAGTTGATCTACCACGAGATTAGAGAGGCTAAACCGTATAAGCTAGCCTATGGTATGATTGTATGTTGTCCTATGGACTAAAACCCTCCGGTTTATATAGACACCGGAGGGGGCTAGGGTTACACAAGGTCGGTTACAAAGGAGGAGATATCCATATCCGTATTGCCTAGCTTGCCTTCCACGCCAAGTAGAGTCCCATCCAGACACGGGACGAAGTCTTCAATCTTGTATCTTCATAGTCCAACAGTCCGGCCAAAGGATATACTCCGGCTGTCCGGAGACCCCCTAATCCAGGACTCCCTCAGTAGCCCCTGAACCAGGCTTCAGTGACGATGAGTTCGATGCGCAGTGTTGTCTTCGGCATTGTAAGGCGGGTTCTTCCTCCGAATACACCATGGAAGAGTTTGAATGCAAGGATAGTGTCCGACCCTGCAAAATAAGTTCCACATACCACCATAGAGAGGATAATACTTCCACAAATCTAGTCTGCTGGCACGTTTTGATAGTATGACATCACTTCATGGCTCGATTATTATTTGAACCGCTTTTCTCAAACAGCTCCGCACATATCGCGAGGCGGTTTTCTTGATAAGTCTTGTCAGAGCAGAGATCGTGTTCCCGTTATCACGGGATTCTCAGCAATATGGACGTGGGTAACCCAACCACGCCATCAATTGCGACGCCTGGGGAATAAGAGGTTTTGCCAGGCAAGTGGGGAGACTCATCGCCTCCTCCGCCCTTATAAAGGGACAACGATTTACTTTTTACACCTACACCTTCTTCCTTCTCGCTTACCCATTCCCGCACACTCGAGCTCTAGCGCCCAAGCTCGCGTTCTTCTTCTCAAACCACTCCAAGCATGTCAAGAGTAGGAGGCAAGTGGATGGTTTCCTCCATCATGGAGGAAAACATCAAAAAGTTACGGGGAGCCGGATACCTAGCTGCGAATATCGCGCACCGGCTGCCGAATGCGGGGCAGATCACCCCCACGCCTGAACCCATGAGAGGGTAGTTTTTCTTACCCATTTTGTCCGCGGACTAGGATTTCCTCTCCACCCATTTGTCCGCGGGCTCATGTTCTACTACGGGATGGATTTTCATGATCTGGCCCCCAACTTCATCCTCAACATCTCGGTGTTTATCGTCGTGTGCGAGGCCTTCCTCCGCATCAGGCCCCACTTTGGCCTATGGCTGAAAACCTTCAATGTCAAACCGAAGGTGGTGGGTGGCCAACAAGCAGAGTGCGGAGGCGCCATGGTGGGAAATATGCCTAATGTCACCTGGCTCGACGGTACCTACGTGGATACCATAAAGGGGTGGCAATCGGGGTGGTTCTACATCACCGAGCCGCCCGACTCCAACTGGGTGGCGGCCCCCAAATTTCGATCTGGAATGCCCACGCGGCTAGCCTCCTGGAAAAAGAAGGGCCTATCCTGGGGTTCTTTGGTAGAGTTGGCCGGACTCCAGACCTGCATCCAGAACATGACGAAAAAGAAAATTAAGCTCGTCAACATGGTCCAGGTTATGCTGTTCCGTCGGATCCTTCCGTGCCAACGATGGCATTTGTTTTGTGGGAGTTCGACTCGGCCTAACACCAGATCCTGTGAGAGCTCTATGACACGACGCACGAGGACGTCTGGAGGGTGCTGTTCAAGTGCGCCGAGATGCCTCCCTCCATCACCGAGGACCGCGGACTCAGCACAAAGCGCCGCGCCCATCCGGTAGGCTTTTTATATCTCTCAGGGTATTTATGTGCCCTGGTTTAGTTATGTGCTGGATCTAAGCTCTTATGTCATTAACATGACTGGAAAAAGACAGCGGAGCAGCTTGATTGCCCAGCCCCCCTGCCTGAAGATCCTGCAAACGCTCTTCTAACGAATATGCTGACTCCGACACCTTACGAGGTGCCAGAAAAGACGGCTGAGGGAGTCCTTGATTAGGGGGTCCCCGGACAGTCGGACTATATCCTTTGGCCAGACTGTTGGACTATGAAGATACGAGATTGAAGACTTCGTCCCATGTCCGGATGGGACGCTACTTGGCGTGGAAGGCAAGCTAGGCAATATGGATATGGATATCTCCTCCTTTGTAACTGACCTTGTGTACCCCTAGCCTCCTCCCATGTCTATATAAACCGGAGGGTTTTAGTCCATAGGAAAACATACAATCATACCATAGTCTAGCTTTTAGGGTTTAGCCTCTCTGATCTCGTGGTAGATCAACTCTTGTACTACTCATATTATCAAGAACAATCAAGCAGGACGTAGGGTTTTACCTCCATCAAGATGGCCCGAACCTTGGTAAAACATCGTGTCCCCTGCCTCCTGTTACCATCCGCCTAGATGCACAGTTCAGGACCCCCTACCCGAGATCTGCCGGTTTTGACACCGACATTGGTGCTTTCATTGAGAGTTCCTCTGTGTCGTCATCATTAGGCTTGATGGCTCCTTCAATCATCGATAGCGATATAGTCGAGGGTGAGACTTTTCTTGCCGAACAGATCTTTGTATTCGGTGGCTTCGCACTGCGGGCCAACTCGCTTGGCCATCTGGAGTAGATCGAGAGTTACGCACTTGGCCACCAGGTCAGGTTTGGAAGCTTAAATTACACGGCCGATATCCGCGGAGACTTGATCTTCGACGGATTCGAGCCCCTGACTAGTGCGCCACACGGTCGCGAGGAACATGATTTAGCTCTGCCATCGGACAGTGTTCAGGAGATCACGCCGGCAACCGCTCCGACCCTCAATTCGGAGCCAGTTGCGCCATCCATGGACAGGTGGATAGACCCCGCCACAGAGGACGTATCCTCAGCGGCGATCGAGCCAAGTATCGACCTTACCCTTCTTGAGAGCCGTGATGCCAAGCTGTCGGATCCTTCCCCGGCCACGGACTCCGAACCGCCTGCGCCCGTGCCTATCGAATCCGACTGGGCGCTGATCATGGAATTTACCTTCGCGGATATCTTTCAGCACTCGCCCTTCGGCGACATACTGAACTCATTAAGGTCTCTCTCCTTGTCAGGAGAGTCCTGGCCGAACTATGTCCGGCAGGATTGGGATGGGGATGACAAAGAAATTCGCTACCCACCAACCACCCACTTAGTAGCCACTGTCGACAATTTGACCGACATGCTCAACTTCGACTCCGAAGACATCGACGGCATGGACGATGATGCATGAGGCGAACGAGAACCACTGCCCACAGGGCACTGGATAGCCACCTCGTCATATGACATATATATGGTGGACACACCCAAAGAAGGCAATGGCGACAGGACAGCGGAGGATGACCCCTCCAAGAAGCAACCCAAGCGCCAGCGTCAGCGGCGCCGCTCTAAGTCCCGCCTGGGCAAAAGCGATGATACCGGCACATGAGATAATAGCACTCCGTATAGTGCCTAAGATAACAACAATCCCCTCCAGCAAGATTTAGAGAAGGAGGATGGAGAAGCCAGCCCTCCCGAGAGAGCGGTAGATGGAGAGGCGGAGGATGATAATTACACACCTCCCTCCAAAGACAAGGCAAGCCTAGACGACGACGAATTTATCGTGCCTGAGGATCCCGTCGAACAAGAGCACTTCAAGCGCCGGCTTATAGCCACGGCAAATAGCCTTAAGAAAAAGCAACAGCAGCTTCAAGCTGATCAAGATTTGCTAGCTGACAGGTGGACTGAAGTCCTTGCGGCCGAGGAATATAAACTCGAACGCCCCTCCAAGAGTTACCCAGAGTGCAGGTTGCTAAACCGACTGGAGGAGGAAGCACCAAAACCTACATCTCTAGCGTATGATGCTGCTGATCGGCCACCTCGTGGCCACGACAGAGAGGCATTTCAGCCAAAAGCTCAGCCCGCACCCCGACGCCATTCAAATAAAAATGTCAAGGCATGGGGAAATACGCCAGACCTGCAAGATGTATTGGAGGACCAAGCAAAACACGCAAGATCGATCTACGGATCACGAGGGCGCGCCACTATGCGAGACGATAACCGTCACGCCGAATACAGTAAAAGTAAATCCGGCCGGGCCAAACATAGCGGACAAGACTCATTTGAGCTGCGTCGCGATATAGCCCAGTACAGAGGCACCGCACACCCCCTATGCTTCACAGAGGAAGTAATGGATCACCAAATCCCAGAGGGTTTTAAACCCGCAAATATCGAATCATACGACGGCACAACAGATCCTGCGGTATGGATCGAGGACTTCCTCCTGCACATCCACATGGCCCGCGATGACGATCTACACGCCATCAAATACCTCCCACTCAAACTCAAAGGACCAGCTCGGCATTGTCTCAATAGCCTGCCAGCAGAATCCATTGGCTGTTGGGAAGATCTGCAAGCCGCATTCCTCGACAACTTCCAGGGCACTTATGTGCGACCACCAGATGCCGATGACTTGAGCCAAATAATTCAGCAGCTAGAGGAATCGGCCAGGCAATTCTGGACACTGTTCTTGACAAAGAAAAATCAAATTGTCGACTGTCCGGATGCAGAGGCCCTTGCAGCTTTTAAGCACAACATCCGTGACGAGTGGCTCGCCCGGCACCTTGGCCAGGAAAAGCCGAAATCTATGGTAGCCCTCACGATGCTCATGACCCTCTTTTGCGCGGGAGAAGACAGCTGGCTGGCTCGCAGCAATAATATATCAAAGAACCATGGTACTTCGGATACTAAGGATGACAATGGCAGGTCACGTCACAACAAACACAAGCACCGCATCAACAGCGACAATGCCGAGGATACGACAGTCAATGCCGGATTCAAAGGCTCTAAACCCGGTCAGCGGAAAAAGTTGTTCAAAAGAAGCACTCCGGGCCCGTCCAGTTTGGACCATTTACTCGATCGCTCGTGTCAAATACACGGCACCCTCGACAAGCCAGCCAACCACACCAACAGGGATTGTTGGGTGTTCAAGCAGGCCGGCAAGTTAAATGCCGAAAAAAAAGATCAGGGGTCACATAGCGATGACAAGGAGGAGCCCCGATAGCTGAACACCGAAGGACAGAAGAGGTTCCCCCCACAAGTGCGGATGGTGAACATGATATACGCAACCCACATCCCCAAGAGGGAGCGGAAGCATGCGCTAAGGGACGTATATGCGTTGGAGCCAGTCGCCCCAGAGTTCAACCCATGGTCCTCCTGTCCGATCACCTTCGATCGCAGGGACCACCCCACTAGTATCCGTCATGGCGGATTCGCCACACTGGTCCTAGACCCAATCATTGATGGATTTCACCTCACTCGAGTCCTTATGGACGGTGGCAGCAGCCTGAACCTGCTTTATCAGGACACAGTGCGCAAAATGGGCATAGACCCCTCAAGGATCAAACCCACAAAAACGACCTTCAAAGGCGTCATACCAGGTGTAGAGGCCCATTGCACAGGCTCAGTCACACTGGAAATGGTCTTCGGATCCCCGGATAACTTCCGAAGCGAGGAGTTAATCTTCGATATAGTCCCGTTCTGCAGTGGCTATCATGCACTGCTCGGGCGAACCACATTTGCGAGATTCAATGCGGTACCGCACTATGCATATCTCAAGCTCAAGATGCCAAGACCTCGGGGGGTCATCACAGTCAATGGAAACACAAAGCGCTCTCTCCGCACAGAGGAGGACACTGCGGCCCTCACAGCAGAAGCACAAAGTAGCCTCTTAAGGCAATCCACCAGTTCGGTGATTGAAGACCCGGACACATTCAAGCGCGCCCGGAGTAATCGGCAACAAGACCGCCTGGCACGTTCTGAGCTCGCATAGCAATGCAGCCCCCACCCCAGTCCCATCCAAACGGCAAAACCCGTGCCACGCGTACATAATTACATATTGAAAATACCATGGGCACAGGTGGGGAGGGGGGCACGATTACGGCACACCCCAAGACGCGGCTCAACCGCACTAGGGGCTTCCCGCCTTATTATTTTTCCTCTCTTTCAGGACTTTACTCTCTGGAAACCCCGTCCGGCAGTATGTTTGCTGGACACACGATACAACAACCAAGGAGGCAGAAAGCTACGTCGCATCATGGAATTCCCAGGTGGTCTCTGATAACGAGTGAAATACCTGCTTTCAATACCATTCCTTAGCTTGCTCTTGAAGGGGACATGTCAAATAGTCCTACTTTTTGCTTATTGCACTACTTGTATCATTCTGCTTCAACGCACCTTTTTGAATAAACAATGCATAGCCCTAGACTATTATCACATTCTCCATTCCTTATATATATATATATATATATATATATATATATATATATATATGTATGTGTGTGTGTGTGTGTGTGTGTGTGTTCATCCATGACATTCAGCACCCGTACACTCTGGTACGGCCAATACGCCAGGGGCTTAAGCGTACCCCATAATACGGCGCGAGAAGTCAGAACACTTTCAACAGTGTGGCACCCCGAACTTATAGCATTATATGCATCAGCTCCGAATCATGTCTTGGGTCAATAGTTGGGTTTGCCCAGCTCCCATGTTTTGGTACCTTATGTTCCGCTATATCGGCTAAGGTAGCACTGGGAGAACTACTGCGATTGTGCCCCGGTTCAGCTGGGCTAAGCATGTCAGTAGAGAAAGCTAAAACTGACTGTCATGATAAGGAGAGAGCTAGTCGCTGTTCGAGAGGTCTCGAGTCCCTAAAGACTTATGTCGCTTAAAGCGAGGCGTCGGCTTAGTCCGGCTTAAGGCTTGTATAGCACCCCGAATTCGTCCTTCTGAATACTAGGGGCTTCGCCAAAATTTAAAATTGTAGAATTCTATGGCTAAGTGAGAGTGATAAAGCATTATAGTCCGATTTCCTTGTTCGTTGTGCTGAGCACCTCCCTCAAAGGACCCAACAATGAGAAAAAGAGTGCTCAGATTTATCCCGAACACCCCAGCACTTGTGGCATGGGGGCAGAAGCCGACGACTGGTCATCTCTCAGATTTGATAAACAGCCGCACAGAAGGTAATATTTTAAATTCAAACAAGCGTTGCATACCGCATATGAACAAGTTTCATAATACAGGATCACACGAGCAAGTTTATTCAAAAATTACATCCTTCGCACACTCGTCCGCCACAAGACGGGCACCGTTTAGGACACCCTCATAATACATCTCGGGGTTGCGATGCTCCTTGCCCTGCGGCGGCCCCTCCTTCACCAGCTTCTCCGCGTCCATCTTGGCCCAGTGCACCTTTGCACGGGCAAAAGCCCGGCGGGCACCTTCGATACAGACGGACCGCTTTATGACTTCCAGCCGTGGGCAGGCATCTACAAGCCGCCGCACCAGGCTAAAGTATCTGTTGGGGAGGGAGTCGCCAGGCCACATCTGGACTATAAATCCCTTCATGGCCTGTTCGGCCGCCTTGTGTAGCTCGACCAGTTGCTTCAGCTGGTCGCTCATAGGCATTGCGTGTTCGGTCCCAGTATATTGAGACCAGAACAACTTCTCCGTCGAGCTCCCCTCCTCGGCCTGGTAATATTTTGCGGCATCCGACACCTTGCAGGGCAAATCTGCGAATGCTCCTGGAGAGATCTGGACTCGGGTAAGTAACAAGTAATTTAATTTCACATGCTTGCTTTGCATATTGAATGCCTTACCCGCCGCTATCTTCCTCATCGCCTCAATCTCCTACAGGGCCTTTTGGGCTTCAGCCTTGGCATTCCTTGTGCTCTCGAGGGCCGCAGCAAGCTCAGACTCTCGCGTCTTCGAGTCAAGCTCCAAAGCCTCGTGCTTCTTCATGAGAGCCTGGAGCTCTTGCTGCACCTCGCCCACCCGTGCCTCTTGCTTTTCCCGCTCGGTGCGCTCCTTGGCCACTTTGTTTTTCGACCTCGGACAACGCTTGCTTCAGGGTCGCCACTTCGGTCGTGGCCCCTGGCACATTCATGATGATCCTATCATTTTGCAACCACATTTTATTTTATATATAGACAAGGTATTACTTACCTTTGTTCTCCTCGAGCTGCCTCTTGGCAAGCCCGAGCTCTTTCTCGGACCCCTCAAGGTCCTGCTTTAGTGCGGCGACCTTCGCAGTCAGTGCGGCAGAGGTCAGCAGCGAAGCCTACATACGCATACAGACATACTTATATTATTTGATCCTCTATTCGGCTTTTCTTTGTGGACACCAAATAGAGCATCAGGGGCTACTGTCTATGCGCTAATATTGTTCCTATATTTTAAATACTTACCTCAAAGCCTATTAGAAGGCTGGTACAGGCTTCAGTCAGTCCGCTCTTGGCGGACTGAACCTTCTTGATCTCCGCACTCATAATGGTGCGGTGCTCTTCGTCAATGGAAGCGCCGCAAAGTGCTCCCAGCAGGTTGTCCGGTGCCTCTGGCTGGACAGAGGTCACCGGCACGGGTGGCTTGCCCCTCTTGGAAGGGGGCCGCCTGCCGAAGTCCGGAACCACTACATGTTCCGGCGCGGTGTTCGGCTAAGGGCCAAACTTGGAGCCCCTGGGAGCCTTGCTCCCTTGGCACCTGGAGTCCGGAAGGTTTCCTTGAGGCGCCTCCAGGTCTACCTCCCCTCGGTCCGGTGCCCCTTGTGACAATACCTCGACATTGTCCCTGGGGCGAGGAGAGGAGGCAGATGGAAGTGGATCACTATCCATATCCGACGAGTCCAAGGAGCCGTCCGACGGGGATATGTCGATGCGGGCTCGGGGCGGACTGCATGAAAGTATGCTCGGGGAGGGTTTAGCCTCTCTGATCTCGTGGTAGAGCAACTCTTGTACTACTCATATTATCAAGAACAATCAAGCAGGGCATATGCTTTTACCTCCATCAAGAGGGCCCGAACCTGGGTAAAACATCGTGTCCCCTGCCTCTTGTTACTATCCGCCTAGACGCATAGTTTGGGACCCCTTACCCGAGATCCACCGGTTTTGACACCGACAACGGCCAAGAAAAAAAGGCTGCGGGGACCCGAAAGGGTCTCCGACGCAAGGTCCTATCGGACTCATCGTCTGATGAGTCTGACGCGCACTCCTCCCACGGAAACGAGGAGGAGAAAGGTTCTCCCCCCATCCGGGGAGACAAGAAAAGGAAGGCCGACCCATCCAGGGAGGCTGAAGGGTCCAAGAAGGGAAAGACCCTCCCTCCGGACTGTGCCGCGACGGCCGCCGATAGCGGCGACGAGTGGCTACCCAGGGACAAGCCCCTCGCAAAGTAGTAAGTATCCGGACACCATAGTACTTCATGGTATGTTTTATTGTACTGCATTTGCTCATGCCGAACATGATTATGCAGTTCGGCCCGAGCTCATCTCTACGTACCCTCGTCGAGCGGCTCTTTGGGCTCGTCAGATATGAACAGTGATTCTCCTGCGATGGCTTCCACCCCTCGCCCTACGGACAACACCGAGGTGGTGCCTCAAAAGGCACCGACCCAAGGGGAGGTGATCCTGGGGGCGCCTCAAGGCGACCTCCCGGACCCTGAGTACCAAGGGAGCGAGGCTCCTACGGGCTTCGAGTTCAGGACCCAGCCGGACACTGCGCGGGAACCTTCGATGGTTCCGGACTCCGGCAGGCGGTCCCCCATTAAGGGGGGCCAACCATCTATGCCGGTGTCCTCTGTCCAACCAGAGGCACCGGACAACTTGCTGGAAGCGCTTCACAGCGCTTCCATCGATGAAGAACACCGCACTATCATGAGTGCGGTGGTCAAGAAGGTTCAGTCCGGCAAAAACGGACTGACCGAAGCTTGCGCCAGCCTCCTAACAGGCTTTGAGGTAAGCATTCAAAATATAAAAATATTACCACATAGATAGTAGCCCCTGATGCTCTATTCGGCGTTCGCGAAGAAAAGCTGAATAGAGTATCAAATGATAACTCAGGAGTCTAATTAGAGTATGTCTATGTGTATGTGCAGGCTTCCCTACTGGCCGCTGCCGCACATACTGCGGAGCTCTCTGCGCTGAAGCGGGCCCTGAAGTGGTCCGAGGACAAGCTCGGCCTTACCAAGGGGCAGCTCGAAGAGAGCAAAGGTAAGATATACCCCAGTTTATAGTTAAAAAGAAGTTCGGTGTAAAGTAATAGGATCATCATGAGTTTGTCAAGGGCCACGACCGAGGTGGAGACCCTGAGGAAGGCGTTGTCCGCGGCCGAAGACAAAGCGGCCAAAGAACGCATTGAACGGGAGAAACAAGAAGCCTGAGTGGGCGTGGTGAAAGCAAGAGCTCGAGGCTCTCGCCAAAAAGCACGAGTCCTTGGAGCTTGACTCCAAGATGCGAGAGTCCGAGCTCGTGCAGGCGCTTGAAAGTGTCCGGAGCGCCAAGGCCGAAGCCCACAAGGCCCTCCAGGAGATTGATGGGGCAAAGAAGATAGCAACGGGTAAGGCATTCAATATGCAAAGCAAGCATATGAAGGAGACTTTCCTTTTTCTTACCCGAGTTCAGAGCTCTCCAGGAGCGTTTGCAGATCTTCCGCACAGTGTGTTGGATGCCACGGAGTTTTACCTGGATGAGGAGGGGAGCTCAATGGAGAAGTTGTTCTGGTCTCAGTATACTGGGACCGAACACCCCGTGTCCTTGAGCGACCAGCTGAAGCAGTTGGTCGAACTTCACAAGGCGGCCAAACAGGCCATGAGGGGCCTTATAGTCCGGATGTGGCCTGGCGAGCCCCTGTTCGGCAGCTACTTTGGTCTGGTGAGGCGGCTGGTGGAAGCCTGCCCACGACTTGTGGTCATCAAGCGGTCCATCTGCATTGAAGGTGCACACAGGGCTTTTGCTCGGGCGAAGGTGCACTGGGCAAAGCTGGACACCATGAAGCTTGTGAAGGAGGGTCCGCCGGAGGGCAAGGAGCATCGCTGCCCAGAGAATTACTATGAGAGCGTCCAGAAGGGTTCCCATTTAGTGGCAGATGAGTGTGCCAAGGATGTAATCTTTGAATGAACATGCCCATGTGATCCTGTAATATGAAACGAGTTCTTTTGCGCCATGCAAAGCTTTCTTAATTTAAAATATTACCTTATGTGCGGCCGTTTATAAAATCTGAGAGTTGGCCAGTCGTCGGCTTCTGCCCCCATGTAACTAGTACTGCGGTGTTCGGGGTAAATCTGACCACTCTTTACCCCAATTTTGGGTCCTTCAAGGGAGGTGCTCAGCGCAACGAACCAGGCAATCGGATTTTAATGCTTTATCACTCTCACTTAGCCATAGAAGTCTATGATTTTAAATTTTTGGCGAAGCCCCTGGTATTCGGAGGGCCAAATTTGGGGCGCTATACACGCCTAAGCCGGACAAGGCCGACTCCTCGCCCGAAGCAGAAAAAGTCTTTAAGGACTTGAGACCTCTCGAACAGCGACCAGTCTCTCGCCTTATCATGACAGTTAGTTTTTGGCTTTCTCTACTGAGGTGCTCGTCCGGAAGAACCGGGACACAATCGCAGTAGTTCTCCCACCGCTACCTTAGCCGATATAGAGGAACGTCAGGTACCAAAGCATGGGAGCCGGGCAACCCAACATTTGACCCAAGACATGATTCGGAGCTGATGCATATAATGCTATAAGTTCAGGGTGCCGCACTGTCGAAAGTGTTCGGACTTCTTGCGCCGTATTACGGGGTAAACGAGAGCCCCTGGCGTTCTGACTGCACCGGAGCATGCATGTGCGGAATGTCATAAATGGACATATAAGAGAAAGAGAAAAACTTAAATAATGCAATGACATATTAATAATATGCATTGTTATTTGAATAATACGTCGAAGAGTACTGGTACAAGTAGTGCAATAAGCATAAAGTAGGAAAATTTGAAATCTCCTATCCCAAGGCAAGCTACGCATAAATAGTGAAAAGCGGGTATATCAAGTATTACTAGAGACAACCTGGCGGTTCCCGTGTTCATCCTAGCTTCTTGCCGCCTTGGTTGTTGCTTCCGGAATGTGTCCGGCAATCGGACTGCCGGAAAGGGCTTCCGAAGCATTATGCACTGAAAGAGAGAAGGAATGTCAAAGGTATACAACCCCTGGTGTGGTTAAGCCACAACGCGGGGCGTGTCCTGATTGTGCCCCCGCCTATGTCCATGGTATTTTCAATGCGTAGTTATGTACGCGCGACACGAATGTCGTCGCTGCACTGGGACTGGGACGGGGGCCGGATTGCTAGGCGAGGGCTCATCGCGCCAGGCGATCCTGTTGCAGATTGTTCCGGACTCGCTTGAAGGTGTCCGGGGCTGTAACGCCAAATGAGTGGTCTGCCTGAACAGGCTGCTTTGTGCCTCTGCTGCAAGAGCCGCAGTGTGCTCTTCTGTATGGAGCGAGCGTTCTGTGTTTCCATTTACTGTTATGACCCCGCGGGGTCCTGGCATCTTGAGCTTGAGGTATGCGTAATGTGGCACTATGTTGAATTATGCAAATGTTGTCTGTCCGAGCAGTGCATGATAGCCACTGCGAAACGGGACGATGTCGAAGATTAACTCTTCACTTCGGAAGTTATCCGGTGATCCGAAGACCACTTCCAGTGTGATTGAGCCTGTGCAATGGGCCTCTACACCTGGGATGACGCCTTTAAAGGTGGTTTTGCTGGGTTTGATCCTTGAGGGATCGATACCCATTTTTCGCACTGTATCCTGATAAAGCAGGTTCAGGCTGCTGCCGCCGTCCATAAGGACTCGAGTGAGGTGAAATCCGTCAATGATGGGGTCTAGGACCAGTGCTGCGGATCTGCCATGACGGATGCTAGTGGGGTGGTCCCTGCGATCGAAGGTGATCAGACAAGCAGACCATGGGTTGAACTTCCGGGCGACGGGCTCCATCGCGTAGACGTCCCTTATTGCACGCTTCCGCTCCCTCTTGGGAATGTGGGTTGCGTATATCATGTTCACTGTCTTCACTTGTGGGGGAAATCCTGTCTGTCCTCCTGGGTTCGGCAGTCGGGGCTCCTCCTCGTCATTGTTATGCAGCCCCTTGTCGTTGTTTTCGGCATTTAACTTGCCGGCCTGCTTGAACACCCAGCATTCTCTGTTGGTGTGATTGGCTGGCTTGTCAGGGGTGCCGTGGATTTGACACGAGCGATCCAGTATGCGATCCACACTGGACAGAGCCCGAATATTTCTTTTAATGGCTTTTTACACTGACCGGATTTAGAGCCTCTGAATCCGGCATTCACTATTGTATCTTCGGTGTTATCGCCGTTATTGCGGTGCTTTGGTCTATTACGACGCTGCCTACCGTTAACGTCTTTGGTATCCAAGGTATCCAGATTCCTTGATGTGTTGTTGCTGCGAGCCAGCCAGCTGTCCTCGCCCGCGCAAAAGCGGGTCATGAGTGTTGTGAGGGCTGCCATAGATTTCGGCTTCTCCCAGCTGAGCTGGCGGCCGAGCCACTCGTCGCGGATGTTATGCTTGAATGCCGCTAGGGCTTCTGCATCCGAAAAGTCTACAATTTGATTTTTCTTAGTCAGGAATCGTGTCCAGAATTGTCTGGCCAATTCCCCTAGCTGCTGGGTTATGTGGCTCAAGTCATCAGCATCTGGTGGCCGCACATAAGTGCCCTGGAAGTTTTCAAGAAATGCATCTTCCAAATCCTCCCAACTGCCAACGGAATCTGCTGGCAAGCTATTCAGCCAATGCCGAGTTGGTCCTTTGAGTTTTAGTGGGAGGTACTTGATGGCATGTAGATCGTCACCGCGACCCATGTGGATGTGAAGGAGGAAATCCTCAATCCATACAGCGGGATCTGTTTTGCCGTCGTATGATTCGATATTTACAGGTTTGAAACCCTCCGGGAATTCATGATTCATAACTTCATCAGTGAAGCATAGGGGGTGTGCGGCGCCTCTGTGCCGGGCTATATCCTGACGTAGTTCGTATGAGTCTTGTCTGCTATATTCGGCCCGGCCGGATTTACTCTTGGTGTATCCGACGCGATGATCATCGTCCCATCACTACAAAGAAATACACTCCCGAGATGATACGTGTTTGTCACAATAGGTCGCATTTTTTTCATGCATGTACATCCGTGACAAATTTATGACAGAATCAAGATAGTCATACCTGTGCTGTCATAGAAGTGTTCCATGACATTACCAAAATTATCATCACGGAAGTGTCCACTTCCATGACGATAAATCGCGCGTCACAGAAGTGCTTTCGTCAAGGGTGACCGACACGTGGCATCCACCGTAACGGGAACGCCGTTAAGCTATCGGGTCGGGTTTTGGATCCGATAACCCGTTAACAACCCCGACCAATGGGAAATTTCCATGTGTAAAATTCTTATTGGCCAGACGAAACACGTGTCATCTCGTCAGTGGGTCAGATAGGCGCCTATGATACGTTGACACGTGGCACGGCCCAACAGAGGCCCATTCCTGTGAAAAGGCCGGCCCGTTTGACCTGGTCAAAAGGTGGTGGGCCGGCCCATGTAAAGCCTGTTAACGGCATGTTCGCATATAGCCCATTTACAGCCCGCTAACCCAAGGCCCGTTACGCCCTATCCGAATTAGGACCAGTAGCGTCATCTGGGCCAACCAATATGATCCCAGCCCGTTTTCACTTCTGGCCCATGACGTCTTTCGACCCATATGAGGCCCTATGTAACTCTTGGCCTATTAACGGCCCGTGGTGAAATTGGCCCGTAATGAACAATGTATCACTTTACACCCATTAACGGCCCGTGGTGAAACTGGCCCGTAATGAACAGTGTATCACTTTATACCCATTAACGGCCCATTATTTCGTTGGGCTGTTTCCAGCCCATGTTATCTTTCGGCCTTCTCAGAGCCCATTTATTCTTGGGCTCATTTCCAGCATTCGTTTACTTACGCCCCGTTACTGTCATTTTCTGCTTGTGGGCCAAATTCAGCCCATGGTTACAGTCGGCCCGTTTGTGGTCCATTAATACGTTGAGCCATTTTCATAGCGTCATCAAATACGGCCTATTAACGGTGGCCCGTTATGGTCGGCCCATGAACGGACGGTTCCAACTCAAGCCCGTTTACGGCCATAATGCGGCCTGTTATTGGCCCATGTTTAGCCAATCGATCATACGGCCCGTATAAGGCCCATTGATGATACAGCCCGTAGAAGGCCCACTGTTTCTACGACCCATAGAAGGCCTACTGTTTCTACGGCCTGTAGAAGGCCCACTGTTTCTACGGCTCGTAGGAGGCCCAGTGTCACTACAGTAAATATTAGCCCATGGTTATTGTGGCCTAGTTTTAAAAAATAGGTTATTGCAGCCACTAGTTAACCGCGGAAAAAGAACTGCAATGACTACAAGCAAACAAATAAACAAGACAACAAGGAAATAAATAAGCAAGCAACTAACGCTAGGCTATCACGGCTATTACACATATTACATCCACTGGGCATCAAAGTTCACCGCCAGTGCAAATATAGGGAACAAAGCAGCATATCATATACACTGGCCGTCAAAATTGGCTACCAGTGCAAATAAACGCGGCAGGAAAACAAGAGCATAACTGAAACAACTTCAGAAGAGCACAAGAAATGTTATCCTGGGTATCCACCATGCTGGCAATAAGCTTAGCAAGCTGATTAGCTTTGTCCCATTTGGCGCTAAAATCCTCCAACGGTTGTTGTTGCACCAGAAAGTATGCATCTGAATGCTCCAGGGACTTCCGTAGTCCTTCCGCTTCTTGTCGCAGCACAGCTGATAGATGTCTTTCAGCTTGTAGTTGAGACTCAAGAAACCGAACTGATTCAGACAGTGAGTTTGAATAGCTTGTGCAAGTGGTAGTGGCCAGTAACTCCAACACTAAACCAAGACAGGATGTGTCACTATCCTGAACCTTATCTACATTACTTCCTTTACCTTGCTTAATAAGGCACTCTTCCCCAATATTCTGTCAGCATTCTAAAACAAGAAACAAGCAGACACATAACAAGTGTAGCATGTACTGGTATATGAAACTCATTTCGGTGAACCAGTTCATTAGTAAGGTGGACAGGATTAAGCTACCAAGTCTTCTATTGCCAAGTACTAGTACATAATAAAAGCATCAAACAAACATATATCTATGTCATATGGTAGCAATGGAATCTTAAATTAGAACAGTTGTTCTTCAGGTTTAGGCACTTGTTCTACATGAACAGAGTACAGTAAGACGCAAGAATATAATACTTAAAATAGAAAATGAGCTCATAGACCTTACCACATTCATGGTTCGGGACCAGTACATAACAAGGCGTTCCCAGTCATCGTCCAGTAAATGTGTCTCAGGAGAACGTAAGGGAATTTGATGAGTTTCTTTGCCGGTGAAGTACGTTTTCTTCAGGTAATTCCGATACTGCCACCAAGCATTCTTAAAGATAGCAGAGGTATTAGCACAGGTTACCTCATCCTGACTTTCCAAATCGGTCCTTCTCTATAGAGAAAAATGGGAAAATTTGCTGTATTATAACCATCATGGGGGTAGGATGTATGGGGCGAAGCTAAGTAATTGCCATGAATGACATTACTTACACATAACTCCTGGACAAACACCTGCAACTGGCATTTTCCTTCATCTTCAGTATAATATTTCCAAGATGGGAATATACACGCATACGATTTAACAACATCAAATGCGATAGATGCTAAACTACGACTAGTTGGTTGTGCTTCCTCCACAGGAATAGGCGTACTAACTGGTGGAGTTGGGGTTCGCTGTGATAGTACTGGCCCTTTGGGCACTGGAGCTGCCTTACTAACTGCTCTTTTTTGGGAGCTCTGTGGTGGAGATGGTGCTGTGTCAACAGGAACTGGGTTACTATCGGCTGGGGTTGGGGTTAGATTGGGTGAAGCTGGTTCTCTGTCCATCGTAGTAGGGGTACAATCTGCGAGAGGTTGGCTTATGTGTGATGGGTTGGTTCTTGTGCATGTACAACTGGGGTGCTATCTCCACCAAGAGGTAGCATTGTTTTATTTGAAGACCGTGTTTTTAGTCCGCTAGATACTGGCATCACCCGCTCCAATTCAAATGGTTGATAAACAGGAAACATAGTTGAATGGACAGACATTGTATGAGAGACAGATGCAATAGATAGCGTGGAAAAAAGAGGGCATGAAATAGTTGACATGTATATTGTTTAAATAAAACGGATAGCATGGCATAATTTCACATATATGATGTCTATCTAAACTGGATAGCATAGCATAACATAATTCAAAGATATGATGAATAACTAAACAGGATCACATGACATAATTCACCTACATGTTATCTAAGTAATCAGGATCGCATTATTTAATTCACATATGTGATTTATATGCTAAACAGAGGGCATTCGATATGATGTCTGAACTAAGAACATGGTGTTGAATATTGTGTATATGATGTCTAAACTATGCAATGCAAGACACCGTATGCATGATATGAGCAGTATAACCGTGCCAAGTTAGAGCATACACCTCGGTGGGGGAATAGGACTGGTCATATGTCTCTGAATCCATCTCTGAGGAGCTATCGGGACCCAACAAGAGATCTGCTTCGACAGGTAGCACTGTCTGCTCTGAAGGCCTTGTTTTCACTCCAGATTTTTCCATCTCCCACCCAAATGGCTGATTCACAGGAAGAGTAGTTTAATGTAAAAACATTATTGACAAATGGAAATGTAATGAAGAAAAGGATGGGCACGATATCATTCAAATATATTATGCCTGGTTAAACAGGATGGCATTGCACATTTCATATATATTATGGCTGGCTAAAAGACATGAGACTGCATAATTCCCATATATGATATAGAAACTAAACAGGTGGCATTACAGAACATGTCTAAACTAAGCAGATGACATATATGATGTCAAAAGTACGCACTGCAAGGCAACATATGGATGATATGACTAACATCATCATGCCAATGTAGAGCAAACACCTTGGGGGGTAAATAGGAGTGGTCAGCGGCACCTTGGGGGGGTAAATAGGAGTGGTCAGCGGCGTCCGAATCCGCCTTAGAACAGATATCTTCCTCTGGATTACAATCTGGAGAGGGGTGGGTAGGGTTTGACATTGAACCCACCATGGAGCGATGTCTTCATGACATTGTATTGCCGCGCAAAACTCTTCTCTTTTTCTCTACTTGTTCAGCATGACTGTGTACAATATTTGACGTGCATATGAAAAAAATATGGTGAGATTATGTAAGGAGAGCATGGAAAATTTTAGAGTGATGGTAACAACCAGTGGATCAATGTTTTTCCGTTGAACCAAAATAGCCCTAATGGATCGACGTGAATGTATAGTAGTACGTGATGCAACAAGTGTACAACCTCTTTGCCGCAGCCGTGTCGACCTCAGCATCATTGGGTTGGTCGCTGAAGTAGTTGAGGCAGAGGTGGCTGTCGGAGGTGTGGAGGAAAATCTAAGGAATCTGTAGACGGCGTCCAGGGCACTGCTCTATTGTGACGGATCGTTCTGTCGTTGGAGCAGCTCCGGTGAGCCGTAAGACGTCAAGGCTAAAGCAGCACAAGACAGACATCGTCAATCTCAAGTGGGATTCTAATAGCATCTCCAATAGATGATGTAAAATTAACATCACCAAAAACCACCTGACTACAACAGATGAGGTAAAAACTGTTGACTCTGAACTTAACTGTCGAAACTGAAATTCACTGTGGAATCTGAATGCTACTGTCGAAACTGAACGCAATGGTAGTTTAGGGAGGGCCTGCAGTTCATCTTCAGCATGCACCCCCCTGAGCCGCCAGCCACCACCAGCCGAACCGCCGGCCCCAGTGCCGCCTCGCCGCCCCAAAACAACTCGCCACCGCCGCCCCGGCCAGCCCTCTAGCCCCCCCACCCTGAACCCTAAGATAGATAGTGCGGTACCTCTCCGGCGAGCCCCCGTCCCTGCTGCGGGTGGTTCTTCCTTAACTCCGGCGAGCCCCCCAACCCCTGAAAATTGACTGACCCAAAAGTCGATTCGGTTTGACTGAAGTGTGGCTTAATCGGAGCAGAGCAGCAGCACGAGCGAGGGGGGGGGGAGCAGCAGCAGTAGCTGGGCGAGCGAGCGATCGAGCGAGAGCCGCGATAGACGAGGTGATCATCGGAGCAGCTCCTTGGAGGTGGAGGATGGGGCGCCTGAAACGGCGGGACGACGAGATGGACGACAGATCCTCACTCGGGGAGGTGGACTGTCAGGTCCCCGATTCCAAGTCACATAGATCTAGCCGGTAACACCTCATATCACATTGCGGCCTCACGCGCGGTATCCCCACGGGTGTCGCCTTACCAAGGCCCGGGACCGTTTGCGCCTTTTGGCTCACGTATATCACTACAAGAAATACACTCAATTATGACTCCCCATTTTGGTTGTTGATTCGTCATATTTATCGTTTATTGACCTTTTTTGACCAAATTCAGAAGGTCAATAGTTTACCGTCAAGAACGAACAAACTTGACCTTTTTGGAATTTTGGTCATAGCTAGACTGATGACCAAAATTTCAGAAAGGTCACTACCCACTTGCCTGAACCACGATGGATCTGACATGGCCAAGCTGACGTGGCATTGTTAGTGACCAAATGGAATCATCATAAATTTCATAGCCCAGTCCACCAATCTAGCCTACATGGGCCTGGCCCAATACCTATCTTTTTTATTGAAATGGTCTGATTTATTTTGGCTGATGCATTATTTTCAGAAGCATGCATATCTCATGTATGAAAACAAGTACAACAGAATACAATATTGCAGATAAATTGTATATTTCATTTTTGTAAGACATCACATGAAGTACAATACATCATCCATTAACTCCTCTACACAGAAAGGTCCAAGGTCCAACAAGTGCACAAGTGCACATCAAAATAATGCTTCAAGTGCAAGTGCACAGCAAAAAGACCCAACAAGTGCACAGGTGCACAACAACATATTTCTACAAAGATTGGACGAGATGGGCAAATTTTAGTTGATCACACATAACATCAATGAGAAACAAAGCTTCTTCTGCCCTTCACTTCTTTTGAGTGCTTCAGATCATCCTGGTAATTGGAACAATCAAACATAAGAAAGCACACAAAATATGAGCAAACAAAAGAAAAATGGAGGTTTTACATTCAGCAATTAACACAAGACTAAGACATGCTCCCATAGAAATTTTAGGAATTGCAGGATTATTCTTGTGTTAGCTCAACACTTTGTGCAAAAAAATCTCACATTAATAACTTCCAACATGAAGAGATGTCAATCATATATCTTTAACACAGTAAAATAAACAACACCGACATGAGCTGAAGCTGAAGCTGCTGCATTGGGACAGTACGAACAGTGAGCTATATGCCTGGACCCCTGAACCTTGAAGAAAGCAGTACAAAATTGCACTTCGTATAGGACTGTCATGCAGACCAAAGTAAGCATGAACCGAGTAGATCCCACTAGCATTATGCTTTCTAAAAGATTGCTCGACTAGCATTTTTTAAATTGTAGTGTTGTAGAAACTGAATTGAGCGTAGTGAAAAGGTCCATAATGTGCACTTGGATCCTCATATTTTTGGATGATCACCAAAGGGAAAACTACTCCTGACTATGATCATCAGCATCTACTACTCCTAACTACTCCCTATGCAATCCTACTCTGCAGTAAAACTTTCTCACCCTCCATTCACCCTGTTCAAGCAGTACTGTAGTAAAACTACTCCTAATTCTACAGCAGTTAACAGCAAGTGAAATTACTATGATGTAAAAAATTTACAGTAAATACTCCACTGAATATTACTGAAACTTAACAGAAGTTAACTAGGCTTTTTCAATTTCAGAATATACAAGTCAGAAAATAAGCTTGCAAGCAAGTTTATGTAAGTAATGCACACTGGAGTACATTACTTCTATGGATTTCTGCAAATAATTCATTGACTAATATATGAAATTTGAAAGGGGCTAATCTGACCATCAACCTAAACATCCTTAACTACTCCGTAAATACTATAGCACGAAATCTGGACCTGACCATGGTCGGAACACACACACACACACACCTCTGACCATGACCTTCCTTCCATGGCGATGGCCTCCTCCTTGACTTGTTCCATGGTGATGGCGATGGCCTGCACAAACCAGCTGCGCAAATTAGATGGGCAAATCCAGAAGAAGAAGACGAGGGGAAGGAGGGGGCGTACGTACCTTTGGCTTCACCGGAGTTGAGGGCCACAAGCCCACCACATCAGCAAGCTCGGGTCCCCGCCGAGGAACAGAGAATAGCTCAATGGGGATGGGGATGGGGATGGGTGGGTGTGGAGCTCGGGTTTCACCCCGACCATCCATCCATCTGCCCGTCCATGCGTCGGTTGGGGTCGGACCTCCATGGTCGTCCGGCCTCCCTTGAGGAACAGGTGGATGACGACGTGCCGGTTCCGGTTCCCCTTCCATCCATCCAAGCGGTTGAGAAGGACGTTGCTGAAGTGGTGGTCGACCTTGGTGGTGCCGAAGTCAGAGACAGGGGCTACCATCGCGTCACTAGGGCCGCAGCCACGTGGTCGACGGGCGCCACGCGGAAGAGGCGCGCCATGGCCGCCGGCGGCAGAGCTCCCTCCCTTTCTTCTTCTCTTGTCTTGTGATGAGTGTAGGTGAGGGGAGGGTGCAGACGGCTGTCGACCGGTGGCGAGGGGAGAGGTGGGTGGCGGAGGCGAGGGGAGATGTGGGCGGCGGAGGGAAGGGGAGGACGGGGCGGCGGAGGTTAGGGGAGGATGGGGCGGCGGCGGAGGGATCTGGATCGGGGGAAAGGAGTGGGGGCGGGGAGGGGTTTGGATCGGCTAGGGTTCACGCGCGTGTGAGAGAGATATAGGCTTTAGTGGGTTGGATGGACGGATGGATGGATGTATGGATGGACGGATGGACAGATGTTTGCCACATCATCGATCCAAGCCACAACGAATTCCACAAATCATAATTGTGCACATGTATCTCTTATAGTTTTTATAGTTTTTATCCTCTTATTTAGGGCAAACTTTCAACATATTAACCACGTATAGTTTGTTAAAATGAATGAATTTTGTGCACATGTGTGTATCTTGTGATGACAAACAACGTTGACATGGGGAGTTTTCATTTTCATTGCACAAAAGAGACATTTTCTATTTTTCGAGTGCCCGAAATGGTTTACTTTGTGAAGGGCCTACCATATATTTGTTTGAAAATTGTACCAAATAAATTTTCTAAAATACTAGGACATATTTAATTCACAATTGACTAAATGGTTGGGTGTCAAAAGTTTTGATCCACCTCTGGTGAAAAAGACAAATTCCCGCCGATTCAGTTGGAAGCGAGTCAAATTTGAACCGCAGCTGCCTCATAGTTTGCTCTTTATTTTTTCCAAAAATCATTTCTAGGTACATAACTATCTATTTAATCAGAGAAACGTCAAAAGTTTTCCAAGATTCAACCACTAGCTAGGAGCGGTCATGCCTGCCGTTTTGACCGTATTTTCAAACGGGCATAAAAAATTCAAAAAAATCAAAAAATTGGAAAACCTTCGCATTGTGTCATTATATGTGACCAAGTTTCCAGGAAAAATAATAAACTTGTAATACGACAATTATTTTAAAAAAGTGTCCTTAGAAATGAGCTATCATGTGTGAAGATTCATGGCTTTCAAGCCAGATGATAAATCTTATGGCCACATTCATGGCATAGTTTGTTCAAATGATCTCATATTGTGCACAAGGGTGCATCTTGGAATTCCAAACAATGTTGCCTAAGGGAGTCTTCATTTTCTTTCCACGGAAGATCGATTTTCCATTTTTCGAGTGCCCGCAATGAGTTTTTTTGTGAAGGACCTACCATATATTTGTTGCAAAATTGGATCAAATCAACTTTAGAAAATACTAGGCCATATTGAATGCACAATTGACAAAATGGTTGGGTGTCAAAAAATTTGATCCACCTCTGGTGAAAAAGACAAATTCCCGCCGATTCAGCTGGCAGCGTGTCAAATTTGAACTGCACCTGCCTCATAGTTTGCTCTTTATTTTTTCCAAAAATCATTCCTAGGTACATAAGTATCTATTTAATTAGAGAAACGTCAAAAGTTTTCCAAGATTCAACCACTAGCTAGGAACGGTCAAGCCCGCCGTTTTGACCGTATTTTCAAACGGGCATAAAAAATTCAAAAAAAAATCAAAAAATTGGAAAACCTTCGCATTGTGTCATTATATGTGACCAAGTTTCCAGGAAAAATAATAAACTTGTAATACAACAATTATTTTAAAAAAGTGTTCTCAGAAATGAGTTATCATGCGTGAAGATTCATGGCTTTCAAGCTAAATGATCAATCTTATGGCCACATTCATGGCATAGCTTGTTCAAATGATATCATATTGTGAACAAGGGTGCATCTTGGAATTCCAAACAATGTTGCCTAAGGGAGTTTTCATTTTCTTTGCACGGAAAATCGATTTCCATTTTCCGAGTGCCCGAAATGAGTTTTTTTGTGAAGGACCTACCATATATTTGTTGCAAAATTGGATCAAATCAATTTTATAAAATAATAGGCCATATGTAAAGCACAATTGACAAAATGGTTGGGTGTCAAAAGTTTTGATCCACCTCTGGTGAAAAAGACAAATTCCCGCCGATTCAGTTGGAAGCGGGTCAAATTTGAACTGCAGCTGCCTCAATAGTTTGCTCTTTATTTTTACCAAAAATCATTTCTAGGTACATAAGTATCTATTTAATCAGAACTACATGGTTTGGTGGCGATACATCGAGGTTTGGACGGTGGCCGAGGGCCCCAACTCTAAAGCGCGTAGACTCGCATGCCCGCCGCGTGGTCACCGTGTGACTGTGGCGTTGCCATGCGTTCTGGGAAGCCTAGGCATGTCTAGTAGGTTGGGCACTCCCCAGGTAGATGCCAGGAAGAAAATAATAACAGAAGAATCTCACGGAGATACCGAACTGAGCTTAAACATGAATTAGCAGCCAAGTGTTTGATTAGCGGTACGGGAAATTCACAAGGCCAATGGGCCTGAGTTTTGTCTGAGTATGATCATCTACTAGGGAGACTCTCTTGGCAAATTTTCAGCTCAAATGGAGGAGTTTGGATGACACTTGCTTTGCAAAGTACCACATCATGAAGAAATATGGATGTTGAAGCTGGGCTCAAAATAATGAATGGATTGAGATGAAATTTGGTGGGGGTGGTTATTTGGGCATAGGAAATCATTGTAGAAAATTGATACCATTTGGACATGCCAAAGTGGTACTTCCTTCACAATGCTATTCCCTGGACAGAAACTTGGGAAAATTAGCGAGAGAAATTAGATAAATGAAATGAGCTCAAATTTGGTGTAGGTAAGTTACATAGGTATGGTCATGCCTTGGTAAAATTTTAGATCATTTGGGTAAGGCTAGCTAGTACTTACTTCACAAAGCTTCTCTCGAGATAGAAACTTTGGAAATTTCCTGAGAAAGATTTACCAAGAAAATGGAGCTGAATATTATCATGTGGCAATGATTTGGGTATGGAAGAGTGCCCAAAATGTTTGAGGGTAATAGGAGGGATCTGGATAACACTTGCTTTGCAATGTGCCAATCTGGCCATAAAATATAAATTGAACTTGGGCTCACATAGATGATTTGACCGAGCTGCAATTTGGAGGAGGGTGATAATTTGGGCACATGAAGGAACTGTATAAATTTCATGTCATTTGGATATATAAAAATGGTACTTCCTTCACAATGCTTCTAGGTGAATTTCTTTTGGAAATTTGCCGAGGAAGATTTACTGGGCAAATGGAGCTGAATTTTGTCATGAGGCAATGATTTGGATAGGAAATAGTGCCCAAAAATTTTGAGGGCAATCAAGAATATATAAATAGCACTTCCTTCACAAAGTATTGTTGTGAACAGAATAGGAAAATGAATATTGTTGAATTATTTTTGAACTAGGCAAGGAAGGATTTTTACATATTTGACGAAGATATGACCCAAAGAATTTATGAGATTTTTTGGTGAATTTTGGGAATGACAGAAATATAGGTTGCTTCACAACCTAGGGCAAAAACTAACACATGGACATGACACATAGGCAAAACTGATGAGGTGGCGCCTAGTCATAGCAACCCACCACAATTTACAAGGTTATGACCATCTATATTGGTCATGATCAGCTAGAAATAAGGCAGCGGACCAGTGCTATATGCTTTATGACCATTTCATGTAAGGAAATTACGACCTTTCTGACCAAAATGGTCGTTATAGTTTAGGGTTTGGAGCCCCCCGAACAGCTTTTGACCAATTGGTCTCAAAAGGTCATAGATCTATAACCAATTCTTCCAGGGTCACTGACAGAAGGTCACTAGTTGACATATTTCTTGTAGTGTATGATAGTGTCGCTAGCATCCATATGACAGAGAACCCGGGCCGACATGGCTAGTCGTGAACCCAAAGCGGCACAGACCTATGGAGACAGGCATACATGAATCACATCGAGCATGTCGGTCATCAGCGAGTGAATCCGGGCTGTAGCACTGGGCTAACAGGACTCTGGGGAACCCGGGCTGTAGCAGGCTAGGCAGGATTCCGAAAGTAACCGCGTGACATTTCCCCAAAGGGACAGACATAGGAACGAAGTGAAACACATGCCGACCAGTCAAGTGTCCTGAGTAGTAGTGCTAGTCTAGCAGGACATCGGTGAACCGGGCTGTAGTGGACTACTATGGCTCAAGGAGCACTAGACTACATTTCCCCATAAGAGAGGCTGCCAAGGATAAACAACTAGATTGTGAGATCCCACACATACCAAGCATTTCAATCATACACACAATATGCTCGATATGTGTAAATACAACATGGCATCACAACAAAACTCTACAACTCAAGTACTTTATTTAAAGGCTCCAGAGAGCCATACATAACATGTTCATACAGGTAGGGGTCACATGACCCGACACTCAAGTCATACAAGCATACAAGCACATGCGGAAGCAAATAGTCTAAGTATAGACACTAGAAAGCAAGAAGGCTTCTCAAAGCCTGTCTATCTACATAGGGCCCTCCATGGCCAAGATCACCACCTGGGTCGCAAGTCACTCATCGACGTCGACATCTACATAAAACCCATCGGAGGGGGCGGTGTTATCGTCTGAAAACATTAATTAAGCAAACATGAGTACAAAGGTACTCAGCAAGTCTTACATCAGAACCTACTATACATGCTCATTCTCAAGAAGGTGGTGGAGTTATTGCAGCAAGCCATCTTTGACTCTTGGCCAAGCTATCCTATGGGACACCACTTGTAAAATAGTTTTCGCACACGAGTCCACTAATCACCAACACAATAGTCCAACGGGGATCCTCCCTCGTCATCCTACGAGAGGGCCATCCTCGGTACTCACACTTATCTTGAGTCTCTTAGTAGTATCCATTAACTTGTCTATGAACTATATAGGCAACCAAGTAGTCCTTTACCACGGACGCGGCTATTCGAATAGATGATGTTAACCTTGCAGGGGTGTACTTCTTCATACACGCTCTCACCACTTACCATCATTTACACGACATGTACTCGGCAACCTTCAAGCGGAAGCCCAATGAGGGTGTCGGCCACGGCCTAACTAAACACTCAAGTCTCTAGTCCAGGTTTATCGCCTATCCAGGTTCCATCCGCAGGGTGTCCGGCCGAGGTTTCCACATACAGCCCCGAACGATGTGAACAGGGTTCCCGAGACACCAAACAGGTGACTCGGTACACCGTGCCATGGTGTATCTACCGCAACATAGCCCACCCCTAGGGTCATCTCTACGCACAGCCGCCAACGCATAACCTACAAACACCAGAAACTAATTGCAACTCCGGGACAGAGTACTAGGGTGATTAAGAAGCCGAGATGGTCCATTGGTTTCGGGCCCAATGTATGGTAGTAACGGAATCTTAAATCACACATAAAGATCTCAGTTCTTTGGGACGGCCTCAATGAAACAACCCACCATGTACTCCTCCATGGCCTCTCATCGATACCTTTACCAAATCATGTTCAACATATCCCTCATAGTACCGACATAATCATTTCACTCTAGCCCATCACCCAGATGAACCAGACCTGACACAACTCTAAGCATAGCAGGCATAGCAAGGTAGGAAACACAAACATGGCTCAATCAACTCCTACACATGCTAGTGGGTTTCATCTAGTTACTGTGGCAATGACAGGTCGTGCAAAGGATAAGGGTACAACTACCATAGCAGACAGCAGTTTGAAATGATGTTGTCTTAATGCAGTAAAAGAGAGCAGAGGCGAGAACATGGGATTGTATTGATATGATCAATGGGGCTACTTGTCTGATGGAGTGGTAGTAGGGTACTGCCCTTCAGTTGGATACTTGGAGATATCCTCGGAGGCAGAACCTACCACGAAGGACACACAGAACATAATCAACACATGACAATATGCAACAATAAGATGAAAGCTATGACATGGCAAAATGATGTGTCCTGCCTAATGCAATGTGAAACAAGTTGAAATGGGTCCATTTGAATCAAAGATTCAAATGAAGGTTAAAGTTCTTATGCATAATAAGTGTATTAGCTTGTTTCACCTAAACAGCAAGGTTAAAGTGGTTTGTCATGCATGAAACCATTACAAATGGATAGATTGAATTTTTCTGATCATTTTTCATATATAATTTGTTTGATTTGGAGCTATGGTTGATTTTCTATGATTTTTAGAAGTTTTGGCTATTTTTTGGAATTTCCTATATAAAAATAAACCCAGAAAATGAATAATTGCGTCAGCACTGCGTCACTGTGACGTCGGCGAGTCAAAGGCGCCAGGGCCAGTCAAACCTGACTGGTGGCCCCCGTCTGTCAGTGTCTCAGCTAACTAACAGAGTTAAGTTAGTACTAATTAACTGTCAGTGGGGCCTGGGCCCACATGTCAGTGACCTAAACTAACTAAAATTAGTTAGCGCTAATCCTAAACTAATTAACAAGTCGGCCCCACCTGTCATAGGCTCAGGGGGGAAGTCAACTTGGGCCCACACGTCAAGTCCACGGTCAAAACGTGGTCAACTCGCCGGCGGCTTGACGTCGGCGATGACAGACGCGGCGGAGGGGCTCGGGTTTTGCCCACAGTCGACCAAATCGACTGCGGTTTGGTGCTACACGCAGCTGGGAGCAAGCCGCGGCGTTTGGTGGTGGAAGTGGACCTCGGGGAGGCCGGGAACAACGCCGACGACGACCTTGGTGGTCACCGGAGTTCGGGCCAGGATAAACCCGAAGCTACGGGGCACGGCGAGGCGCGGGGAGTTGTGTGTTAGGCTCCTGGGAACATGGTGAGTGTGGTGACGCGCTCGGAATCGAGCTTACGCGACCGTGGCCACGGTGGCGACATGGCCGGTGGAGCCGAGCTCTCGGGCTCAACGGAGCCCGCGGTTAGAGGGAGAAAATGGCAAGGAAAGAGAGGGGAACGAAGAAGGAGCTCACGGGGAGTGTAGCGGTGGCCTCAGCGAGCTCGGGGAGGCATCAGGGGCAGCGTACGGTCACCGGCGATCTCGGCGGACCGAGGTGGAAGAAGATGGCGCTAGCGGCCTTGCAGTGCGTCCGAGGCGTCGTGGCTCGCCCGTGAGGAAGAGTAAGA
>NC_041390.1:578323011-578342223 GCF_002162155.2 Triticum dicoccoides
CGGTGGTGCTCGGGGACACGTGAAGAGACGAGAGGGGGTCGATGGCCGTGGTGGACGGCGACGGTGGCGACGAGCTCCTCTCGGGAGGGGATGGGGAGAGAGCCAGAGGGGGGAGAGGGACACAGGGAGAGTGGGGAAAGTGAGAGGGGGGCGAGGTAGAGTGCGTGGCACTCGTAGATGGCGTCCTGGGTGTCGGTAGAAGCAGGAGGTGGCCGGCGTGTGGCTGCGGGCGCCGGGCACGCGCCTCTCTTCTTCCTAGCGAGAGGAGGGGATGACTGGCGGTATCCAGTGGGCTGGGCCGAGCTGGGCCAGACCAAGGCGATAGGTAAGCTCTAACTCTCTCTCTCTCTTTTCTGTTTTTGCTTTTATTTATTTCCTGCTATGTGTATTGAAATAGAATAAATACTATTTCATTTCCAAAAACTATGGAAATATTTAGAGGCACACTTGGGAATATTCTCAACTGCCTAAAAATGCTTCCAAGATTATTTGAGCAGTTTAAAATATTTATAGCATTTAAAATGCCCAAATTCAAATACTTATGGCTTGTTCAAAAATCCAGAATGGCTCCATAAATTGCAAGACCATTTTTGGCAGAGGTTTTAGTCAAGACCAAAAATGGTGGGCTTTTATGAAGGGAATTTTGGGTTCATTGAAATTCCAATTGTTGGAAATTAGCATTTTTAGGGGGTGTTGGGGTTGATTAGGCCCCATTTCAAGTTTAAAAGAAATTTAAACATGATGCACATGTTCATCCAATCCAAAAGCATGACTAAAAGCAGGGATGTGACAACTCACCCCCACTCAAAAGAATCTCGTCCCGAGATTTAGGATCCTCCGGGAAGAAGGTTGGGTACTCGAGTCGAAAACGATCCTCCCTTTCCCAAGTGGCTTCTTTCTCGGAATGGTGTGACCATTGAACCTTGAGAAACTTGATATTATGGCATCGAGTGGTACGCTCGGCTTGATCAAGGATACGAACGGGATATTCCCGATATGAGAGGTTATCTTGTAGATCAAGCGTTTCATGGGCTACTCCACGGATAGGATCCGTGAAGCAACGCCTGAGTTGAGAAACGTGGAAGACATCGTGAACTCTGGAAAGATGCGAAGGTAGTTCCAATTGGTAGGCAACTTCTCCTCGTTTGGCAATAATGTGAAAGGGTCCAATGTAACAAGGAGCCAATTTGCCTTTGATACCGAAACGATGGGTTCCCTTTACCGGAGTAACCTGAAGGTAAGCCTTCTCGCCGACTTTGTAAGTCATGAGCTTATGTTTACGATCATATTGGCTCTTTCGACGAGATTGGGCTGTTTTCAATTTCTCACGAATAACGCGAACCTGCTCTTCTGCTTCCTGAATCATATCTGGGCCAAAGAGTTGTCTTTCCCCGGTTTCTGACTAGTTAAGAGGCGTTCGACACTTACATCCATAGAGAACTTCGAAAGGAGCTTTGCCCAAGCTAGCTTGATAACTATTGTTATAAGCAAACTCCGGAATGGAAGGCATTTCTCCCAACCCATTCCAAATGAGATGACAGAAGCTCGGAGCATATCTTCCAAAATTTGATTGACTCGCTCTACTTGACCACTTGATTGAGGATGGAAGGGGGTGCTAAAAGAGAGATGAGTTCCCATAACATTTTGGAAACTTTCCCAAAATCGAGAGGTGAAGAGACTCCCATGGTCTGAGTTAATTTCCAATGGGACACCATGAAGAGATACTATTCGGGAGATGTATAAATCAGCTAGCTGGCTAGCAGTGATACTCTCATGAACAGGTAGAAAGTGGGCTACTTTGGAAAGACGGTCGATCACGACGAAGATGGCATTATTCCCTCTCTTGGTCCTGGGAAACCCAGTAATGAAATCCATACTGATTTTATCCCATTTCCACTCAGGAATAGCCAAAGGTTGAAGGATGCCAGCAGGCTGTTGATGCTCTGCTTTAACACGACGACAGACGTCGCAACTAGCAATGTATTGAGCAATTTCTATCTTCATCCTAGTCCACCAAAACCTCTGGCGTAGGTCTTGATACATCTTAGTACTACCGGGATGAATGGTGAGAGGGGATTCATGAGCTTCCTTAAGGATCAGCCGCCTCAGGTTTCCTGCCTTGGGAACCACTAAGCGTTTTCCAAAGTATACGACACCTTGATCATCAATGGAGAAACAATTCGTGACTCCTTTCTTAATGTTTCTCTTAATACGGGAGATTCCCGGATCTACCTTCTGTGCCTTGATGATCTGATCCGTAAGGGTAGGTTTCGCCACCAGGATGGATAGGAATCCTCGAGGAACAATGTGAAGATTAAGCTTACGAAATTCCTCATGGAGAAGTGGTTGACTTTGTTGTAACATCAGGTTGTTACAATAGGATTTACGACTTAGTGCATCAGCCATGACATTGGCTTTGCCCGGGGTGTAAGTTATTCCTAAGTCATAATCCGAGATCAACTCGACCCAACGTCGTTGTCTGAGATTCAAATCCGGTTGGGTGAAGATATATTTCGAACTTTGGTGATCGGTGAAGATCTCGCAACGATTACTGAGAAGGTAATGTCGCCAAGTTTTGAGTGCATGGACTACAGCTGCAAGCTCTAGATCATGTGTGGGATAATTTTCCTCATGTGGGTGTAATTGCCATGAAGCATAGGCAATTATCTGACGATCTTGCATGAGTATGCAACCTAGTCCTTGTCGCGAGGCGTCGCAATAGATAATAAAGTCCTTGGAGAAATCTGGTGGTACCAGTACGGGAGCAGATGTCAGGCGTCTTTTCAGTTCCTGAAAGCTGAACTCACACTCTGGGGTCTACTCGAACTTTTTATCTTTCTTGAGGAGTTCAGTTATAGGTTTAGCAACCTTGGAGAAATTCTCGACGAAGCGGCGGCAATAGCTCGCTAAGCCAAGGAAGCTCCGGACTTGCTTGACCGTCTCAGGTGGAGTCCAATCAAGGACAGCTTGAACTCGCTCGGGATTGACAGCAATACCCTTACCAGAGATTACATGGCCTAGATAGGTCACTTCTGGCAACCAAAATTCACACTTGGAGAATTTGGCATAAAGGCGATGCTCTCGAAGTTTCGTCAATACCAGCCTTAGATGTTCAGCATGTTCCTCTTCATTCTTGGAGTAGATGAGTATGTCATCAAGGTATACTACGACGAATTTATCCAAATACTCCATGAAGACCGAGTTCATTAATCGAGAGAAGGTGGCTGGGGCATTTGTTAAACCGAAGGACATAACGGTGTACTCGTATTGGCCATAACGAGTAACAAAGGCCGTTTTGGGAATGTCCCCGTTTCTGATTTTGATTTGATGGTAGCCCAACCTCAAATCCATCTTGGAAAAGTCTGAGGTATATTTCCTTCATGAGGATCCAGCGAGCTGGTCATACAGATCATTGATCCTGGGAAGCGGATACTTGTTCTTGATGGTGACCAAGTTGACAGGTTGGTAATCTACAACCATCTGATCCGTTCCATCCTTCTTTTTGACGAAGAGGACGGGGCAAGCCCGAGGAGAGGAACTAGGACGGATGAAACCCTTTTTCAAGGACTCATCGAGTTGGTTCTTAAGCTCGGCTAGTTCAAAGGGTGCCATCTTATGGGGTCTTCTAGAAATTGGAACGGTTCCTGGAACAAGGTCTATCACAAACTCGACATCCTGTCAGGTGGAACACCTGGAAGTTCTTCTGGAAAGACATCTGGAAAGTCCCGGACTACCGGAATATCTTCAAGGTCTGGAAGGCGGTTGGCATTTAGGGAGTAAAGCTGGCGCTTGGCCACTCGAGTTAAGACATTGACTGTCTTGCCCGATGGGTGAGTAAGTTGGACGGTTCTAGTTGCACAATCAATCTTAGCATAATGAGCTGACATCCAGTCCATACCCAAGATGATGTTTATGTCCGAGGACTTGAGAGCTATTAAAGATGCGAGGAATAAAAGTCTATCGACAAAAATTTCGTTCCGATGGCTTAATCTAAAAGTTTGCCATTTGATTCCCGGAGTTTGAATTACCATGGAAGTGGCCAAGTCATAGAATGCTGTGTTATGCAATCGAGCATAGCTCTCGGATATGAATGAATGAGATGCTCCAGTACCGAAAAGAACAGATGCCGGATGGCAATTAACAAGGAGCATACCAAGGACGACGTTAGGATCCTCATGAGCCTCCTCAGCTGAGACATAGTTGACAAGGCCACGTGCAGTGGTGACCGGTTTGGCGTAGAATGTCTTTCCCGCTGGCTTACCACGACCAACAGACTTTCCAGACTGATTGGGGTTGTTGTTCTAGGGACACTCTCGACTATAGTGACCCGGCTCTCCACACTTGAAACATGTCACAACAATGGGGCGTGGAGCAGCATTAGCAGCGGGGCCACCATAGGGCTTGGACGGTGCAAACTGCTGGTTGGGGCGAGGTGCCTCAAACGATGGCCTCGGAATGAACCTGGGTGGCAGTGCCGTGCTTGGAATCCACACCCTGCGCTTCTGAGATCCAGAGCCGGATGAAGAGCCAAAATCACGAGAGTGCTTGCGTGAAGCGTCATAGTCAGACTAGCCTGTCTCAGCACTGATGGCTTTATTGACAACTTCTGAAAGGAGGTGCACTCGTGCAGACGAAGATCGCGGCGAAGCTCGGGGCTAAGTCCCTTGCTGAACCTTGCCTGCTTCTTAGCGTCGGTGGATACCTCTTTAGGAGCATATCGTGCCAGATTCCCAAATTCACGACTATATGCATCCACAGTCAGTCTTCCTTGGGTGAAATTGCAGAACTCTTCCCTCTTGCGATCTATGAGACCTTCCGGAATGTGATGCTCACGGAAAGCCTCACTGAATTCAGCCCAAGTAGTGATTTGGCCGACCGGGAGCATAGCTTCAAAATTTTCCCACCAAAGGCTAGCAGGGCCTTCGAGGTGATAGGCAGCATAAGTAACCTTACCAGCTTCGGCTATGTTGGCAGAACGTAGCTTGTGTGTGATGCTGCGGAGCCAGTCATCCGCATCAAGGGGCTCGACGGAATGATTGAACTTTGGTGGGTACAACTTGATGAAATCATTGATTGACACCAAGTCATTTCGCTCATGGCGTGCAGTGTTCTGCTCAATCCGCTCCAGCAAGCGTTTAGTATCACACTTGTTTCTTTCCGCCTCCAGTATCACTTCGGCCAGAGAAGGTGGGTGACGGTGTCCTGGACTAGGGGGTACTCACCACGTCGTCTCCCGATCTATTAGATTGGGCCGAGGTCCCCCGTGGCCGTATACTCATGGGCCAGTTCGGACGGCTACCGCATACAAAGAAGATTCCACAAGACTTGGCGATCAAGACAAGGACTTCTCCCCACCGGCGTATTTGGCTAGGACTCTTGTTATCCTAGGCCTCTGGTGCATTATATAAACCGAGGCCAGGCTAGTCGATACAATAGACAATATATACAACAATCATACCATAGGCTAGCTTCTAGGGTTTAGCCTCCTTGATCTCGTGGTAGATCTACTCTTGTACTACCCATATCATCAATATTAATCAAGCAGGAGTAGGGTATTACCTCCATCGAGAGGGCCCGAACCTGGGTAAAAAAATCGTGTCCCTTGTCTCCTGTTACCATCCGGCCTTGACGCACAGTTTGGGACCCCCTACCCGAGATCCGCCGGTTTTGACACCGAAATTGGTGCTTTCATTGAGAGTTCCGCTGTGTGATCGACAAAAGGATCGATGGCTCGCCTGCAGATCAACTGTGACTTCGGCATCTTCGTCACCAGCTCGACTGTTCACCTTGGTTCGACCAAGAATTGCGCCCCGTATTCGGATCACCATGTCCGGACGAGGGCCTTCATCGAACATCAACTCCGATCTCTATCAAGATCACGGAGGAATCATCTATGGAGCTCGGGGGCTCAACGTCAACATTGCCCTCAAGCAACCGTGCTGTTTTTCTGGACAGCGAACTCGTATCTGCCACCACCACCTCCTCGAGTATCGCTTTGACGATCGCTTTGGTGGAATTGTGCGGAATTGAGTCTACAACAACCCTGGAAAATTTCGTCGAGTTCCGATGGAGGAATCTCTAGCAATCCACGATATACCGGAGCCCTGTCAAATCTGGACGGGAATTTGGATGAGTTTAGGGAGTGGTTTCCAGCTTCTAGCTCGGACGTCCTTTGGAAGATCCAACCGTTGATCGGCTGCGGAATTCCTATATCTACCACCTCTCAAAATTTCGGCTTGATCCGACCGTCCAAACTCTAGGAACCTTCCGATTAGTGCATCACTTTTCGGATCTGTTTTCTGCGCGAAAACGAATCCGACCCGAGTTCATCTTTTTTATGAACAGGATTTCGGACATCCCTTTTGAAGGAAGTTTTGTATGGGGTATTGTGTTTTGTTCCCAAACACATACCACTAATTTTAAGATCTTTTGAACATGATCTTCAACATCATGCAGGTGTCAAACCAGTCCGGCAATATTACTCCACGGCTGCCGACCTGCGCTAGACACGGCGTCACTTTGTTGAGCTGAGCTCAACTTCTTTGGATCATCATCTCGGCAAGCCGAACAAGAGACCGGCATTGCAAAGGATAAATCATCACCAACATCGCCGCCCCACGGATTACACGGAGCGGGCATACCGGCATCGCCGCACGGTCGCTTCATCAAGCCAGCATCGACCACGTCACGACCTGCATCGACAGGGCCGCACTATTGCTTCTTCAAGCTGGCGTCCATCACGCCGACCTACTTCAACTCATCGGCTGACATCGAGGCTTCGACATCTCGGCTGGACCGGGGGCTTCTCCATCTCTTCATCAACCTACTCCGGACACTTCAGCATCACTAGCCGACCAGCTCCGTCACGTTAGCTGGGCCGAGGGCTTTGCCTCGGCAAGTCAACCTTTACCAGCATTGCCATGCCGTCGTTTTATCGCCCATCAGGCAATGGGTGTGCGGAGCGGGTCCCAATTTTAGGAATCACGTTCCTTCGGATTGCTACAACAAATAAACTAGGTGCTATTAATCCCAGTATTTTTTGCTTTTTTGGGTTCATTTTTCCTAAGGAATTATTACTCTGGTTTGTCCGTCATATGTACACAGGTCTATCAAATGGTGGCTGCATTAATGACAGTCGCATGGTGGTTCGGTCAGTTTCCGTACATAGTCCGGCGAACACCGCACTCGGAGCTCGGACCGACCTGCGAATTCAGGCTTTGCCACGCCTTTACCGCATCACGCCGACGCCCTGCATCGACTTGACTTCGGCGCCAGGCCATATTTCTTTTATTACTCACTTTGCATAAATTATTTATTATGCAGTGATTTTATTTTAATTATCATTATTACTATTATCTCCGGTTTGCACTATTTTTTGTGCACAGGAAAATGATTCGGGGACTTCGGCGTCACTCTGCCGGTCTGCATTGATCGTGCTATGTCACCACTTCGGCGTGTCAAGCTCTCCGCTCCGCCACCTCGGGACCGGCTTGAGGGATGGAACCTTGCCCCGCATCAAGCTCGGACCGCGTCATCAATACCGAACACATTAACCAGCTAAGTCGCTTTCATGCTCAAAGCTTTAATTTCTAACTTGCGTTCGGTTTGACCAAGCATTATACTTTTTTGGAAAAAAGTTGCTTCTACAAAATTTCCTTGTCCAAACTTTTTTTGTGACGCATAAATTAAAATACCCCGTTACTTGGGGGCTTCCTTTATGAAGCTTTTCCTGTTGCATATGATTATACTTGTACGACTTCGTTCCTTGTTTGTGTATTACGCCACAATATGCACCACATTGACTTAAGCGATTTGCAAGCTGGGTTGCCTCGCTCCTGTGTTTACCCCTACGTTCCCGATTGTTCGGGTAGGGAGTACAGGGAGCACCTCTGTGATTGTCGCGATCGGATCACCCGAGCCGGACCTCGGACTGGGTGAAGCCGAAAGCTAGCGCTCTTATAGTTATTCAATGATGGTCGGCACACAACGGAACTCATGAGTACAAAAAATCTATTGCACAAGTCTCATAATAACAATGAGCACCAAAGAAAGGTATCAGTGGGGGTACTATTTTCTTCGAAGATGCTTCTTACTCTTTGCAGTAATATAGCATAAGTTCCCTGAGCGCACTTTGTCTGTTACAGCCTTATGGCCTGATTGCCTGGTTATTGGAAACACCGTCGATATTCTCGACTGATGAAGTACATAACACTTTTCAGTCCTTAACCGAAGAGGGAGAAGCCGACGGTCGGTTAAGATGCGTTTAAAGTTCAGTTGAACATAGATATGATATAAGTACTTCGGTACATGCAATCATTCTTGTACCCAAGTCACTTGGGGGCTCTTAAGTTTATTTGAGCCGTTTTATAATAAGTGTTCTTCTTCTCAGTCGTTGCAAAGTTCTATTATTATTATTATTTATCACTCCTTTTTTTGACGTGAGTGTGCGGTCACTAGCCGGGGAGCCTAATTTCTCTCTCAAAGCCGCTAGAGTTTAGTTTGCTAAACTGGCCTAATGAGAAGTACTCCGCCCTCGGGATAGGAGGTTGAAGCCGTAGGCTGGCCCGCTCGAAGTCTTGAGATAGGATGTGTCATGTTACAGGACGATAGAAGCACTTCTTTTTTCTAAGACCAATTTTCGGATTGGCACCGAACACTTGATCTTGTTCGGACATCATGTTTTTACTAATGTTTCTCGGTTTTCCAAGCTTTTTGGCACTTTTAAACTATTTGTGCTTTTCCAGCATTAGTCTCGCGGTGCAACACCGGACACCCTTAGGGATTTGGCAAAAACATTCTCAGATATTGCTATATATGCATCGATTTCGAATTGTGTCTTCGGTCAATAGTTGGGTTGCCCGGCTCCTGCACTTGCTTCCTACGTTCCGTTTTGTTCGGCTAGGCATGCAATGGGAGAACCACTGCGATTGTGCTTCCAGCTCACATGGTTAAGCACCTTAGTGGAGAAAGCCGAAAACTGACTGTCACAATAAGCGTAAACTGGTCAGCGATCCGACGACTATCATGGGCCATTCATAACATTGGCCGAAGTGTTTACGGCTTGACCTCGACTGTTGCCGAACACTACCAGGGGCTATTAACTGGCCTCCCAAACTAAATCCTCGATATTTTGCTCTTACATTTGAGCTGAGGTTTCATGATCATGCTTAGCATGACAACCCAAAGAAAGGAACCGATAGCGGGACTATTTTCTTTGGAATACATTTCTTCTGTTAAACAGTAATATAACATATCTCTCTGCGTACCTTTGTTTATAAAACCATGTGGCCAGATTGCCTTGTTTGTCGTAAATCTTTGCCCTCATAAAGGCTTTATAAAGTAGGACAAACACACCTCGGCTACTGGCCAAGGAGGTGGAAGCCGATGGTCGGTCAACAAAGTTTCATACAATGCGGATCCAAGCATTAATGACGTAAAGTACTTGGATACATAGAGTCATTACACATAATTTGTGATTTTACTATGGATATTGATCCTTAATTCGGCCACCCGTGCCCGCATTAAGGCTCGGGGGCTACTGGGCTTCGGGCTTATTATTTACAAATATTAAAGGGGCACATCGACCCCCTGATCTGGTGTTGCCACCCCACGAGTGTCTCGGGGGCTACTGCATAGCTTGTCCAATGCAGAAAATTTTATGTGCAATATAGTTTCCGAGGAGATTTTGATCCTCAGGTTGGTCGACCACACCCAACCTGATTCTTGAGGACTGAGCACGCCGCTTTTGTGTCCCGAAGTATTCTGCCGAGCTAGGACTTGATCCTCAGGCCGATTTTGCAAATCAACCCGAGTCTCAGCAGCTACTGGGATCAGCGGTCTTATGTCATCCTTCATGTGCATCTCGGGTTTTAGACCGATACACACCTTGAGGGCTACTGGCTATATATCTCGACAGAGAATAAATTACACCAATAAAAAATATTGACAAAAAATCGGCCCATAGTCGGGGTGGTGCACCACCTCGGAAGCAGTCCGGCATAAAGCTCGGCCGCTAGTGGCTGGCTCCATAGAGGGCATTTCCGGCATTAAGCTCGGCTAAACTCCTTCAACTTTTTTGAACCAAGGTGATATGACACCTCGGATATAGTCCGGCATTGGAGCCTGGACACAGTCCGGCGTTGGAGCTCGGATATATTTTGGCGTTGGAGCTCGGATATACAGTTCGGTGTTGGAGCTCGGGTACATAGTCCGATGTTGGAGCTCGGATACATTCCGGCGCGAGAGCTGGGAAGCGGTCCGGCGTTGGTGCTCGGCTGCAAAAGATACCTCGAATGCAGTCTGGCGTTGGAGCTCGGACGCAAGAGGACCCTGCCTCCCGGGAACAACTTCAAACCCGAGGTGTGGCATAAAAATAAACAAGGCATTGATAAAGGCCGGAAACTTAAAGGGACTCCTCGGATACCCGATGTGTAAACTCGTCGAATGCATTTCGGCGATCCTCAAGATCGAAGATAAAGAAGATTTGTTGAACCAGTTTTCAAGACCGGCAACCGAAGATGAAGAACAGTTCGGAAGAATCGAGGAGCGTCCCTAACTTGAAGACCAGTTCAGGGGGCTACTGACGGTGTCCTGGACTAGGGGGTACTCACCACGTCGTCTCCCGATCTATTAGATTGGGCCGAGGACCCCCGTGGCCGTATACTCATGGGCCAGTCCGGACGGCTATCGCATACAAGGAAGATTTCACAAGACTTGGCGATCAAGACAAGGACTTCTCCCCACCGGCGTATTCGGCTAGGACTCTTGTTATCCTAGGCCTCCGGTGCATTATATAAACCGAGGCCAGGCTAGTCGATACAATAGACAATATATACAACAATCATACCATAGGCTAGCTTCTAGGGTTTAGCCTCCTTGATCTCGTGGTAGATCTACTCTTGTACTACCCATATCATCAATATTAATCAAGCAGGAGTAGGGTATTACCTCCATCGAGAGGGCCCGAACCTGGGTGAAAAACATCGTGTCCCTTGTCTCCTGTTACCATCCGGCCTTGACGCACAGTTCGGGACCCCCTACCTGAGATCCGCCGGTTTTGACACCGACAGCGGGTGAGGCAGATTTTCACCCCTAACTGCACTGGCTTCCCCCCGCTTCGTGGCAGCAGGGTTGCTGCGGGTGTTGACCATCCTAGGAGAAAACAAGACAATGGTTTAGATAAGGATGGCACAAACTTAGCAAGGAAGTGCAGAATGTAATGGATAACATGGAATGCTAAGACGTTCATTGCACGACATGGTAATATAGAAGCTGCCATATATATACCATTGGTCATACACACCGTACATAGTTTAGTTCAAGCCCGGGGTAGAGATCAACTATGGTGAAAGACATTACATCTCATCAAAGGCATTCCAAGCTCCTATACATTATTTTTCTACACCTCCGGAGCATGATACACACCAAGTCGTATCCCACGGTCACGCAGGACTGTGGAGAATACAACTACTACAATACTAGTGAAACTACTACTAGCTCAGACGGCTCCGTAGTAATCCTCATAGAAGTCGCCACCAAAGCCTGGAAGTGGAACATGATGATCTGGGAACAGACGGTCCTGCGGAGCCTGCGTACCATAGGGACTCGGATGTGGCCTCGGTCCCACAGGTGGTGGCAGACGGGGACCACGAGGAGGGGTGATGCCTCCTACATCGCGCCACTTCATACAATCTGGCAATCCAGACCGTACAGGGTACAAGTCCTTCATTTAGGGAGTCCTGGATTAGGGGGTGTTCGGATAGCCGAACAATATCTTCAGCCGGACTCCTGGACTATGAAGACACAAGATTGAAGACTCCGTCCCGTGTCCGGAAGGGACTTTCCTTGGCGTGGAAGGCAAGCTTGGCGATTCGGATGTTCAGATCTCCTACCATTGTAACCGACTCTATGTAACCCTAACCCTCTCCGGTGTCTATATAAATCGGGGGGTTTTAGTCCGTAGGACAACATACACATCAACAATCATACCATAGGCTAGCTTCTAGGGTTTAGCCTCTCTGATCTCGTGGTAGATCTACTCTTGTACTACCCATATCATCAATATTAATCAAGCAGGATGTAGGGTTTTACCTCCATCGAGAGGGCCCGAACCTGGGTAAAACTTCGTGTCCCTTGCCTCCTGTTACCGTCCGGCCTAGACGCACAGTTCGGGACCCCGTACCCGAGATCCGCCGGTTTTGACACCGACATTGGTGCTTTCATTGAGAGTTTCTCTGTGCCGGCGCCGTCAGGTCCGATGGCTCCTACGATCATCAATAGCGATGCAGTCCAGGGTGAGACCTTTCTCCCCGGCAGATCTTCATCTTTGGCGGCTTCGCACTGTGGGCCAATTCGCTTGGCCATCTAGAGCAGATCGAAAGCTATGCCCCTGGCCGTCAGGTCAGATTTAGAAGTTTAAACTACACGGCTGACATCCGCGGGGACTTGATCTTTGACGGATTCGAGCCACTGCCGAGCGCGCCGCACTGTCACGACGAGCATGATCTAGCTTTGCCGCTGAACAGTGCCCTGGAGGCCGCACCCGCATCGGCTCCAACCCTTAGTCCAGAGCCAACCGCGTCGATCGAGGATAGGCGGTTGGACGCCGCCTCGGGGGCTGCGATCCCAACGGCGGTTGAGCCAAACACCAGCCCCGTATTCTGCGGGACTCGTGACTCCAAGGAGCCGGACTCCTCTCCGAACTCCGAACCCTCCACGCCCCTGCCAATCGAATCTGATTGGGCGCAGATCATGGAGTTCACTGCCGCAGACATCTTTCAGCACTCGCCTTTCGGCGATATCTTGAAGACACTGAAGTCTCTCTCTTTATCAGGAGAGCCCTGGCCGGACTGCGTTCAGCAAGGTTGGGGTACGGACGATGAAGAAATTCAAAGCCCACCCACCACCCACTTTGTAGCCACTGTCGATGACCTAACCGACATGCTCGAAGTCGACTCTGAAGACATCGACGGTATGGACGCCGATGAAGGAGACGATGAAGAACCAACGCCTGTTGGGCCCTGGAACGCCACCTCGTCATATGACATATACACGGCGAACGCACCAAAAGATGACGACGAGGAGCGGAAGGACGCACAAAGGATTATTCCCTCGAAAAGTAGTCAAAACGGCGACGCAAGCGCCGCCCCAAATCCCGCCTCGACAGAAATAGCGATCACACAGACCCAGCGCTGGAGCAGGGCGAACCGCTGCCGGACAACGGCAATCCGGATGTTCAAACCGAACAAAAAAATCCTATCAACGATAATGGCCCGGACGACATAATGCCGGACAGGCACCCAGAGCATCAGAATGCCCGCAAAAGGCTCGTTGCCACCACGAGGAGCCTTAAAAATCAGAAGCGAAGGCTCAAGGCCGCGCAAAACACACTCCAACTCAGATGGAGTAAAATACTCAATACAGCAGCAATGTACGGCGACAATCGCCCCTCAAAGAGCTACCCAAAGCAGAAGCTACTACCTGAATTCGATGAGGAGGCCTCCGACCCCCCACAACCAAATATCAAAGCAGCCACCCGGTCGGATAGACGACCCCTCTATCAACACAGAACGGCATACAACGCCGCTCACAATACAACAGGCGACCCATGCGAGGGATCGCACCCAAAGGACGGCGCAACAAGATCCATTTATGGACCACACAGGTGCGCCCCAGCATACAATGCAACACAACAAACGTCCGAACAACATGGCACACCCAGCTATAGGGGTGCCGCACATCCCCTGTGTTTCACCGATGAGGTGCTAGACCATGAATTTCTAGAGGGATTCAAGCTCGTAAACACAGAGGCATACGACGGAACAACAGACCCAGGGGTCTGGATTGAGGACTACATCCTTCATATCCATATGGCTCGAGGAGATGATCTCCACGCCATCAAGTACTTACCCCTCAAGCTCAAAGGGCCAGCTCGTCACTGGCTCAAAGGCCTCCCCGAAAGCTCCATTGGAAGTTGGGAAGAGCTCGAAGACGCCTTTCGGGCAAATTTTCAAGGGACTTATGTCCGACCTCCGGATGCGGATGATCTGAGTCATATAACTCAGCTGCCCGGAGAGTCACCCCGAAAGCTTTGGAATAGGTTTCTTACTAAAAAGAACCAGATTGTCGACTGTCCGGACGCCGAAGCCTTAGCGGCTTTCAAGCATAGCGTCCGTGACGAATGGCTCGCCAGACACCTCGGCCAAAATAAGCCGAGAACAATGGCCGCATTAACAAACCTCATGACCCACTTTTGCGCGGGTGAGGACAGCTGGCTAGCCAGATGCAGCACTAGCGATCCCAACACATCTGAAGTTAGAGATGGAAACGGGAAATCACAGCGCAACAACAATAACAAACGCCGGAATAAAGAAGACAACACGAAGGGCATGGCAGTAAACGCCAGATCCAAAGTCTCTCGGCCAGGCCAAAAGCCGCCCCCTAAAGGCACCAGGGATGAACTGTCCAGCCTCAACAAAATTCTGGACCAAGTATGTCAGATCCATAGTACCCCTGGCAAACCTGCCAATCATACCCACAGAGAATGTTGGGTCTTCAAGCAGTCCGGCAAGCTCAATGCCGTACACAAGGGGGAGGATACACCATGTGAAGACGAGGACGAACCTCCCAAGCGAGACACGGGGGAACAAAATAAATTTCCACCCGAAGTCAAAACAGTAAACATGTTACACGTGATCAAGGGAAAAAGCAATGCGGCACTCCCAGAAAAATATATCCAAGCGCCTATCACCGCGAAGTCCTGCCACTGGTCATCTCAACCGATCATTTTCGACCATCGCGCTTACTCGGCAAGTATCCGACACACAGGATGGGTCGCCCTGGTGTTAAAACCAGTAATTGGTGGATATCACTTCACACGAGTATTGATGGACGGCGGCAGTAGCCTAAACCTAATATATCAGGATACAATCCGTGGGATGGGGTTAGACCCAACACAAATTCACCATAGCAACACTACCTTTAAAGGAGTAACGCTAGGCCTAGGGGCTCGTTGCATGGGCTCCCTCCTATTACAAGTCATATTCGGCTCCCCCGATAACTTCCGTCACGAGCATTTAACTTTCCACATCGCTCCGTTCCAAAGTGGCTATCAAGCACTGCTCGGACACGAAGCTTTCGCTCGCTTTAATGTAATACCACACTACACCTCCCTTACACTCAAGATGCCCGGTCCACGAGGCATCATTTCAGTGCACAGAAGTATGAAGCGATCTCTGCGTGCCGAAGAGAGTGAGGCTGCCTTGGCAGCCGCACACTAAAGGCGCCCGGACCAACGAAAGCATCCAATAGGTTGTCAAGACCTCAGACACAACTAATCGAGTCCGGCGCCACTACTTATACCGCATAAACGGTCACACCCCTATTTTTCAATACAAGGGGCTCCATGCATGCAGACAAGTGGCAATTTCTCCTCCTCTTGAATTACACATGGTTTCTTTAGAAAACTATCTTTTTGCAAGATCACCTTTTCACCCAAATTCCTCTATTTTATAGACGATCATCATGCTACACCCGTCCAGGATACGGCACAACGGAGACACAGGCGCAGACGTGCAGCAGGGACCCGCCCCAAGGATTCTTTTTAGATTAAGACCCTGCGTAAACCTTTTTTACTGTCTCTTGTTGATACATATCCACTGTTGAGAAGGATGCTGACGTCTTGGCATGTGGCCACACCAGAACAATGCACGTACCTGGACACGAGGGGCTTCTTTCAAAGGTCATTATTAGGCCCGCTTTATACCACAAAGACCGAATACCTTAGGGAGTGTTCGGCGGCGCGAGTTTGGCCCTATATGCATCAGCTCCGAATCATTGTCTTTGGTCAAATGTTGGGTTTACCCGGCTCCTGTGTTTTGGTGCCTTACATTCCGCTTTACTGGCTAAGGTAGCACCAGGAGAACTACTGCGATTGTGCCCTGGTTCATCCGGACGAGCACCTCAGTAGAGAAAGCCGAAAACTGACTGTCATGATATAGCGTGAGACTGGTCAACCACTCGACGACCTATGGGAATGTTAGAATTCCCCCGCCTTAACGAAGGACCATTTCCCGGCCAGGCATGTACGCACCCCGGGATCGGGAGAGTGTGGAGCCATCAGAGGCTATCTAGTAGCCCCACTGTCAAACTCCTATGGTTAAGTGAAAGTGTTAAAGCATTATAGTCCGGTTGCCTCGCTCGCTCCGCTATCACCTCCTTTATAGGACCAAGACGTTGGGTTAAGTGTGAACGCGTGTCTTTGCGAACACCCCCGCATTATATGCATGGGGGTTGAAGCCAACGACTGCAATCTTTCAGGTTATATACATGTATACATAAACGGCCGCCCAGGAGGCATCATATTACTTTCAGGCAAAAGTATAAAAGTAGCCTTATTTATAAAAGCATTTCGCTTACAATGAGATTACATATCACTCAAACATAATATTTTTTGAGCACTGGGTCTCTATGAAATGAGCACCCTCAAGAACTTCCTCAAAGTAGTGCTCAGCAGCCCTTTGACCTATGGCCGAATCCCGCGCTGTAACAGTGGTAGCATCCATCTCCGCCCAGTTTGCTTTAACACGGGCAAATGCCATTCGTGCGCCTTCTATACACGCCGACCTCTTCATCGCATTAATGCGCGGCACCACGTCAAGGAACTGCTGCACCAAGCCAAAATAGCTGTTTGGTTTTAGCCTTTCCGCCCATAGCTGATCCACAACAGACCTCATGGCGAGTCCGGACAACCTATCCAGTTCGGCCCATTCGGCTAGTTGGTCAGACAACAAAAGTGGATGCTCGGGAGAATAGAATTGTATCCAAAACAGCTGGTCCACTTCATGGTCCGTCTAACCCTTGAAGTACTTGGCCGCATCAGCAGCGCTCGCTGCCAAATCCATATACGCATCCTCCAAACTCCACAGCCGATCCAGAGGGGCATACCGTGGATCTCCGAACTTCCTCTGCAACATAAAGGGTTTCCCACCTACAATATCCTCGGCTTCCCGCAGCTCCTCCTTCTTTGCCCTCATAGCAGAGCAAAGGTCTTTTCCCGTTGTAGCAGCCTTCTTGAGGTCCGATGCCTTCGCCTGGTTTTCCTTTTCAAGAACCCGACAACGGTCGACGGCGGCTTTTAATTCTATGGCCATATTGGTCATCTTATCTCGGCTCTCGCCATGCACGGCCTTCTCGGCTCGCAACTCTTCGGCCGCCTTCAAAGCAGCTGCATTATCCAATTTTGCTTGTTCCTTGACTCGGGCAAGTTCCGCCCGCAAGGCTTCAACAGTGGCAGCTCCATCTGCAGTCATAACATGTTAAACATACTGGCTTCATGCTGCTCTCACTATGCAGCGCTTACCAGATAATAAGACTTACCCTGCGCCTCGTCAAGCCTTTTGTTAACAAGCTCGATGTCGCCGTCTGCCGCATCCAATTGCCGTCTTAAATGGGCAAACTCGCTAGTCCAGCTAGCCACCGGAGCTTCCATCACCTGCTCATAGAGGCAGTATGGTTACTACCTAGGATTATGATCCTCTGATCATCGTCATTCCGACGACAACCAGAGTCTCAGGGGCTACTATCTACACAAGGCACACTTAGCATGTGCAGGGTTATCATACATTATTTTACGTACCTCAAAACCTGTCAGTAGACTCATAAAAGCTTTATGCAATCCGCTTTCGGCGGACAAGATTCTCTCCATCACCGTATTCATCAGCACACGGTGTTCATCTGAGATGGCCGCTCGCCCCACCAACTCCCTCAGAACATCCGACCACACACTAGATGGTGCCGGACTCGTTTGTCTGCTCTCTTCGGGAGCGGACACTGGGAACTTCGAGGATCGACGGGATTATCTTCTGGCCTCGCCGGACTCGGAGAGGCCCTCCGTGACGACACTTCAGGGTCGCCCGCTTCCGGAGCGGAGGAGTCCGGAGGAGGCGTTTCGCTCTCCATCATATCTGGAAGATGATCCCCCGAAGACGAGCTCATTTGAGAGGGGCTAAGGCCCGAACTGCAAAGATACATGCAGTGGTTATCTTCTCAGAAGAAAAGACGACATATCTATACTATTAAGGTATTTTGGGTCATTTACGACTCATGGGAGAATTGATCCCCCCGCGGACTTTGTGCGGCAACCACACCCCCCGGGGTAGGACCCTCTGTGGGAGACTTCTTCCCCCATTTGGAAGCTTCGGCTTCCGAATCCCCAGACGCAATCCTTTTCCTCTTCTGGTCGTCTTCCTTCATGGAGACGCTCGCTCCCTCGGCTAGAGCGGCCAGCGTTTGGGGCCCGTGACCGCCCGCATTTTCCTTCAAGGGCTCCGGGCAAGGTGCGGTCTAGAGCATCTTTTCCAATATCGGATTTTCCAAACCCTCAGGGAGGGGGCCGAGCACCGAATCAACTTCGCCTTCGCTAGCTAGTCCTGGTCAAAAAGCAAACTCTCAGATATAACTTCGCATCAAAGGAGAGGTAGTAAGCTCGGTCGGAAGATGCCTTACCTGTTCGGCGGCACAGTTGCTACTCAGGCCCACGTCCTCGGTAATTTCCGGATACTCCACTTGAGGTCCGAAGAACAACTTGTACATCTCCTCGTGCGTCAGGCCGAGGAAATTTCGAATGGCACGCGGTCCCTCGGGATTGAACTCCCACAAGCGAAGAGGTCGGCGTTTGCAAGGCTGGACTCGACGAACCAGCATAACTTGAGTTACCGCGACCAAACTGAAATCTCCATTAGAGAGATCTTGAATGTGGCTTTGCAGTATAGGCACGTCCTTGGCCGGACCCCAGCTCAATCCTCTGCTAATCCATGACATCATTTGTGGAGGAGGGCCTGGGCGGAAAACGGGGGCCGTGATGTAGAACCACTCCTGTTGCCACAATTCAGACACCTCTGGAATGGAACCTTTGGGCCATGCAGCTCCCGTCATCTTGTGTATTGAGGCACCTCCACACGCTGCATGTTGCCCCTCGATCATCTTCGGCTTTACTTCAAAAGTCTTGAGCCATAGGCCAAAGTGAGGGTTAACCCGGAGGAAGGCCTCGCACACAACAATAAACATCGTGATATGAAGAAAGGAGTCCAGAGCTAGATCATGGAAATCTAGCCCGTAGTAAAACATCAAGCCCCTGACAAAAGGATCCAATGCAAGGCCAAGACCTCGGAGGAAGTGGGAGATGAACACGACGCTCTCCTTGGGTTCGGGGGA